>NC_091098.1:15650148-15955981 GCF_024713975.1 Paralichthys olivaceus | reverse complement strand
CGCCGGACTTTGCGCTCCTCTCCGGGTCTCTGTCCGCCCCGCGCCCCAGCAGCGCGCCGCCGTAGCCGAGCCCGCTCGCGTCCACAGCCGAGCTACCGGAGATCATGGTTATCTGTGGTCCTGACGGGAGAGGAGTATCCGCATTGCCACGCAGGCTAGTTTTCATCTCCTCCCGCTCCACAGAGGTCGTGGGGACGGGACAAGTGAATAGCCCGTTCACATTAACATCCTCATAGTGGCTGGACCTGTGCCCAGATAGATCGTAACTAAACATACTGTTTGGAGAAGTTGTCTCGCTTGTTTGCCTGAAATTGGAGCTGTCAACATACGAGCTCATGTTAAACCACCAGCGATAGTATTTGTCTTAAACTAGAGAGGGCTGCGGGATGGATGTTGCGGTTATTTCCTTGTTTTTGTTGATCATTGCTTTTCTTTGTAGCCGCTTTTGGAAAATTCAGAGCTGTCTGCTCTAAAAAAAATAATCCAGGATTTATAGGTGGAGTAGGCTTTGGTATCTTTTTTTATTCTTGATCCGACGTGCGCTGCCCAAATATGGTGTATTTGTATGGGATCACGTGCACATGTTGGCCAGTCATAAATTGGCTTTGATACTCAATGGGGATATTGATGAATAGGAGAAACGTGTCCGGTAAACTTTGAGCTGTTGGTTGTTGAGGACCAGGCAGGGATCTTTAGCGCAAAAAAGGGCAGGACAGTAAGACAAGAGCGTCATCTGGTGTCTGGTATGGGGCAGGACGGTCAGGACCGGTCTGAGCTCTCTGCCCCCCCAACACACCCCGAGTCCACTGTCAGTCACACAAAATATACATTGCTAATAAATATAACAATTCTTGTTATATAAATAATAACAAGAATTGTTATAATAATAAAAATAATGGTTTGAATGCTCACGTGTTTGAAATATATTTACGCATGAACTCGAAACGTGGATGTCGCTGAAAGTTATGTTATAGTAATACAGCTACGGGAATGTCATTGTGGATAATGCACTATTGCTCATTCCGGTGCTCCTCTAATGCCAATCATTAAGTCAAATGTCTAATATTGAAGAGCTTATTATTTGATTATAAATCACTTCATCGTCTCATTTGTCCCCAGTTTGCTTCATGATCTGAATAAAATGTACTTTCAAACCTCCCCAAACACCAACTGAGTTTGGTGCGTAATTTACGCATCCGGCACATGCTAGGTATTGTGCGGTGCGTCCAAAAATCACAATACAAACATAAAAGTTTTACAAATGTTTTATTTCATGATACACAATTATGACAAAGACATGAATTCGTAACTCCCAAACAGAAGTGAAGAATCACTAGTGTACAAATCTATCTCACAAGGAAATCCTATTGAGTCAAATGGTCAAAATAAAGGGGGGCTAAGCGCAATTGTATGTTATGCTGCGTCTATCAAAGCGGCTAAATGCACATAAGTCCTCACAGGATTTACATTATATACGAGTACTTGGATTATATACAGGCATCTCAGCTGTTTGTGGTTGTGGATATTTTTTGGATTATGCGTGCAACTTTCAGGTTTTACGCCGAACACTTTTTTCTGCGCACGGTTCAAGTACTATTTTATACTGTGATCAAATGGAAGTGTCCGCCCGGTCCTCTCCTTTGATTCAGTGGAATGTGCATGTACAATACTAAGTCTGGACCAACACTGTATTTTGTGATGTGATCAAAGAGTTCACAGTGATGGATGGGGCGTGGGGGATAAATACACAATTTTTTTAATGGCGTGGGGGAAATGACATAGAAATTAATACTTCTTTTTATTTTCACAATACAAGTGTGATATTGCAATCACACAAAAAACAACTCAGCGCTCCAAGTGACACAGGGGGCATAGTGTGGCTGAAATGACTCGACTTCATAAGGCTCAACACTCCTGTGGTCAACATGAGATATAAGTGGGAGAGCTGCGGGGAAGCCATCATGCAGTGACGCCGCTCTCAAGTCTATTTTTTAGGTAGTTATGTTGGGTTTTCATGGTCATCAGGTTTCCTCCTCTTCCTAATTTTTTTTAAAAACTATTCTTTCTTCTTGTCCTCATCCTTCCCTTCTTCAATTGCGCCACTGCTTTCCTCCTCCTGAGAGGCTCCTGTCTGTTCACTTCCAGTCACCGTGGAGGTCAGGTTGCTCTCTTTCTTCCACTTCATGCGTCGGTTCTGGAACCAGATTTTGATCTGCCGCTCCGTTAGACAGAGCGCATTGGCGATTTCGATGCGTCTGCGCCTGGTCAGGTAGCGGTTGAAATGAAACTCCTTCTCCAGCTCGAGTGTTTGGTAACGAGAGTATATCTGACGTCCTCTGCGTCTGTCCGTCCCGTAGCCCACTCCTGCTGGGATATAAAGTAAAGTCACTCAACTCTCCCATCCCATGGACACATTTAAAAAATAAAAATAAACATGCTTCTTTCTGTTAAAAGTTAAACATAAGTTTTGTCACACTGTTGGCTGCATAACTTTAATCCAAATAAAAACAAACACATTTCTAGCTATAAAACAAATCCCTGCCTCAAAGGGCATCTTTGCTTTATTATCTAAAATAACTAAAGCATCCTGGTGTGTCCTCTCTGCCTCTCGCTACTGATTATAGCTACTATATCATTCTTAAAATGAAAGCTGTTTGTTTGCACATGTAAAGGCCCATCTACAAGTCGGGGGAATACAGTAATGTTTTATGGGGTCATAAAAAGTAACTTACTCTCTTGGTAAGACATATCGTAAAACTGGCCCATTCGCTTAATTTATTTGTCGTAGTAAAACTCACCGCCGTGTGAGTTCATTCGCTGCATCCACGGGTAGATCGGGATGTTGCTTTTCTGCTCCTGCGATCCTGCTCTCCCTTGATCCAAACTGTACTCTTGAGCAATGTGGCTTTGTGTGTTGAGTCCCATGTTTGTTTGTCTGCAGCTGGGCAGCACGTCCTTGTCTTGAAGAAACACGTTTGATCCATATTCATACTGTGCCCTGCCAGAGCCAAACACCACGTTGTCTTGAGGGGAGTAGAAAGGTGTATATATCCGATTCTGGGTCACAGCGGCGCCGTACGACGAAAAATGCCTGACTGTGTCATAGGTGGTGGAGTTCAGGGGTACGTTAGGCAAAACATCTTGACCACCGGATAAATGGCAGGAGAGCGACGGGTTTGCGAAATAAGAATTCATACCTTGCTTGTAACCCTCTCTCCAACTCTCCCCACTTCTTGATCGGTCTCTTTTTTCAATCTCCTCCTCAGTAAATCTCCTTGCCGTCTCTGTCAAACAACCACACCTTTCTCCAAGGTCCCTTTCTTTTTCTTCGACTTTCCGCCTTCCCGACTGGACGTGGGCTACTTTGAGGATTCAATATTATTAATTTCCAATCTCCGGTTAAGACGCACAAACCCGAGTGTTATAGCCGAGGCTTGGCTCGGTGAGAGACAATATGACAATGTCAGCTGACCGTTCTCCACCAATTGAGAGGCAGGAGTTGAGGAGAAACTGTAGCTTTTAGCTCAGAGCTTGAACATGCTGCTAAATGCCGATAAACACGGCGCAGATTTTTGGAGTGGCGCACGGTGCAGCTTGGCCGTTTGAGAAATAGCTGGAGACGAAGTTTGAGAGATGTTTTTAAGCAGGAAGTGCGACGCGGAGTGTGGCCAATGTCATTCAGTGCAGTGATCAGTCAGAGGCAGGCGCACAAATACACATCAACCCATGTACAAATGTGTCGTACAGGGTTGATTGGGTTTACATCATTTTACTGAGGTATACACAAAATCTGAGTTGTTTTATTTATTGTATGCGATCGTGTGTATGTGGATGGGGTGTGTGTGTGTGTGTGTGTGTGTGTGTGTGTGTCTGTGTCTGTGTGTGTGTGTCAGAGAGAGAGAGAGAGTGTGAGTGTGTTTGTTTGTGTGTGTGTGTGAGTGTTTGTGCTAAAATAAAACAACCTCCCTCACTTTTAATTTCACAACACCACTGCAGAGACCTACACCATCCACATGCCCTCATCCCACACGTGGACGCGCATGCAGCCTCTTGCATGCATTAGGGGACTAAAAATGAATATTTGTTGTTTACCTCAGCCCATATCGACGAGTTTTCCAACACAACTGTTAATGTTTCCATTGTGTATGAATTATCTGGCATGTGAGCAATTTCCATTGCTTTTGCAGTGAACCCCGGGGTGGGGGGTTGGGGAGGAGTGTAGGTGGTTAAGAATGCGTTTATGGTCTCTGTTCCGTGAGGGCAATAAAACAAGTGACGCTCCCCAGCTCACCAACAACTATCTCTGCTGCAGAGCCTTGCAACACACAGGCAGCAAACCTTCCCCCAAGCTCAGAAGTGAGAGCACTGCACAGCATGTGGAAAATCGTGTATGCAATATGTATCGACTAAAGCCAGTGAGCCCGAGAAGATCATTTTTCTGCCACTCTCTCGAAAAAAATATCCAGTGAGTTATGCGACTGTCCAGCCACACGCCAGACAAAATCCTCCACAGGTCAAGTCAACTGTGGCCGGTGTTCACTGTGAGCTCAGGTACAGTCTCTTTAAATCATAACAGTACTTGATATTGTTACTCGCAGAAACTAAGCGTTGAATTACAGTGAAAAAAGTGACGTCTACAAATGCTTATGCAGATGTTCAAGTCCTTTTCCCCCCTGTTCTGATCACACTTTGACATTCCTCTTACACACAGAGGAAAGAGGAACCGATCATTATCTCAGCAGCAAATGATGGGGTTGGAAATTACCTAAGAATTTTCTTTTTAGCAAATCTTACGTATGAGTGAAATGTGCCGCGTAAAAGAAAATCCACATAAATATTATTATAGAAGACAGCGCCCCTCAATCTCATTTCTCATAATCGACATAATTATAGGAATTTTTCCACAATTCAGGAAAGCGCATTTTTACGCAAATTCTCAATTTTTATTTTGAGAAATTCTGACGCGTTCCAACTACCTGCTCAACAGTGGGCACACATTAATTTATAACTATAAAATTAACATTGTCCTGGCTTTTCGAGAGAGGCCATAATGGAAGCCAATGGGATAATCAATACAGTTATTGAAAATGTCTGTTTCAAACGCAGTCGTCGTGGCTCCAGCAGCCTATTGGTCCACCTCATTGATTTCTTCAATAGGGTGAATACTCGCAGCCTAAACGTGCAGCACTGTTTGGTCTGCTGTTTGGAATCCTGAATAGCCCATAAAACAGACAAGAACAAAGAGGAGGAAGTCGCCGGTGCAATAAAAGTTTCCCTTCAGCTTATTCGTGGCCATATGTGACATCCGCGACGTGCAAATTTGGGGGAAATAAAAGCGCAAAAGTTGGAGGCTGCACCGTCCGTCTGCTGCTGTTCCATTTATCCTCTTCATTCTGATATTAACTTACGAAACAGTCGACGACAGATTTATTAAAATACAGTTACAGCTAATTAGATTAATGTAATTACCAGGCAGAGAGGGAACACACTCAGCACAAACATGTTATAAAAGTGAAAATGTGAGTTTATCTACAACACGAACGATAGATATTTAAAATCAAACCATATAAATACAGCACACACTGTGATAATTTAAATTTGATGTCTAGTGGGGAGTCTAACTTTAATAATCTGTCATACTCACAATGTCAGAGACAATTTGTAAAAGTCTGTAGCAATTTCTGTTGTTATCGCCTGATCACCATCCACAGATAATAATATAAATTCTAAAATTACACATTACATTCAGTGCGTTTTTTTTCTTTCTAGTAATATCAATTAAAAATAATTTCGGTTTCACACAGTTTCTCTTCAGGCTAATTGTCATTCACAGACTTCCCCCAACCCCACAAAAACACGCCGCTCCATAAAGTCCAGGTTGTAAATAAAGGCTGAACAGTAAAGCCAATGTGTGGACTGGAGGGGACTGGAATGCAGCGGAGGTTTTGCCAGGGTGCAGAATTAGAAAGGTCATTCTTCCCCTCGTGTTTTACTGCTTTATTGCGGCCCGTGAGGCAAATCACATGCGCAGCTTTTGACGCAGGAGGCGGTGGAGCCGTTTGGTCCACGTCTCCACCACGATCCTCCAAACAGAGAAAGAGACGGTCCGAGAGGAAAATATAAATGATTGACAATAGCCTGTTATTAGGTAGTAACCGGTTATATTAATAAGCAGCATTAAATATGTTTTAATTTGTGAGTGCGTAATGCAGCCTTTAGAAAAAATACGGTACGCATGGATTATCATTATTATTGTTGTTATTATTATTGTTGTTATTATTATTAACGTTATTATTAGCATAATTATTCTTATAGATCACGCGGCCACAAATTTACATTCAGTTTCTCTGCTCAAGGCCCGAGTCTGGCAGCCCTGCAGCACAACAGGGCCCATCCTCTACCATGAACCTTTTCTCTTTACGCATGCACACATCCACCACCACAACATCCCTCAGTATTAGTGATACGGGACGTGTAAAATTTCGACATTATCAGCCAAGATTAAAAACACAGCGAGGAAGCCAGACTCTGCTCAGCCCCTCATGCTTTCTCTCCCCCGCCTCTAAACCTTACTAATAAGGAGTAATTCACATACTAACAATGTAAAGCCCTCTATAAGCACTTTACCATCGCTGGCCGGCCCAATTAATGTCCGGAAGTGTTCGACTTTATGCTCGTTAAGCACTCAGGAAGCTGTTGCCCAATGAGCGCATGTTGATCCACACATCATAAATTATGACCATTAGTGGGCAAAAAATTTTGTGCTGTCGGGATTAGTAAGTGAGGTTCTGAATGTGGTGATGCGGACAGATTCATGACTTCATGGAGTTTTATGTGAGCCCATCTCTGCTTTTAAAAACACTGTGGGGCAACACAACACAATAGACTGTGCTCTTCAACTCTTATTTTAAACCAAATGTACCTAACGACCCAAATGGCATGGATCTAATGGGCTCTCTCTCCTTTTCTCTCTCTCTCTGCAGGCAGATATATATGTTGGGCATCTGCGGACACGATCCATTGCAGCAACAATGTTTCACGAGGGAAAGGCAAACTATGTGTGTAACAGTAGGTTATCAGACTTTAAAATGTTTTCAGCACGAGGCTGTGCCAATCACTGTTTGACAAGACTGAGACACAGGGCTGCTGAGATGTAGCAGAAACACACAGCTCCACCACCATGGTACCACAAAATGTGTGTGTGTGTATATATATATATATATATATATATATATATATATATATATCTGCACACACAATATTACAACACTGCTAAGATGCAGCAGAAACACACAACTCCACGATCAAAACACAAACTATAACTGCAAACACAATAATACAACAAAGAGGCAGCATTACATTGTCAACAGATCACATTGCAATATACACACACCTTTGTTTTGTGATGCAATGAAGGCCTCAATTGTTAATACTGTGTCTCACACACGTCTGTACATCTGTCTTAGTGAGGACATTCATTGGCATAATCCATTCCCTAGTCACTTACCTTACCATTAAAACTAATTACCTAACCCTAAACCTATCTCGAACCCTAAAACCCAGTCTTAACCCTCAAACAGCTCATTAAAAGTGGGTCAGAAAGTGAGGCCGGCCAAAATGTCCTCACTTTCCCAAAATGTCCTCACTCTGTAGGCTCAGAGATACACAAGTACACACACAACCACACACACACACACACACACACACACACACACACACACACAGCCTGAGTGAGATTCTTTTTTGTGAATGATTGATGAATGAAATGATTTGATCACATCTTGGCAAACATCATCTGGTTGTTCTCGTGGTGTAAATAAAATCACATGCTAACTCCTCACACTGTCGTCAGTGATTATGTCACACAGCCATTATCTCACTGCATCTCATTAGAGCAGCAATCGAATAATAAAAAAAACAAACAATGTAGCACAACGACAAATCTTTTCCTTCTCCAAAAGTGACAAACAACAAATCAGACACACACAAACACTCCCTGCTGGCAGCGGTGGATGAGCCGGGTCAGCTGACATCCGCAGTGAACCGCCGCCGAAAACCAGCAGCCATAAACAACAAGCCTCAACACCCACCCACTTCCACATGGGGTGCTGCTGGTCGCTAGGGGGCACTGCACAGAGCTGAGTGTGAATATAATACCCCATATTGAAGTGTCTGTGTGTGTGTCCGCGTGCATGAGACATATGTGCGCGCGCGTGCAGCTGCATATAGATGTTATTGAGCTTCTTGGCACACTCTGGATGTAACAGGTGACAACAAGCATAAGAACAAGAAATGGGCTAATTAGAGCAGATCAGTCAGCTCGGGACGTCATTTGTCACTGCCTGGTCAGAAGGGCCTATGAGTGATGAGGAAGTTTACTATCAGTGAGCAATTCATTACAACTAGCTGGCACAGCATCTGTAAAATGCTCAGCTAATGTGGACTGAAGTAGAAGAGGATATAGACTCGCAGGGGTGGTGGGTTATTGGCTCCATAAAGCCACAGAGGCGCAGTGACAGTGGCTGTGCGCACCAGCAGCTTCCCAGGCTACAGGTCAGGTCACAGCTACGCAGGGAGGAAAAAAAGACGCCTCCGCCTTCTCATGATCTCACACACTCTCCTCTGCATCACGCATCAAATCCAAGCCAGAAATCTGCGGCCGATTGCCAAACACACGAACCCATTGAGCTAGAGCCATAGACAAATGTGTAATCTTACCTCAGCGGGCTGTACGTGTAGTTTGCTGAGTCTCTGTGGTCCAACGCAGCAGCTGAGGGGTCACGATGGCGAGTAGGGGGGAATATCAATACAGCGCACATCTCCCGTGCGCTGTTGGCTGTCCTCACGTCTCGGCGATGAGGAGCTTATGGAGGCAGGGTGTCTGTTTACCGGGGAAAGTCTCTTTTTTGTTCTCCAGCAGGCTCGATTGCTCCTTTCCCCCCTTCCCAGTCGTGGCTTTATTGCCTCCGGGGGGGATAGACGCAGGCGGCGGATGGTAGAAGCGGCGACTGTCCCGAAGATCCCGTCTGTCAGGAAGTCGGAAAACGGATGAATATCACTCGGAGTAGAGCCAGAGAGACAGTGCAGCGTTTTTATATTCGATTAAAGGAGAAAAAACAGGTTTCTACGCCCAAGCTTGGTCTGCTGCTGATACAAGGGAAGGACTAGAGAATAGACAACAGCATAAAGTTCATGTTCATAGAGCGTGCGCCACGTGGCTCGCCGCAGCCAATCGCAGGAAGGATTCAGTCGTAAACTTTTATTACTCAGCTGTAAATTTCTCCCTTTAACAACCAGGAATGTTTGCACCCATCTCTCTCCTTTTCCTATTTTCCCACAATGTGACAAAACTAAAATTGGCCACAAGATATGGAAATGACGGAAATTTCCCCCATATGCCACAAATTAGACGTGCGTCAGAGAGATATGACAGTCTCTCCCTCTTTGGTGGACAGGCTGTGTGCCAACATGTAGGTGCCCGAGCCAACGGGAAATGGGAAATAAAAGTGTGTGAGTAGGAAGGAGAGGGAGGGGAGAGCGGGAAAGCGACATGGAGACAGAGAGGTCTTATTAAACTTAGATCAGGCTGAACTATACTTCCAAATGAGGGCCTCTGTCTCATTGGCTGACACAGAGGATGGATTACAAGACAGTTATCAAATGTCACTGCTCCACACATCCAGCATCTTCTAAACTACAAGTTTCATGATGCACAGACAGTCAAAATGATGTCCTTTTTTTTTTGCTACAACCCATCGCATTTTTCCTTCAAACTGGAAAAGCAGGTAAAGTGAAGATGGAGCCTGCAGTGAACAACCGCAACACATCAGCTGTCAAACCTCATGACAAAGGGAAAAATATTACTGCCACACTGTAAATTTGGTTCTGACTTTCAACAGGTTTAGTAAAGAAAATATATATTTACCTTAGGAGAACATGGACATGCACTTTTCATGTGAGATATATGGAGAACACGAGGCAACCACTGGGTTTATGGGATGCTCATTTCGCCTTCTGCAAAATTACAGCATCGAAATACATGGAAAATACGAGGATTCAGGATGAACAACACAGGATACATCATTTCATTTGAGCTCAACGCGCAGGTTTGATCTCGCAAATGACTCAGATCAAAGACCTCTAGCTTTTCTGATATATAAAAAATAGATTATACAACGAATGAAATAAAGAATCAGAATGAATCTATGTTACGTACTTGGATGAGCGGTGCATCTTTTCCTTGCAGGCCGTGATCTCCACACTGAGCCTTGGCTATACACACAGAGAGAAAAAGATGTGGACCCATCCTTTACACCGCCAATAAAGTTTACAGCGGGTCCACTAAACTTTATTGGCAATGTCAACCCTATGGTAAAAGTACACAAACGCACGCACACACACAGACACACACAAAGGGCCCCGAAATCCGTGGCACAGAATAGCTTCGACTTGGGGGGGCACACATCCGGAAATGTTCTAAAGAAGACACGCAGGCAAACAGAGGAAAAGGGCCTGGGTGAGGAGGATGCGCTTTGAAGCAACATTGATTCATTCAGGGGAAAAATAAAGCAAAATCAGACAGAGAGGGGAACGACGCTGAAGTGAGAATCTGCAAACCCCCATTTGCCTCTGTTGTATTAATTCTGCACTATTCACGTTTTGTATCAAGGTGAACTTCTGAATTAAAAATAAATGTTATGAAAATCACATACATCCTGTAACTCTGTGCCTTCGATGGAACTCTATTCATTAGACGTGTTGAATTTTACCAATCAAACACAAGAAATGTTGTTCTCAGTTGTTGCTCATGTTTTTCTCCACAGGTTAGTTTTACTGGGGTTGAACGTAAATAAAAAAATATTAAATGAAGAAACAGCTGCAGCTCCTTTCTTTTTCATCTGTCTTTTAAAAAAACGAATTAACATAAGTCTGAATTTTCCAAATCCCACTATCCACCTGCTCAATTAAAAATAAAATAAACACATTCAATTTGAATTTAAAGATAGACCTATCATATATTCCTCTGACGCCCACATCTGATACTAGTCTCCACCGTTTAAGTATTTACACACACAGTGTCTGACATACACACCAAAAGGATCACTTCAGCTTAATAGTTAATAGGCTCAAATAGTTTAGTATGATAATAGGCCTACCTGGGCAGATTAAAAAAAAAGCAGGGAGACCTGACGCACCAGGAGCTTTAAATAATTTAGATGCTTGAGACTGACTCCAACCACAGGGAGAGACGACAGCAGCAATTAGTTGCTAAGTAGCACTAATAAATTTATATAAGAAAGTCAAATTAAAAAAAGGGAAAGTCAGCAGCAGTAACACAGCGGTGTGTCTGGGCCTTCATTTTTAAAAATGCAGCTCTGGAATACATGTGAAATTGTGCTTCAAACATTAGGTGGAGGGTAGGTCAGATTACACGTTTTGAAAAAGGGGGATCGGATGTCTATGAATATAATCGAGCAGGTCCTGGTGTTTGAGCAGATGTAACAACACTTGAAGTGACCTGGATTGATGTATTTGAGACACGTTGCTGTGCAAAAATAAACGTGGCTCTCGGTTTTACGGGGGCTGCTGCTCATATATGAGTTGAGTTTTAAGCGGTGACCATAAACACAGCAGGAGGAGAAGATGGGACTCAAGGTGTTATACCTGCACTTGGCCTCTCACTCGCTTTGATTCCAGAGGTTCCGTCTGGACGCAACACCTCCGGCGCTCAAAGCCTCCCCCATGCTTTGCCATTATTTAGTCTGATGATGAACATAACACGCCAGCAGATGTTTGTTAATCTCTTCTCAAACTGCCATCATTCATCCCAAGATTCATTAAGAAAAGCTTGGCGTCCTCCCTGAAGAGAGGAAGTTTGTTTTTTATATTTTATTAAGAAGATGAATCAAATACGATCCAGGCTTTGGAAAGGGCGCATGCTGTGACCGGGACCCACAGCCTCTCCTTAAAAGGTAAAGGGATACGTGCGCAAAGGCAAGTCTGGCGTTTATTTAATCGATTGAGTTGCAAAGTTTAAATTATGCAAACTTCAAAGAATGGGCGATTAAATAAGCTTCAGCATTCCTCTTCCCTCCTGCCACCGCCTGTTAAACATTTTGCGCACATGGCCTGGAAATTAAAGCATCATCAAAACACCAGCATTGGTGCATTTCCAGTCCAAGTAGAAGGGTTCATTATTTGTTCCAAATGACCTCTGGAAATGTTATGATATGAAAACTGAGGGTTATATATTGAGCCCTGGTGGTTTCTATTGCATCTAAAAGTCTGGATCTTAGAGAGAAAAACTGAATTGGCAAATCAATAAAAAAAAATTGTGGACTATTGGTTTTTCACTTTACGTATGCATGCTCTTATTTTGATGTGTGTTTTGGGTGGAAGGTGGGAGTAGCTACAGTATAACCGAGGCGGTAATATCAATAAAAAAAACAGAAATGACTGTGAGCCATCTTGTTTATTCGTGATTTTACATCAACAATGGCGGGGGACACACAAATCCGTCTTTCACAGGAGAAACACCAGGAAACGAGCATATTGTTCACATCAATATATAACAAGACGTACATAAAGATTATATTCAGTGCAAAACAACTACGCTATATCACCAGCACATTAAAATAAAAATTCCCTTACTTTTTTTGTTTAATCGTTGTAATTGTAGCAGGTATTATCATACACAGTAAAATGTGCGTTATAGGCAGTTTTAGTTGTTGGGGAAATAGCTTGCGATCAGATCAGAGCGATGCCATGTAAGTGTGGAATATAAATTCTGCAAAGGCAAGGCTCTGAGTTTAGGTAGTGCCGTGGTACAATCTCTAACTTGTTCGCTTGGCTTTGAGCTATAATTGTCTTCCCAAGACTCACAAATTGTCTTCAAACAAGTGTATATTGTAATATTGGGTAAATGCTACATACATAACTTAATATAAGGTTTTTGATATAGAACACTTTCAAAATTAAAACCATATGAAATCTCTTATATTCAGAAATCTCTATTGCAATTTCCCCAGGTTTTAGGTAGCATCAAAGGATTTCAAACGATTGCATTTCCCTGGTATATCCTAGAAAACAAGAAGATGTCTGAGGAGCTATAATGGCTATCTTTGTCTAGGCCATTCACATGAAGACGAGTAAAACAGTTTACAGTAACAATTAGAAGAATAAAACGTGTGGGGTTATACACAGGCTGGGAGCCAATGTAACTGCTGCGATGATGATGATGATGATGTCTGAACACTCACTACTAAGTTATAGGCCTACATTGGTTACTCTGACTGAAATGATGTTCTTATTTTTTTGAATGTAGGCTATCTATTTACAACACAGGTCGGCGTTGGTCATGTCTTTGATCTTATTGGCTAGGCTTTTGATGTTGTTATTATTAAAAAGCAAATTTGTGAGAGTAAAAAACAAATAATAGTTATAATAATAATAATAATAATAATAAGAGCTAAGCCATTTTCCATCTAACATGCGTTTTAGATTTATTCCCCCTTCTTCTACGACAAAAAAACAAAATGCTACAAGCTTGTGTAGCTTCTACAAAATGTCAAACGGAAATGCGATGTTGGGAGAATCGTGAGAAGGGAGAATTTTGTCTATTTATGACAGCAATATTTGTGGGATTCCTGTTCCCTCTTGACAAAATGAAAGGATGGTCATAAAGTTGACGCTCTCTGCCTCCTTGTGACTCTTCCTCTGTTTATGGGACCTCTCTCTCTCTCTTTTTCTTCCTTTTTTCAGCCATATAACCATAAAAAAGGACCATAAAATCACTCCTTGGTCTCTTCTTTCTCTTCCGCTTCTTTCTCCTCGGCCTCTTCCCCTTCACCGTCCTCGTTGCCCTCCTCCTCGCCCTCGGCTTCGGCCTCTCCCCTCTGACCCGGAAACTTGTCTTTGTTGTTCTCTTTTTTCCACTTCATCCTCCTGTTCTGAAACCAAATCTTCACCTGCCGCTCGGTGAGGCTCAGGGCGTGGGACACCTCGATCCTCCGCTTGCGGGTCAGGTAAGGGTTGAAGAGAAACTCCTTCTCCAGTTCAAGAGTTTGGTAGCGACTGTAGGTTTGCCTCCCGTTCCGTCTTCCTGGGGCTTGAATGAAATAAAGCCAGAAGTTAGCTGGACGGTTCCCCAATTTCAAAAAAATAAAATCATGCATTAATTCTGCATATTTTATTTTCCATCAGCATGAATAGGCGACTAATCCTGGCGTTCAGCCCACAGCAGCTCATTTCCACTCATACAGACGGTTGGGAAGCTTTATTTAAATGTTGTGTACATTATCAGTGAGATGTATTTGCTCTTGGGGGACATTTCAAATAAAAATCTTATAGTTAGTATTAATGGTAATTTTCACTCATGTTTGTGCCATTTACAGTTGTGTGTGCTGGAGTGATCAGCTGTCTGATGCAACTTTAACGTCCACTTCAAGTGTTCCTATAGGTGAGTATGAGAAGACGGTGTATTTTTATTTTTTTAAAGAGTGGGGCTATAATTATGAATTATTATATTATATGTATATTATGGCATGTTCCTACAAACCTTGTGTATTATAGTCTATTTTAAATTAAAGCCTCTTTATAGTAATATAAGCATGGTTTTCCTCTCTAGTAACGTGGCTTTTAAATGTCTGATTTTCACACAAACACACACACACACACACACACTCACTCACTCACTCACTAGTGTAAAATGTAAAGAAATAAGGTGAATGTATTGTGTTGAAAGAGAGGTGAAGGTGCACTGTAACAACAGATGGGGGCATGGCTAATGTTAAATGTCTCTGAGCAGATAAAAATGAGTCTTACACCTGTGTGGAGTTAATGTAGCCTGATAGCCTGAACATGATGATCCGTGAATGGAAGAGGTAATGTCTACAAAGCCTTTATGATTATGGCCGTATGAGTCTGAGCCACGATGGGCCTGTGGATCGAATTACCCCCAAATCCTTAAACCCCGGATTCTGGGTAAACCGGGACATGCTGTGTCTGCAGCTAACCCTCCTGTCACTCTGCATGCTCATTCTGAGCTGTGTGGTAGCATCATATTTTAAACTATGACTTATTCATCATCTCCCCCCCACAGTGCCTTTCCGGAGTTTGTGAAATATCTTATGTGAACGATAATTGACTTGAAAGAGCTGGTGTCATGAGCTGCGATGAGCAATCCAGTGTTTTAAAGGCACTTTTCAAAGCAACAACTCAGCCCTGTATGGACATGTGCTGCAGAGTAACAGCAGCCTGCAGTACAGGTTGTATGTGCCCCATCATGTTCCCTCACTTATTTCGTTTTATAGTTATTGAGTCACACTCACATATATATACACACATGTGCTCAGGCATATTCAGCACACATACAGACAAACACACAGGCAGACACACGCTGACGCACACATACACACACACAGTCACTCACAGGCGCGCGCACCGAGCAACACAGAAAGAATAGGAAATAATTGTACGATTCTGACCGTGGGGTCTCATCCAAGGAAACATAAGACTGGGAGAGGTGTTTTGATTTAAGTGGCCTTGTCCTTCTCCGGGGTTAGAGCTGCTCGACGATTTACAGTCTGGGTATTGCGCTAGGCTTGCGTCTTGCTGGGTACCATAAAGCGTTTGCCTCGGAAGGGCTTCATATCCATAAAATTTCGTTGCGTCTCCGTGGCACGCAAGAGCGCAGGGGTTCTGCTGGTATCCGGGATTCGTGATCCCCGTGGTCCCGTGGTGGAAAAAGTCCTGCACATGATGGGACGGGTGCTGAAAGCCCGGCGCGGCTGCTCCGGGTCCGTAGACCAGCGTGTGGCTGCGGGCGACGCTTTGTGGAAACCTGCAGTCGTAGTAAGTTGGCTCCAGTGACTCACCGCCTTTGTATTTAGAAAAAAGAGGGTTAACAAAATAGGAGCTCATGTTTGGTTGGCATCAAGCAGACGGGCTCTCTCGCAGCGGAATATCTCCTTTAGGATGATGGCAGCCTTTTGTTTAGGGTCCCAACTCGCGCAGCGCGCACAGGCAGACAAACCGGAACTAGGAGAAACGCTGCCCCTTTGGACAATCTACGGCAGCTCACTCTCTCTGAGCCGTTCCTCTCATCGGATTTCGCTCGCAGTCGTGAGTGGGGTGGTGGTTTTTTTTCGAGGCTCAAACCCGGCTCATGGCTTTGGCTTCGGATGTGTACGGTTAAAAAGCTGACTTGCTCGACCGGCACAGTCACAGACGCTGCTCTTTTCTGTCTTTTTCCTTTTTTTTTTTTTTTGAGCTTCCCACCCAACCACCCCCACCATGCACAGGCGCACCCCCTCCTCCTCCCCCCCACCCCCCACCCCTTCATCTCTCTGTGACCGGTCAGACGTGGGCCCTTACGTATATATATCCACCTTGAGAGGGGATACACTAATCATAACCAACAACCCAAGAGGCTTTAAACGTGATCAATGTTGTATTTATAACTTAAAAAGTCGAGCTGATCAATGGAGTCGAGGGGGGAAACGGCTCAAATGTAAAGACTGTGAAGCATGATGCATTTTCACCACATGTCCGAGTTTATAGTTTGTCCTGTCGTCTCTGCATGGAGGTAGTGAGGTGCACGAAGCAGGAGTATCTACTATGTAAAGGTGTCATGAGCTGGTGTTTGCCCTCTCAGGCCCAAACGAAGGTTACGCACCAATTCCTAGAAAATAGTTGACCCTTTACTGACTCCAGGAGCTCGTGGAGAATCGTTAAAAGCAATTCTACAAAATAGTACAAAAGCAAGACACAACTGAAGCTGTGTGACACAGGCGAATCATTTGGGGTTTCACACAACACATCCCGGCCGTGTAATGTCGTGGAGCTGCAGGAGCAGAGCGGCACACTTTGCACCGTGCGCTGTAAAACACCGACACACGCAAATATAAACACGACCTATGAATACTGGGTGCCACTTACTGACCCCGTAAAACCGACGAGGATGAGCAGTAAATCTCCCACGTGGAGGAGTTCATAAAATTTTACATGGGATGTTTAGCCACAATCAACGCGCGCACATTTCCCAGCTCAATAGTCGTATGGACGCCCTCCCTCATCCCCCCCCTCTCCAAATATGCCAGTGTGGTTTTTGTGAGGTTACTGACGTTTTATACGCATCATCGTAAAATATGAAAGGCGCACGGGGCGAATTTATAGACCGTTCACACTCTATAAATATGCAGATTGACAATCATAGTTGCACATTTCTTGGGCGCTGGTGCAGATGTTCCTATACCGTCAAACATGGAAATGTACAAAAGAGCAGGTAGCTCTTCTTAAATAAAAGAAACTGCAATTTCTAAATTATTATTAGTATTATTATTATCATCAGTATGTTTTGTGGTTCTTTGATGCAATTTATTGTCTAATGTTGTTGCTATTCCTGCTGTCAGTGTTGCCATGTGTTGTATCCATGTAATGCAATTGATGTGATTTTTTTTATAACTGCTATTAAAGTAGAAATTGTATGTTTTTAATACGTTTCCTGTCTCTTTGTTAATTACATTGTCAGTTGGGGTTTTTCCACCAAAATATTGGTGAATAACTGACATATTATTTTTCACAGCTTTAAAAATACAAATACAAATTAAAAAAATAGCAACAATCCAGACACATATTGTCGTTATAATCTATTTATATATTTATAGAAATGTATATATTGTTGCCCCTCGTTAAAAGTAATTCCAGTATAAGCTCCAGTGACGGTTCTAAAGAGCACACAATGAGAGGTAATAAAAAAATACCACAACAGCCACGTAAATTCATAGAATCTCGGAGATGGGATTAGATTTTCAAAACAACAAATTGGCAAAAACAGAAATAAATATTTACCCCAGAACATGGAAGGAAACTAAATAATAATAACAATGTAAAAATAAAAGAAATCCAATCTGCACACTTTCTGTTTCCAACACAACAAGCACCTCGCTGCATTCCTGAGTGCTGCTCTGTGGCCTATTACGCAAAATGCGGTGCGTGACCATATCTGTCATTTTGTCATCGATAGGTTACTATTCATTCTTGAGCCAAGCCACAGAGCTGTAAAAAAAGCCCTTCAACGCACACACACTCTGCTCAAAACGTGGACCAACAGCGTCATCTAGTGTCGAGATGCGTCCCTAAACCTGAGTGAATCCACCAATCAGAGACAACGGTGAAGTGGAAAGAAAGGATCTCCCCATTTGTCCAAAGCATGAATGTATCTGGTCTTTTTCCTTAAATAAAGCAGATGTTTACCACCACATCTGGAAGTAAACAGCTCCACTATCCCGTGCTGTACAAGCTCCAAATGTGTGTTTTATCATTTATCGCCACGGCCACTGTACCTACAGTTGTACCAGGGTGCACTGCTGCAGTCATATTTATGAACTATTTATTAACTATTGACGTTTTCCCATCTAATTGTGGGCTGATAGTCCACTCATGGGATGAAGTGCAGAGGGGCTGCTGATAGCCCATCAGGCAAGAAGTCCCCCCGAACAGTGCGCATGACTCTCCTTTGAACGAGTCCACCACCACCTTCCATTAAAACCATAAAGTAATTTAGCCCAGACGTCTAGCCAGTTAGTCGAGTTTGCTTTGTTCGTCTGCATTTGAGACAAACAGCCGAGCTCCAACAGGGGCTGTAAAACTGGCATTTTTGTCCGAGCCGAGCGGAAATGTGCTGGATTGGTCTTTGAAATTGCTGCATCCTGTCCGTATTGTTTGCCACCACAAAAAGGCAATTTAGGCCTATCCCAGGAAACAAATGCGAGACATGGGAAATTGTCTCTCACCTAAACCTCAGCTGCTCAAATTCAGTCTGAGGTTTTCTGTGAAGTCAAAGCTCATTTAGAAAGAGATTCAGTTCGATTGTTTTTTAAATGCTACGCAGCAGTTGTTGATATCTACATATCAATCTGCCCGCATTCTTAGAAATGAGGTATTTGTGTTGTATGCATTTAAATGATCTCTCTTTAAATTATTTTTGTTTACAGTTTACAATGTAGGCTACTGCTGCAGCACCTCCACATTAGTAAAATGTAAACAACAGCAGAAAGAATTATATTCCGCAAAACCATACTACTATTATTATATCTGGAGAAATGCGCATTTTCTCCAAATGGTTAATGTGTATTTATTTGATTTGTACGCACATTTTCCTCAGAATGTGCGTAACTTGTAAACGCTGAAAATGCGGCTGATCCAAACCACTAAATAAAGAAATAACACAAAGCAAAAAAGGAAAACAACTGTATCCTGCTCAAGTATTAACTGTGCAGACACCGTGAGGGATTCGGCTTCGTCATCACGCGCAATAGCAGAGCTCACGGAGGCCTTATATAGCTGTGCACGACCAAAACACAGCAGAGGAAGAGTTGTATAGAGACACAATTAATTAGAAAGCTATAATATGTTCGCGATCTGCAGCCTCGGTTGTACAATAATGGTTTGGCTTGGCTTCACTTTCTCTGCGGCTTTTTTGAATTAAGATATTGTGTGAGATGAGGTTCAGTTCGTTGGGCCCTCGAGTGCAGCCGTGGACTAATTACTAAATGCGCACAAGCGTGATGTCCACTTTGAGTCACAATAAATACAGAAAACCAGCACTTAGTGATTATGTTTATATTTGCAGAGTTTCTATATCTACACTATATAATTAAACTCGTAAACTACAATCCAAAAACCAAAGAGAGAGAAGATGCACAAATACAGCAACAACTATCACAAAAAAATACAAGACAACCTAGAACGCAGATGTTTTCTGTGTCTGTACAAAATACTACACCTGCACAACAACGTACAAAGGAAGTAAACATGAGAGAGAAAAACATTCACATCATAAATTATTGTGGGTTTGTCAAAATTCTAAAGAATTCAAGTATTTTCTTTTTTCTTCCTAACGTAAACAAACTGCTGTGGTAGGCTTTTCTATTACAAGAACAAAAAAATAATAGGTATTTATATAAAGGTATTTCAAAGTGAAAACAGAATGTAAGTGTCTTCTTAGAATTCTTTTTTATTTCTCTTTGTCTTGTCTTCAACGCTTGACACAATTTGTGCGATGGCAAAATAACATGATCAGCATCAAACAGTCTCGAACTGAAGGTTAATACAAAATCCAACAAAGTGATAAATATGAAGAAGAGGTGGCGAGGTGGAGGAGAGGAAGGGGTCGTCGTGTGTTTTGGTACGTTTGTGCTGTCCATGTGACTGTTCATCACGGCTGTGTCCTCTGACTGCAGTCCACGTTATTGTTCTTTTCTATCGCTCTTTTCTTTGTTCATTTTCTTCATCTTCATTCGCCGATTCTGAAACCAGATTTTGACCTGCCGCTCGGTCAGATTCAGGACCCGGGCCACCTCGTACCGGCGGTCCCTAGTCAGGTACATATTGAACAAAAACTCCTTTTCCAGTTCGAGAGTCTGGTACTTTGTGTAAGGGCATCGCTTCTTCCTTGTGGAGCGGGCATGTATCCAATTTGCCACAGGGTTATCTGCAAGTATAAAAAAACCCCATAAAGATGAAAATAACAAAAATAAGAGGAGGGGGACACACACAGGGATATTATCAAAACTAAATGACTGCCTCATGAGGAAAAATGCGCCTCTGGATTCACAGCAATTCCAATGATGGTGATGGTGATGATGCGTCAATTTAAATACATCACACTGTTCTCTGGTGTTGCAGCTGATAGTCAACATTTAGATGGAGAGATTCTCAGCTCCATTTTACACTGATTTGCTTCCTTGTCACTTTAACTTGCGAGTCACGCCGTCGTAAAATACTCAATGCGCTTATTCACTTTATTGGCCCATAAAATGGCCAGTAGTTCAAGCCGTTACAGGTCCGTGCTGAAAGTCCTCCTATGTGTCCCTACATTCCTCAAGTTGGCCGCAGGAGTCATGTGAATTTGTTCTGGATCCGGAGTGAAAAGCAGAGTTTTAATGCAAATATATCTGCGTGTGGATCTTCTCGTATTTATGTGTGTGAATAAAGTGGGTTACCAGTGGGAGTCAAATGGAAATTAGTGGCTTTACCTCGCACGATTGGCCTACATTTCTTTTTAAAACTCGGCTCATGGGGCTTGACGTGCTGTATGTGATGGCACGGGGTCAAAATATGGTCGTAAAAATGCTCCATAAGGCATTTAGTGATGAATATTGATTCATGTCTAAAAAAGAAACACTTCGCACGTTTTTCACATCAAGCAACGTCCCTCCAAATTCAACGTCTTCCTGTAGGTTTGAGTCCATGTTTACAACCCCGTCTGGTTTTATTGCCCCAATATCAGCCTAATAGCGTTTGTCTTTTATAGTTCCTAAAGCTTCTCCCCCTAAAGCTGAGGCGATTCAGAGCTGCGCAGCAAAGAAGAGGCTCAAACACTTTATAATTTCATACGGGGGCGTTAAAAAGCCTCCAAAGCAAAAGCAGTTTTTACACAATCTCAAAGCAACAGACTTCCACCCGGTTGTAAAAGACTGCAGGAGCTTGAACTTACTCGGATCTAGCTCCGGCTTCTCGTCTTTATGTTTCCCCGAAGCCAGGAGCTCCGACTCGGGAGAGGGTATGTTTTGCAGCGTCTTGTCTCGCGTGTCAGTGGACGAGCAGTACAGATAATCCGTGTAGGTCCGTCCGCTGGAGCCGAGGCACTCGCCGGCTCTGTGCTCCTGGAAGGCGTCGGGCTTCAGCCCGTAGTGCCTGCCGTTTCCCGGATAGCCATGGAAAGTCACGGCGCCTGATATCGGCTCCAGCCACGAGCGCACGTACCTCGAGTCTGTGCCTATGTGAGGTTGGTGACTGTATGGATGGTAAACCACTGATGACTGGGAGTGCACGGGGGCCCAGGAGGTGGAGAAGACCGGTGCCTTGGGTGCGAAGCTGCAGGAAGGGTAGTCGGAGCACTCCGGTACTAGGGACGTCGGACGAGGGCCGGCTGGGTGCGAACCGGGCGCCGAGAAGCGAGTTGCAGCAAGGACATCCTCGTTTTCATGGTTGATCAAGGAGTCCACATAATAATTACTTATGGGACCCGTGGTCGACATGTCGAAGCCTCCCCGACTCTTTTACATGCATCCGATTATTATATGGAGTGTATGTGTACTTTTTTATCTAGCCATAGAACAATCAAGGCAGGTAATTATTTCTCAACGCTTCCCTTCCTGCTATTGGCTGCCTCGACGCCACGTGATTATATTTACCCCCACAAAAATTGTACAGTGGATCAATGCGCCACTTATCCTGGGATACCGTGGCACATAAATCGGATTAAAGAATACGCTCTTTCGCTCCTTTTCTCTCGGACGCATTGGAGGTAACTCTCACCGCCATGTTTCTATATAAAGATAATATATATAAGTGTTGATAGCGGATGTGTGCAGTCGCAGAACAGACCTGTGCGCGCTGCGCCTCACAGCGAGCAAGGCACTATTTGATGGTGTAATCAATCTCTGTCTGGCAAAAACCCACCGTAGCCCCACGTTGCCGCGAGGAATAGAGTTACAGCTTTAAAGTGTTTATTGAATCGTTGACGAGTTTTATCCTTATTAAACCCGCAGCGCATTCGATAACGTGGAGGGTTTATAACTTCCTGCGGAATGTTGTTAATTTCTTAACAGAGAGAGAAGCCTTCACAGTAGCCACGCGCACATATACATATATAGACACAGAGGAGAGGGGGGAATCAAACTCCGGGATGCAGGACACCCCAACAATAAACTTTGCACTGTTTTAACGAGGGCACAACAGACCAAACATTTCCTAAGTGGGATTTGCGGAGATAGGAGAGGAGGGGATTCGGATTCTTGACAAGCAGCCCACTACAGCGGGCTATATTCGGCTGCATGGTGACCGTTCATGTTTTTTATGCCCATCAATAAATTTTAACGAGGACCATTTGATTGTTCATAAACTTGTCGTTAATAAGAGTACATCCGGGTTCCCCCAGCTTAAACGTAAAGCCACTGCCACAAGATGCGAGTGAAACTATTTGCATTAAAGACAAGGAAAGAGAAAGGCCGAGGACAGGATGGAGGAGGACAGAGGAGCAGTGGAGGTAAAAGGGTTCGTTGAAGAGGTTCAACCAAATGAAGGCTCTCAAGATTGGGAATAATGTTCGTGTTGTGTCTAATGGCAGGACTTTACTGTATTTGCCCTGCAGTGCACCAGTAGCTTGTCAGTTATTAGGCTGTAAAAACCACCCTGAACTCTTCTGCAGGAGACAAATATAAGACAATACTTACATGCGCAGGAGACGGGGGAAAGCGAGGAAGGCACCAGTGTCATTGGGGAAGACAATTAGACTAATTGTACCATAAATAATAATGAACTTTAATGCATGTATGTGCAGAATGGATGGGGGCATGGCTGATGCATCAGTAAATCCCACTAAAAGCCGCACATGTTGTATTTCTGTGATGTGGTGACTTTGGTGCGAAAGAGTTTTTGTGCTTTTTGGGTTAAGAAAAATAATGGTGAAGCTGACGTGTGTTGTTTTGGGGTTTTTGATGCTGTGTGTATGCGTTTATGTTTTATCCGAAGGTGGTTTTGGTGTTTTGGAGGCTGTTAGTTTTTGGGGTTATATGCGTGCTGGTGTTTGTAATTGTTTCTGACATTTCATATTGTTTTCCTCTCGCTGTGGACAAGTGGTTAGTATAAAAACAAGGCAGGCGGTCTGGAAACGGCTGATCAAACTTTAAGATGACAGAGAAATATTTGTATGTATGTATAAGAGCGTGCAGATCAGACAGTTGTAATGCGTAAAAGTGAAATTATAATAGTGCAGCCGTGCAAACCACTACACGCTGAAATTAACACAAACTGGGCGCACTATGATCCATAAAGTACGACATGGTGTTTAACCAAAGACACAAACTTCAAAATAAAACACAATTTAGTATAGTTGTATGAATCCGAATGTAAGTGTTGAAATAAAAAAAAAACGTTTGTGGAAGCCAAAATACACGGGTCCATTGACGTCACATATTAGATACAATTTCCCCCAAAAATGTGTCCAAATTATTTCTCACGCTACACAATGAACTGACGTGATATTCAATATTCAGTCTTCACGCACATGGCGTGAAACAAAATGTAATCGGTATGTATAGACGCATTTGGGAAGTGCGATGCGTGTCATGGTTGCTGAGTTCAGTTTCAACCATGAAATTTAAAAGGCCAGACGCCAGACCTGAACCCCGATAGCGCCAAACGGTATCCTGGAGTGCGCTGATGACTGCGCCAGCCTGCAGAGACTCAAATATTCCCCCACATGTTTACTCAAATAAAGCCGTTAACTGCATCTACCTTATCTCACACCACATCGTATACGTGTGTGTGTCTATGAGAGAGAGTGTGTGTGTGTGTGTGTGTGTGAGTGTGTGCACGTGTGTTTTCTGCAGGTTGAAGGTCTGAGTCCGTTAATTCAACTGCTGCCATTACAGCTGAATGACAAAGTGCCCAATGACCATTTATTACAATAACATATGGTCATATAAATACATTATATAGTCATATAGCCATGTCCAGAGTAATCCACTGAAATCCTCAATCCTTTATGTTCTCGTGGGCGTGCGCGCCCGTGCGTGTGTGTGTCCATTAATGATGTAAGTAATATTATTTTAAACAACGTATCCATTCCACATGTTTATCCATGTTTGATGAGCTATAATAAAAACTACATCATCAAGATTTCCTCAGTTGTTTCTTATTTCTCAAATTTCTGTCTTGTGCCACGTTCGAACAAAACTGAAACAGCAACTGAAACATATACAATTATACGTCCATAGAAACGCTTCTATCTCGCATGGATAAACCTTTTTATTATTTTATTTCAAATGGTCACGCCCTGTTGAAGATTTGAGATAGAAAAACATCCTGCTACGATGAACAAAGCGAAAAGTGACAGTTGTTCATTTCGTTCAGGAGAATATCCTCCAGTGTCATCAATACACAAGACTAGATAAAAGATAAAAGAGTGCGTAAAGGTTAATAGAATAAATGAAACAACAATGCTTGTTTAGTTCGCGCTCCTCTGCAGCCAAGTTAAGTCAATTTTGTACTTATTGTCCAAAATCACACATTTGCCTCTTAAAGGCTTCAGTCTGTCTCCATCTATCCTTTGACTCTGTAACATTACATGGAAATACTGCGTGTTTCAGCCTGGATGTGCCCATATACCTTAAGTATGTAAATTTGGTCGTGATAACGTCAATACTTGAAACTGATACGACCATATGAGCCCGTGTCTGACATTTCTCTATCACACGATCAAGTTTCCATTCATAACATCAGAGCAAATACGAGTGAGATAGCTGTGCCTGTGCAAGTAACGCCAAACTGACGTGGACAGAGTGGTTTTGGTTAAACAGGACATTTATTAGGAGTTTTGAGTCTTTACATGGCAAGTGGAGAAAAAAGCCTGACGCTGAGTCACAGTTTGGGTGTATACTGTTACTGTTTGAAATAACTATTTGAGGACCAACGCCTTAAATCCAATATCTACAAACCCCTTAAAAAAAGAATGCATGTTTTGCCTAAATCCAGCTTTGAAAGGTTATAACGTGAATAAAAGTTACATACTGACCAAGCAGCTTCACTACACATCATGAAACGGTTGCGATTTAAATAACAAGGCAAATATTCAAACGGCAGTTTAAATATTAATTATTTTAAAAAGATTGAATTGCAGATTACGACAGAATATTGTGCATTTATTTCCTTATAATCACAAACCACATGGGCGTATCAAGACACAATTATCTCCTGTGTATGTTCATGTAAAATATACATTCCAGTGTCAATTCAGTGTGGACTTTGTTTGCTTTCACTTCCATCAGAATAACCAGTTTGCTTCACCTCAGGGTGGACGGATATAAATGACCATTTCAAATGATTCTTCTGGTAACAGTGGTTAAATCACAACATATAGACCTAAGCACTGTAAATATTGCCATCCCCCACACTCGCACGTCGCAGTGTAAACCAATTGGTGCTTTATCTATAGTCAACATTTGGATCATATTATCCGCACACAAGCTCTGCATATGGAAAAATTCAAAGTGAATATCAGAAGCTATTTATAAAAGTCCCCATGTGCGGAACAGACACCACCACAAATACCCGCAGCACAGAAACAGAGAAGCCAGATACGCGTCTTAATTAGAGAATAATGCTCCATCGAAATCAACGTTTTCAGTCTAAACACCTCAAATCTAATTCCCATGTTTTACAGAATAACACATTGTGGGATCTATTGCTAATCAATAAAGATAATACATCATACCAGATATGATAAGAGTAATCGTCGTGTAATATTGATCAGATCATCAGTTTTAGCATGGATTTTGTTCTTTCTTAATGCAGCTTTAATTTCTAATTCCACACCATTAAAATAGGAAATCATTCCTAATTATTAGCCCAATTGTCACTCAATTTAAAAAACGCACTTTAGTTCAATTTCGCTGAAAATGCTCAAAATAAAAATACGAAGGAATATCTGAACATTTTCCATTGAAATAAAGTTACTGTCCTTTGTCTTCTCAACCGAATCATTTACTAATTATTGTAAAATTGTCCAAATACTAAACATATTACTTTACATCTCAAAACCAAAATCTAATTTAACCTACAAAAAAAGGGCAGAAAAGGCGAAAAAGAAAAGAGGTTAGCATAGTTGCTTCGTGTCTGATCATGCCATGGCAGTAACACATCCTCAGCTGTCCTAAAGAGGTGTCTGTGTGAAGCCCTCAGTTCCTGTGCGCCACTACAAAGTGAAATAAATTGCTTTATGTGTATATGGTTTTAGGGTGAATCTGTGCAGGGTTCGGGGCTGTTTCCAGCGCTGTAAAGTCTTTGTCAGTGATGCATTCCAAGGGAGACACTCATTCACTGCAGCTGAATGAAAGTGACTTTGGATTCCAGACTGTCTCTTCCAGTTGCACCACCGCCAAAGGGAGCAGGGGGCTGAGGAAACAAGGGGAAATAGTGACCAGTATAAACACTAGTCTCCCTTGCAAGAAAAAAGCTGCTGACTACGCCACAGGAGCAGACTCTCCATGAATAAATGATTGTTTCTTCTCGATAAGCTGTCCTGAAGATTTCTGTTTTCCTCTGTGACCTTATTTAACCTCTGCTTGTACATTGCTATTGATTCATGTTGTCAATAACCAAACTGTTTGGTTTAAGGCAAAAAGAAAAATAAAGTTAGTCTACTCATGATGGTAAATGTGTGTATGTGATATATTACATCCCATGTTTGCTAAATCATTTCAATATTTCAGTGCTACAGAAAATAAAAAAGTTCAATACTGATGCTACTGGAGTCTAATTTCGAACAAATTATTTTCGTTTTATAAAGTGAAATTATTTTATAAAATAATGGTTGTGTGTAAACGCAAGTATCTTTATCTCGAGCAACAAAACTTCTGACACAGGGATGTACACGATTAAGGACAATGAAAATATGGAATAAAGTAGCCTAGTTACACTAATGAATGCACAAAATAATAATTTTAGAAATTCCACGGGACAAAAAAAAATCTGGTCTGAATTAACAAAATTTGATTTATAATCGAATGAATGCGGCCATTAAAGCATTAACTGTCAAATTTGTAAATAATTTGACATCGTATACTGTCAGATATTTTATTATTAAGTTCCTGCTTGTCATGAAATATTACAAAAATTAAGAGAGGAAAAAGACACATGTCTGAGCCGTGGATGAACAGACACAAGAACAAAGAGTGCTCACATGGGATCATGGGAATGTCAATACGCATCAATTTATATACCTGCTTCATTTGCAAGATAAACAAATAAGAGCCAAATATCCACCCATGCATCCATCCATCCATCTATCAATCCATCCATCCATCCATATATCAGATCATAAAGCAGCTGAAACCATTAAACCCAAGCAGACAGCCAGTGATGACAGATGCAGCACAACGCAGTCTAAAACTTTACCCCATGTTGTTTACAACCTATTCTCCCTCTGAGAGCTTCGGGAGGTTTTACAGCCCGCCACAAAACAACAGCCAAAGAAAGAAAACGTCTCTGTCCGAAGATATTGCAGCTCAGTTCATTTACAATGCCATTTGCGGGGGCAACCTGTGTGACTATAGGGGGTAATTCAGCGGAAATTGTGCCCTTGATGAAGACGAACTGACGTAATCAAGGCAGTTTCTTGTTGCCGAGCCAGGAAGCCAACCCCAACAACATGAAACTACCTAAACCACGCTTCAGCTTCGCGCAGAAAAGGGGGTTAGAATCCACGGACAAGGACAAAGCATGCATGCACAAAGCCAAGTGAGGATTAACACTATCCAGCACAAAGAGGAAAGGCGAGTACCAGCACAATAAAAAAACACACCAGGCTGCAGCCAGGCTACTTTCTCAATAACACCGCCTAGATAGCAATGCACGTGTTAAAGAGTTAACTCATAAAGATACGTGTCAGCTTTTATATCCTATAGTTGTAACAGCATGGATATAATGTAGCTGCACAGCACAACGTGTACTCAGCTGTTTCATATATGCAATCGTTAAAATAATTAAATCAGAGTATGTACCCAGAAACACAATGCCAACAATATTAGACCAGCACAATGGAATAAACACAAAAGAAATCAGCAGCAGCTTATTAATATCAGCAACTTCATGTGAGTTATCAACGTGAGCAGGCATGCACCGTGCGTGCCACTGGAGCTGTCAAGCAGGCTTCCCTGACAGATGTGGCACAGTTTCCAGCACAGGACGTGGAAATATTCATGAAATATGAGTCCTACCTTCACTCGCCTCCCACAGACGCCTTCCTGCCGCGTTTAGTTATCCACGTGTTTGCCGTGATGCGTGTTGTTGTTGTTGTTATTGTCCCTGCAGCCATCGCGGTCCCTTTTATCCACCATCTTTCTTATCTTCATGCTCCCGTGCAGCTCCCATTATCCCGGGCAGGAGGAGGGTGGCTGCTCCTGCCAGCCCCGGCGACTCGGCTGGATCCTGCACACAGTGCAGTCTCTACTGTGTGGATTAGCCCTCCTCCACACACACCTTTAAACGCATCTTTTACTGCTGCAGCACATTATATTTGCAGATCATAAAATCCTCCCCCAACGCTTTCCAGGGCGAACCTGACATTAGAATTTTATGACCTTGACTTACTGTGGTCACCTGGATAATATTTAAATCAACGTTATGGTCTCTCACTTCTATTAAAACTGCCCTGATCTCCTTCTCTCATCCGCAGTGTCTCTCCCTCCCTCTCATTCCCACCACTATGCCATCAGGGGAAGGACAAAGTTGGTATAAAACCTTTCCGTTTTCCCCTCCTTTTATTGTTTTGGAATCGTGTGCCATGACATAGCTTGATATCATCTTGTGCATGCACACTGCACAGCGGGGGAGGAAGCTGCACGAGAAGTGGCACAACATTCATTAAAGCTCAGCAGAGTGATGCTGCTTAGTTGTTTATACACTGCTGGAGAGCGTCTCCTCCTTTTGTTTGGTTTGTTAATGTTGTGTTATTGATGTAATCACCAGGTAACAGCACATCGCCGTCCTCATGCTGCTGTTCACCTGGAAACCAAAGTCTATAGACTGCAGGATGAGGAGTTCCATCATTAATTTAGGAAGGTGTGTTTGTGGTGTGTGTACCAGATAAAGAGAAAATTGATAATTGATGAATGACACATGCATGTCTGTATTTGTGTCATGCGTCATATTTGTGTTATGTCTCTGTGTGTGTTTCTGTGTGTGTTTCTGTGTGTGTGTGTGTGTGTGCGTGTGTGTGTGTAGATGTAGATGTGTGTGTGCGTAAATATCTCCTCACGAGTAGCTGTAAACTGCACCCTGCCCCCTTTCGCGACTCTCCCTGTTCAGCTTCTTGAGCTTCATGCGTCTGTTCTGGAACCAGATCTTGACCTGTCTGTCGGTCAGGTTGATACTCCGGCTGATCTCCAGGCGGCGCTCCCGAGACAGATACATGTTGAACAAGAACTCCTTCTCCAGCTCCAGCGTCTGGTGCTTTGTGTAGGGACACCGCTTCTTCCGTCCACTTTTGGCTTTCAACCAGCTCCCCATCGTCTTCTCCGCAGATAAATCATCTGCACCAGAGAAAAACAAAGAGAAATTACAACCATGGTCAAACTGCAGCAGTCTGGAGAATTTGTGCAGGGATCACATGCAGCTTCATGACACAATCAATACAATGGATGCTGCTACATGTACACACACATTTCTCAAACGCACGCTGAAGACCGTCCAGCAGCAACAAAGTGAATAAAAAAACAGATTCACCCAGATCCGGACCCTCCGTGACTGCCTTGATCAAATGAACGACACAAAACATCCCACCTTAAGCTACAACTCCTACTGCTCGCAAATTGCTTTTGTATGACGTATGGCTATAATTAGATCAAATCAAACTAGGGTGTGTAAGCACTTCTTTTGTCTTGTTGGACCTCAGACTCCCATAAAAAATTTATTACTTCTGCACACGAGTGCCAAATGAAAAAATGTTGGAGGTTCATCCCAAAACATTAGGAAGTCTCTGTAGCATAATACAAGATTACTACTACCAATAATAATGATATAAACATAACAGGGACAAAGGCACAAGACATGTGTGTGATAGAGAAGGAAAAAAATCACACTGCTGCACATTCTGTTAATTCCTTGATTAGCTTGTGGACTCTGGGGGATAACGCCTCTTTTGCAAAGACAAAGACACACACACACACAAACACACACACGCGCACACACACACAAACACACGCGCACAACACGCAGGTTACAGTAATAATTACCCTAATGTGAACACTGAATTAGTGGCCCACATTTAATCATTGTCAAAACGTTTAATTCACTAATATGGGATTAAGGGGACACACACACACACACACACATAAACATATTCAAAAAGTCGCTCCCGTTGCCTTTGGTACATCTTCCAATTAAATTAAAGGAAATTAAAAAGGATCTTGTTGGTCATCATGTATGGAGCTTTTAGCCAAACCCATAAATAACACAACAAACCGATCCCAGGTTTAAACCGGAGCAAAAGAAAAAGAGTCAAAGGGATGTGCAATAACATAATTGTAGCTATCGTCAATTTATTATGGGCAAACTATCATATGATATAGTTATGATAATCATCGATATTATTACGAGCGTTTAAATCGACTGATCACATATTTTGATAATAATAGAAATCTAATAACAGTTATACACATTTGTAGTTTTGTCCAAAAAACCCCCACAAATTTAGTTTGTTATTTTCAATCTGCCACTTTTAAAATGAGGTAAAGGAAAAGACACGTGTGCTCAGACGTGCAGTTTTATTCTAAATTATTATGCTGCAAAAACTGGGCTGGAATGATTGTGTATTATCGCTTCATCGACGCAGAAACGTGTATTTGTGATGATTTCTGAGATATCATGCATGAGAAACGTGTAAAAGGTTTTTAAATTATTAAGCCAGAGCAAAATGTTTTCAGCCGCTGATACCATACTATTTTGTTATATTGGCTCGGTACAAGAAATTTAAGGCGCAAAATTGTGCTGTTAAAAATGGTTCCGTCAAATGAATATGATCCATGTAAGAGAGAGAGTGGAGGAACAGAAAGTGAGAAGGAGTGTGTGTGTGTGTGTGTCTGAAAGAGAGAGAGAGAGAGAGCGTGTTTATTTCAATGATAACTGCCCATCTCACATTCTCACATTAATGGAAAGGTGTTAAATACCACGGGCACCATAACCCCTGCTAGGCGAGGCTGTCAAATGCTCATACAACCCCATATGACTGCTATCAAACACCAGTCCGCATTATGGGACCGTGACACACAACGCGCACGCGCACACACTCACATGCACACACACACATACACACACACACACACACACACACACACACACACACAAACAAACAACACCACTGACAGAATCAATGCATCCATTATACAATATTTTGGTGAACAAATTATTTGTGTGCATGAGTTTGTGTGCATGAACAAGTGTGTGTGAGTGTGTGAGAGTGTGAGAGTGAGTGTGAGAGAGTGTATCTCTGTGTGTGTGTGTGTGTGTGTGTGGGGGGGGGGGGGGGGGGGGGGGGGGGGGGGGGGGGGGGGTGTATAGTAGTAGTAGTAGTAGTAATCTACCTTTTAATTCCCCGTCCGAGTTATCTGAACAGCTGTCACTCTTGGCCTTCTCTTCCTTCCTGCTCTGACTCTCCTCTGTCTCTGAAGCCTCTCTCGCTGCCTCCTGCGCCGCTTTGCTGCAGCTGATTGTCGATGCTGGTGCTGATTCAACAGATGTCGCCAAGTGTGTCAGGGAGAAGCCGGGGGGGAAATGCTGCTGGTCGTCCTGCTGCGGCCTCCCTCCGCTGTACACCTGGAAACAGCCGCTGGACGAGGCGGCAGTTTGCTGAGGCCGGCAGCTATTGTCCCCGAGCCGGATGTAAGTGGCCGACTCTGTTGTCTGTTTCCCCTTATTGCTGTCATCCTGATAGAGGCAACAAAACGCCTCCTCTTTGACGTTACCCGCTGGAAACGAGCAGGGTTGTAAACACTGGGCAACAGGTTGTTCGTCCCTGCTGCTTTTGGAGGCTGGGGTCCATGTGGCCAGCTGGGCTGACAGGTAGGGCCCATCCTGGAAGCCGCTGAGCGCCAGGGCGCCCGGAGGAGCCTCGTCTCTTTTGGAGAGTGGAGATGGTCCAATCTTGCCAATGTTTCTCATCACTGAATATCCGTACTCTGCGGCTGAGTGGATGTACATTCCGGGGCTGCTGGAGTAACCCTCACCCCTGAAGGAAGATGATCCTCCCATTAAGGAATCCATCAGGAAGTTACCGGGAGCTATGTTATTCGGACATGACATTTTTTTTGCATTTGGCAACACAGTGATCGTTTGGTGTGTTCCACTGGTCTGAACTACGGGATTTCTCCGGGACAATCAGGACAGAGGGATGCGGACATCTTTTGGAGGGGGGTGCAAAAATATCAGCAACATAATTATGGATGCTGGGAGACATGTCATGTGATTTTCAGACCAATAGCGGCATGGAAGTGGCCTTGATGCTCCAGACTGGCGTGACGTCAGCGCGGTCAAGTTGGGGAACATGCAGGCGTTTGGTGGAGCAACAGCGCCACCTAGCGACCACAGGCCGGTCAGGACAGCAGGAGGAACAAAGGACGACTGCTGCAGCAGGGGATTTTTTTAGGGGACTAACTACGTGGCTCGTGAGATTTTGATTTCTGTTTCACTTCAGAACTTCTGATTTTAATTCAACTTTTTATTCGTTCAACGTGTGATGTGCGTTTTCGTCCAGAGCTGCGAGGATGAAACCATCGAGGATTTTGTCATAAAGTGTTTTTGAGTTTGTTTTCATCGACTGGCTTTGTTGTTGCCACCGGTTTAGCAAGGTAAGCAGTAAATGCAGGTGTGTAATTCAATAGAAAATCAGATAAGACGTGAGGCTCTTTGTGACTTGGAATTTTTTTTAAAAACGAGACGTGTTAAACTCTGACGTTGTTTCTGAAAATCAACGGTTCGCTTTTCCATTTGACCTGAAGGTAACATTGTGAAATGCGTCTTTCTTACGTACTTGAGAAGAATAACATGTTTCATGCATGAAATAAAACTTGTATTTTGCCCTGCAGATTATCTATTTGCCTTTTCTCTTCATATTACTTTACCACTGTAACAGAGCTGCACGTGAATCCGTTAAACAGGCCACATATTTAATCTTATTAGGTCTATAAGTTACCTTTAACTACACTGCAGCCTCTCTTCGTGAACTAATTGGTTCTCTTTGTGAAATGGGCTACAAAATGTTAACTAGACGGTGGAATTAGTTCGCTAGTGGCTGATGGGCCTGTAAGAATATTTATTATTGTGGTGCAACAGGAAACTAAACCCCAAAAAGGATTACGTCAAGCATTAAGGTTTTTTCCCCCCTTCTCCCTTTTTTCCTGGTTTTACTGTTACCACAAAACATCTTACAGCCTAATAAATAATTCACTGCATACCTGGGCTATTGTTATGCGCAATTTTGTCTTACTGCCAGGATGTTTCTTGTTGTTTCACATGTGATTCCAATGTTACAGATGTGAAATTAATAGTCTTACTGGTGTTCTTGTTTTTTTTCCTGAATGCTTCTCAGTGTGGCCCAGAGGGGAGAATAATTAACTCTCAACTAAATGAATGCGGGTTTTGCACGTACCTTTTTTTTCCATTTCAAACTAAAACATTTGGTGTGACTCTCTTCTAATTTTCTCCTCAAAACTATTCGTAAAACTAAAATAGATGTTTGAATTTTACATGTCTTAAATATATCTTACAATTTAAAATACATTTACCGTGTGCAGGCGAAATTAGGTGGTGATATTAAAAAGGGAGAAGATTGCAAACATTACAGTGAATATGAAGAAATGTGCAGGATGTATTTGTTACATACACACAGCAGTTTTTAAATGTTTCAATTCAAAAACACAAGACCACTAACGTAAGAGTGCAACTCAGAGGCTACTTATTACACAAAGACATACAAACATATAAAAACAGCCCACTGTAAAATGGTAATATACTTTTGCATGTACAAACACTGTGTCACCTTAGCATCCGCATGTTTTGTTTATTTTTCATTGCAGATATTGTGTTCAGTTCGAAAAAGCGCGGTTGAGTTGGATTCGTGTGTGTTATCGTGGTTATCTGTGCGTCAGTCAGTACAAAACCACACGGACATGATACTAACACTGACACCGTGCTGCTGAATGTTTAAGAAAAGCCTCATTCTCACTGAAGAGTTTGGTTTAAATTTGTCAAGAATCAATCGCAGGAAGGTTAATGCAAAATGAACTTCGTTTAAACCACTGGGTTAAATTCTTTTATGTTAAATACATAAAACTTACTGGACGAATTTAATATTTTTGAAATATGTTGTTTACAAAATTCCCAGTTTTTTTAAACAGACAATATTGTCATTGATGCTACAATGATCCAGAATGTTGTCCACGAAACAATGTCACATTTTCACCTTTGAATATTTCCATTGTCTTGCAGGACAGTCATTTCTTTAAAAGATCAAACTTTAACTTTATTAATACAAACTGTGATTACGTGCGTTCAACTGAGTCTTCGTTAGGAGCGTTTTAACCACACGCGGGTCCTTGAGTTTTGTTTGTGCGTGACGTACACGCGCGCCAGTCTGTCTGTCTGTGTGTTCAGTTCAGAATCATTTCCAAAGGCAAGTGCGACATGTTTTCCTTTTTTATTTTGAACCTGCTGGCATTTGCATTTAAATGGCGATGTTAGCACTAACAACGACGTGTCATATGTGATACACTCCAATCCACATTCAAATAAAATGAAATGTAGTGTGTCTGTGGTCATCCCTTTCATTATTCAACATTCCCCATGATGACCAATGTGCACTAACGTAAGCTGCACAACAGAGAATATCCTACAGCTGCTTTTATGATTTTTGTATTAACTGAATGATCATGTCGTCCTCTGTGTGTGGAGACTTTAGAAGGGAAGGCAGTAAGAGTAACTAGATCAATGAGGGACACGTTCTGTCTAATTCATGAAAAATATACAGTTTGAAGACTGGGTTTTTTCACCAAGGTATGTTCAAATACTGGAATAAAGGATTATTACGGATATTACTTTCGGCACGCACACACACACACACACACACACACACACACACACACACACACACACACACACACACACACACACACCAACACACACACACAAGGATATGATAATAGCCACACCTAATGCACAGCTCAACTCGCTCCTCTAACACACATGGAAAAAAATCTGCTTTATGACACATTCAAAACTTGCCTGCCGGCTACTTCTACTCAGCATGGGAAAAAAAATCGTACACATAAAAATAAATGAGACTATGGCCTACATGTACATGTGCACCGTGCCCTGAATAATCCTCATGAGTCACAGGAGTGGTACCTGCACACGGTCTGAATCAGACATGTTATTATCATCTCAGAGTCCCGAAACAACAAGTGTCAGGGAACAATTGTACAGTGAGGACGTCACACAGCTGAAATTAAATAATTAAGGGTTGTTGTTGTTGGGACCTACACAAGTAACACAATGTTTTCATGTGAAGGCAGAACACACAGTGTGCGGTGCAACGTTACAGGTGTAAAGTCACCAGCTGAACAATCGTGAAAACAATGTAAAATAAGGATTATTTCATTCAGTCAGTTGTTGTCATGATTTGACGCGTACTATTGTCGGTGTGGAGTTGACCTTAGCATTGTGCATAACGCAAGAACACAATCAGGTGAAATGGTGTAGTACACAAAATACTATGGCTACTTTATGTTCCACTAGTACCCCCGTAAGCCTTGTTTAAGCATGTAATGAGTATTGAACTTAAAGGGGCGAATCAAAAATGTAGAGCTTGAACATTTCTGCTTTTAAAAACGTTCTCATGTGGTGTTTCCAGTTCCCAGATTCTTTTTCTGACATAGAAACAAACGAAATCCATTAGTATAAGACCGACAATTTACTTTCCACAAATATTTATTATATCATCTGTTGTTAATTCAAACTATTTCAGTTTTAATTAAAGATTCAAGTCACTCAATGATAGATTATTATTTTCTTATGTGTGTTAATGCTGCGTTAATCTTCGAAGGATTTCTTCACACACGTACTCAGTTTGTAACCAACCCTGGCCTACACACACACACACACACACACACACACACACACACACACACACACGGAGTTGACTCAGACTGTATTTTACCACGGTCTTTACACTTGTCTAAACTACAGCCCCATACCTTCGCCCCTTAATGGTGGTCCAATTGATTCCAAACCTAGGGGCTGTTATATTATTGCGAACAGGTATGGGTGTTGAATGCTCCACGACAGAAGGCGTGCTAGCGGGTTTCCTTATTGTACTAATCAGGAGCCACTGGGGCGACACAACTAATTTGCTCCTGGCAGCCACTTTGAAATATCTTTCCAGTTGGATGTGCGGAGGTTCTGCTTTGTGTCCTCTGTCATGCTGCTGTCCACTCCATGCGCAACTGCAAATTTATGGTGCCAGAATCATATAAGTTCTTAATTAAAAACCAAAAGTGGCAACCGCCAACAAAGTGCAGCAGTATTACATTATTGCCGCTGACGACCACAGCAAACACGCACACACACAAGCTCAGCAGCCGCCAAATCGAACTGAAAACTTTGTTGAGATTAAGCTTGGTGCATGGCGACGATAAATAAATAGCACGCTGCAAATGCTCTAATGTAAAGGGAAGCGTTTTGAGAGTTATTTTGTTGCAGCAATAGCAGGGGCTGGTTTTACAGCGTCGAGCTGTTTTATGGGCCTGTAGAACAGGATAGGTGCTGAGATGCGAGTAGTACACTGTGGTATAAAACCATCCAATAGCCTATAACCCATTGATTAGCATTTGCAGAGGAGAAAAAAAACTAGAATACCCCTGGAGTTACCTCATAGTTAAAGATAAAACACCAACTCATTTAACAAATTAACTGTTGAATAGTTTTTACGCAGGAAAATATTTGGAAATGGTTCAAAACAAAATTGAAAAGCATCTTCATTGGTATGGAGCTTTATGCTTTAGTGATATTTTTTATATACACTACATTTTGTGTTTTTGCAAGTTGTTCTTTTTTCCAAGCTGTTAATTTTAATGCAAAGAAAAATTGATTGCGTTTTTGCATTATTCAGCAATTATAAGAACGAAGTAAATCCTTGTGTTACCATTATTTACTATGATAAATACGTTTATAAACCTATAGGAATTTAAATTATATACGTCAATTTTAATACACACTATCCTGGATTCGAGAGGAAAGTATTTCTTTAGTACCAATAAATGTCCCTAAGATAAACAGAAATGCTGGTCTTATTGGTCGTTTTGAAGTTTTATAATTCTTCAGAGTAAATCCTCAGACTGAATTAATTAATTTTCTTTTTACATTTCAAATTAATCACAACAGAATTTATCCTCTAGCGCCCCTGGTTCACCCCATCTACATAAAACACACACACACCGCCATTTTCCCTCTGCACAACTCCCAAGTGCACAAGCTACAGACACGAGCCATGACAGGATCTGCCTGGACCGTCCTGTCACACAGCGCATCACGGAAGAGGATGTCTCTCTGCGACTAATAATAGCCTACTACTCTGATGTCACCGGGGCATCCATCTCAGGAAACGTTTTCAAGATTCCGTTGAGGAAACAGAACCGGCGCAGAGGCCGGGAGAGCGCCGGCCCCCGTGTGGCTGATGGACAACATTTGCAGGGGGAGCCTCTGCAGCGCTCTCCGTTTGTGACGTTCAGCGTTGGGGAGAACTACAAATTACCCACGTCACCCTCCCAGGGCCAAGGTTGGTGGGTGTGGCGAGAGAGGAGCCCCTATAGCCTTGATCTCCGTGTGCATCGCCTTTCTTTTGTCAGAACGGCCCCCTGTCCTTCCTGATAATACACTGACATATGCAAATTGAGCTTTATCTCATTCCATGCAGAGAATATACATCCCAGGGCCCTGCTAATATCATAGATGCGTGTGCGTAAAAGCGCGTGGGGACAACTGGAACGCGCCACGCTCCACCCCCTTTTTTCATTTCCTTTCTTTACATTAAAACCGCTTGAGCCCTGATCAAGACTTGAACCTTTATCCCGACTTAAACCAGGTGACCCTCACCTTCACTGAAATAATGGAGTTAAAACATAACCACGCAAAACTGCATTGTAAAAGCGCCTCGATCCATAAAACAGCCTGAGCAGGAGTCACATCTAAAGCAAGGAATCCCACATGGATGAACACACACACGCGGATTCACACCCACTATCCAAACCTTCATGTTTGAACCCAGGCGACAGAACCACCCATTACGACAGGCACACCTCGACAGCCACACACCAACGTGTATTTTTTTCTTTCTTAAGAGAAAACAAATATAGGTCTACAGTTTATACCAACATGTTTTAGAACGCCTCATGCGTGAAAACGTATACATTTTACAAGGACAATAAAGTGTATTTACTGGGCGTGCTAAAGCTGGCAAAGTTACCTGCTGTAGTTTAATGTGAGGGGTCAAAGTTGATCTCTGTACACATTCCATTTTCTGTTCCCACTCACTCTCATTGGCCCTTTCCGCCGCTGCACACATTTCCGGGCTAAAGGGGCTCCTTGATTCCGCTTTATTGCAGCGGGTTAAAGGTGAAGGCCTTGACATTATTGAAGTTCAAAGACTACATTTAATTATAAATTGTAGTTAATGCACACGTGCAATCATCATGCACATATGTTGAGTGGTCATGGAATACAATGCGAAATGCACTTGCGGTCACATAAGGTAGGCAACACACACACACACACACACACACACACACACACACACAAACACACGAAAAAAAACAACAAAATACCAACTAGGATTTCCTTTCCCTCCTGACACACAGCCCAATTAGTCAACAATTATTTATTCATAAGTGATGTGTTGAAACAAGATGAGCTTTGGGGTCAGCTCAGGCAAATAGACTATTATTGTTTTAACGCTTGGCCGCAACAGAGCTGCAAAACATTTGCATTTTACCAGATCTTTCACAGCCAAGATATGAAAATAAAAATACATAATAAATATAATCAAAATTACACGGTTTAAAAAAAATCCTACTCTGACAAAAGACTGGATTTTGTGGAGTTTTCCAATTTTCAGCTAAGAAGCATGGACATGACAGCAGTGTGCAGAGGGGTTGAGGTTACCAGACTACACACAGACCGAGTTCATGTCGAAGCTTCTTGGCAAGTTTTTTTTCTCTCGGACATCCAGTCTTACTTGTTTACTATTTAGTGCAGAAGTGAACGTCATTCCTCCGAACAGACGGAGCAATTAAGAGAAAAAAATAGCCATTTAGTGCCCCTGTCTTTATGGCATGTGTCTAGACTACAAGAGTGGCGATTCCATTTAGTGGGCACTAAAAGAGGTTACCCTTCCAACTCTCTTTCTCTACATTTCTAAGATCCTGGCTCTATTTTGGTTCAAACCCTGTGCTATAAAAAAAAAATCCAAACGTGATCTCTCAGAGTGGAGTAACCTGGAATTAGACAAGTGTAGGCCCGCTGACACCTCGGTTTCACAACCGCCACCGAAGCTACCACAGCAAATGTGTGTATCACCATGAACTGGTCCTTAACACAATCTGAGAAAAAATAGAAAGTGTACACGTGTTGTGTGTGTGTGTGTGTGTGTGTGTGTGTGTGTGTGTGTGTGTGTGTGTGTGTGTGTGTGTGTAAACCAACAAGCATACGCACAGTTGCGAGAAGTTGCTCCGAGTCATGACAAAGGCGAACGGAGTAAATATTGCGACTGGTGCGGAATAAATAGTCGTGAGTAAAGGTAATTGTGATGATAACAATAGCACAAAAAGCACAAAGCCATTGAGTTTTGCCTATACGTTTCTGTTTATTTCATAGGTATTATATTAATGATACACAGGCCGACGATCTGCTCCTCTTCTCTGGAATCCAAAGCACCAATGTCTCAAGCAAATAATTTAACGAGTGTTAAAGCTGTTTAAAGTTGTGGGGCACTGTATTGAAAAAGGGAAAGCAGCAGGGATGAGGGGAAAAGGTAATTCAACATACGCCTATTTACAGTCACGAATGCACATTGCATAGGCTACTCTGTACAGGGGGGGGGGGGGTATACTTTCACAGATTGGACGTCACAGTTCTCACTGGCAACAAAATGCAGCCTGGAGATTTCCTATAACTTGTTCATATACTCTGGCCGAGAAATAATTAGATAATGATTTGCTATATACAAAGACCAGAGGGAGGAAGTGGGGAGAGAGCGAGCGAAAAGTTGTCCGCGCAAGAAGGATTCAAACTGGTTTTTGTTACATTTGATATTATTAACAAATATGTCTATATGAACAATAGAATAAACACAATGAAGAATCGTGATAAATAGAAGGACATATTCAAGAACAGCATATAAATGATTATTCTAACCACGTAGGCCTTTCTGGGGGGAGATCAGCTAGAAATTCTTCGCCGCCCGCAGGGTAATAAGAAAATGGCGACTTTATCCCATGCTGGCCTGTTCCTCCCACTGTCCACTTTTAACATTGCACTGTTGGTGATATGGGCTCCTTTAGAAAACGGTGATGCCCTCAGTGAGATAAGAGGAGGCCTTCATGTCACCGAACAAACACTGTGACACTTTCTGCTCCTGCTCACAAGAGGGGGTTTCCAGAGAAGTACTGCAGGCGATCCCTGCTCAGCTTCTTCTCTTTCATTCTTCTATTCTGAAACCAAATTTTAACCTGGCGGTCGGTGAGGTTCAGCATTCGGGACAGCTGAAGCCTTTTCTCTTTGTTGATGTAAACGTTAAAGAAGAATTCCCGCTCCAGCTCTCGAATCTGAAACTTGGAGTATGGACACCTCTTCTTCCTTGTGCGAGGAGTGTCTGGAGACCAAATGAAAAATTATATATTTTTTTTAAAAATACAAATATTTCTCAGAGTGCCATATGAGAGAAAAAAACAGCAATCCTATCAGATTAATTTATAATAATAATGATAAGTACAACATTGGGCAGAAAAGCTTTAGAGCTGAGGAGGCGAGTGAATTCCGTTTCAGTGGCATCATTAATGATAACATTTCAGTCAACATTCATCCAGCAGTTGTAGCCCAACTGAGGCTATCAGATAAACCAGCCATAAAGAGTGTTAAATATCCGAATCGCTCGGTGTAAATAATATCAACTTACAGCTTCTAAGTACGTGTTTATCTGTTGTAAATATACAACAACAGAAGTATTTCACCGCATTATGTGCGTCACATTCCTCTGGAGCTAAACTAACTATTTACACAATCTTTTGGCAGTGGGATGAAATGCGTTGCCCATGTTTTGCAGTGGCCTCTGCAGACCTCTGTGGCCCAATAACTTACTATCAAACAGGTGACTGGGGAAGTAGATTATTTCTTTTATTGGGTTTTTTGCTGTGCATGTGTGTGTGTGTGTGTGTGTGAGAGAGAGAGGGAGAGTGTGTGTGCAAGAGGGACAAACATGAGCTTGAGCTAGCTTGTATCTACAGCCTGTCTGCATGGGCCAATGCAATGTACATGAGGCTAAACACAGAAATAAGAGCTGCTGCAATAATGACAGTCCCACCATTATATCAAGCAGATTTTTGTACTCCATGCAAGATTTTCAAATTAGCATTTTGTCAGATTGCATGCAAAGCTTTAGTCTTAAGGTGAAATGTCAAATATGAATTTAAATTTAAGCCTTTATCAGGGGCCATTGGGGCTATGGTAAAATATGCAGACCTATGCATTATATGCAGGAAGAATAACACAGTGATTTAGTTTCTGCCTGTACATGGATAAAACGGTCATAATATTTATATAGACAGATAGATAGATAGATAGACAGACAGAAAGATGGATAGATAGATAGACAGAAAGATAGATAGATAGATAGACAGAAAGATAGACTGATAGATAGATAAGGACGCATTTAACCGTAAAGTGTGTAATACTCTGTGCAGCAGGTCTTTTGCGGGCAAACCCAGTGCTAAACGAAAAATTCACAAGACGCCAAAAGCAATGTTCTGCCCAATTGGTTTTTACTTTCGACAGCCCAACGAGAAAATCCCTTAAAATTCCTAACGCAAGTTCACGATCAAAGTTAACATTTGTCACAATAGCTCTCTCTTAAAAATTTCACAGACTCTCACCATACAGGCGTCTGTGTATAACATCCCCCTTTTCTCAAAGCGCTTTCCCATCGTAAAAATTCTTCCCGTTGCAAGAAAGAGCTTTGTAGGGTTATAATAAAATCCTTTGAATGCTTATAAAACTCCACATAAAATCTGACCGACAAAACACCGGGCTAGTCCCCTTAACCTTCCCCCATTTTACAGCTTCGGTATACCTACTCGAGTGGCTGCTCTTGCTGGCGTTGCCGTCCTTGGTTGTCGCGGAGGAAGACGTGCATGAGCCTGAATTTGTATGTTCCTCCTCATCGTCTGGATCTTTTTCCTGCTCCGGGGCTCCGGGTACCGAGGCTGCGGGTTGTTGCTGCTGCTGCTGCTGCTGCTGGGAGTCGCCTTCCAGCTTTCCCCCCTCGCCCTTTTGTAAACAATTGTCTGACTGATTGTCCGTGCTGCTGCAGTATGCGGTCTCGAAAAAGCGGTCGAAACCTTGCGGGAGGACGTTGTTTTTCCCCACGCCGGAGTAAAAACCTGTGGAGGGGTGATTGGAGCCCGGGTGGGTGTGATGGTGATGGTGGTGGCTGTACACGCTCTCGTTCTTCATAAGCATTTCTGTCATGGTGGATGGTGGAAGACAGTCCCTATGCACCAGATCCTCTCCCGAGTAGCACGATGCATAATTGCTTCTGTGGTGCCATTTGCTGGCAGGGTCTAAGCCGTATGAAACTTCCCGTACCGGCTGCACTTGAGACAGATTTGTGGAATAAGGGTAGCTGATTTGCCGGGACGGGGCCTGTGGAAGAAACGAGGAGACGGCAGAAAACTCGGGGACGTAGTAGGTGCAGCTGGGGAGGTAGATGTTGGACGCGCAGCCCGTCCTGTCCCCAAACTCGGATGTCCGGTCTTTGCGCGTCTGGGAGCAGAAGTTGCCCAGATTCACAGAGTTAAACATCTTTCTCTCTCTCTCGTACTCCGTACTATAGATAGATGTTTTGGATACGAGCTGCAGCAGAAGGGGAAAATTTGGGAAGGCGAGATGACGCGCAATCCGTCTAAGTCGCCCCGCAGACACGTGATCGAAAGTAGATATTGTCATATATCAATTTGGAAGAGTTGGATGTGTAGGAGTGGTTGGCTTTAGGTATGATCGAGGAGGTTCAAACGAATATTTCTCAAACACCACAGGCGCACTAAGAAAACTAGTAACAGATTCCTGTTTGCTGGCTTATGACAATTAGAGAGATGTGTTGCTGTGTGTGTTTATGTTTATGAGCTGGTGGCAGGCTAGCTAAACAGCTCCAGCTCCTTAAACAGGCATAGCACAAACTGCAGAGTGCACCCACTGCCATGTATATCATAGTATTATGGAGTGTAACAGGTAAGATTATTATTATTATTATCACTAATATTTTTTATTATTATTTTTTACAAATACTATTCACCTACAAGTACTGAACACATTTTAATCACAGAATGAGCTTTTTTATTTTATTTTATTACTAACACTGTTGCACACAGAACAAAATCTGCATTAAGAAACGAGGATACGCCCAATAAGGTATAAATCTGTTCAAAAGCAAAGCCCATGAGCTCATTCATCGTTTCGCCATTTAGAAAAAGTTTAAGTGTGAATGAGTCGTGTTCCTCTCTGAGACTCCACAGGACATTTTGTGATCTCTGAATATGCAGCAGATCTTTTCATAGGGCTTACATTAGCTCTTTTGATCCCCCCCTTTCCATTCTTGAATATAGTGGCTACATAAATCTGCTGCACACGTGATTATCAGACAGAACTGTGGATGAGCCGGGCTCGTCTGTTTAGAAACATGCAACATATCAATTTATCCATATCATTTAGTTCTTCTTATTTTTAACTCTTTTTTTTATTTATCTCTCCTTCACAAGGTGGAGAAAATAAAAGCTGGATCAGCGGTGGACGAATGCGATTATGCTGTAAAGCTGCAGCTGAACGCACGTTGAGGCACAGTGGAAAGCACAGCACACATGTTGACTGAAGCAGCTAAAGTCATCGGCCCCACTCTCATTATTCCCTTTGACTTTGGATCATGACAGAGTCCATGAAGGACAACTGCGCATTTCAACACCCAAGTTCCTGGAGTTCCTGGTGGGGATACTACTACAGCTGAAGCCTTGAAAATGAGCTTCTCCTCCAGTGGAGGAAATGTGCCTTTATTACATAAACACAAACTCAGGAAAAAACCCCATTACTATTATTATTCCCCCTCATACTGATGATGTCAGCATTATTCCAGTGTGGAGTAGTTATTGACAAATTCACTCAGATCATCCCCGCAATGTCTGAGCCTCTCTGTAAAATGTTAAAACACATATTTTGGGATATAATATCTGAATCACCTGTCGATCACATCAGATGTTTTGGTTTGCAGTTTTTTTTCTGTAAATCTTAAAAGCAGAGCAACAATTACTCTTCTTGTAAACGGCAGCTTACAGGCCACACTCACACAGGGCATATTGACCAGGCAGCATGAACGTATCCGACGTTTTCCTCTAAAATAAAATAAGACCCAGCTGATGTTCCAAGCTGCTGTGATCATTTTATTCTCCAGCAGAATGTCGACATTTATCTGTGAGTGAATGTTAAAAAGAAAGACGTGTCGCCCGCACTTTTTTTCCCCTCAACAAAATGTAATAAAATGAATGGTTTGGAGAAAAGATGCGCCTGCGTGTTCTTTCCTGCGTCATTGTAAACTTTTAATTGTACTGTTGAGGGCCATCTTTGACTCTTTATAGACTAACTGATACTATCACATGGCGAAATTAATATGATGGCCCATTGTTTATGATTATAGGCTGCTTCCTAAATGTTGCAATAGACTCTTGAATTATTATCCAATATTCCAATAACGCCATCGCTCTATTACGAACAGGCCTGTATGGGACACCTGTGTTGTTTGGAAATAATGGGAAAACAAAGTTAGTGTTTGTGGTGCTCCTAAAATAGCGAGGGGAAGAACAAGCAGAATCATCAGAACTGCTTGGAAATGAGAGTCCATGCACTGCAGGCGTATTTGTGGAGGAAAAAAAGAAGAAGGTGGCATTGGCATTAGCTTGTTTATTACGCCACAGACAAAAGGTTGCCTCACATGATGCATCCTGCATCCAAGTACAAAGAAAGCAGACAGCTGTCCAGACACAGCACTTGAATTTGACCACTAAAATTCTCTCTCCGTCCACCATAAAACTCCGAATGGCTGTAGTAACGCTAAATTCCTTTGTTCTATAGAAAACCATAAACGGTGAGAATGACAGGAATTTGGATTTAAGCGACGAGAAAATTCTGCACTGGTGAGCTGAGTTTTCACACCGAACAGCAGAATGCGTTTTTCTGCACTTGGAGTTTACCCGTCCGTGGAAGAAACGCAGTGGATTAAAGCCTTAATAATATATGAGAAGCCTCACATTTTGCGTTTTGAGATTTTTTTAATTTGACTGAAATATTTGAATATTTCATTCAAACGAATCACAATAACGGAGCTTGACGAACTATGTAAATGCACGAATTATAAGTATATTTGTGCCCCGTGAATCGCAGCTACTGATGCAACGAACAACCGTAGCTATGGAGATATTTGTGTAAACATCTTGGCCTGTAGCCTGTATGGACACATGCTCGACACATGCTGCACCAATAGTGTTGCGCAGTTGCATAACAATAATAATAATTCGCACATTAAAATGTCATGGTTCATTTTATCAGTATGAACTATACACAGCGCCCTGGTATCAAAGGATAAAACACAGGACTTGAATTTGAGGATGGATTTCAACAACTGAAAAGCCGCAACACTAAATGCTTCATGATAATGGTTCATGAATTGCGACATTTAAAACGTATCCGTGCGTCAACATTAGTCCGATCGTAATATCATCTGCAGGAGAAAAAGGGGCTATAAACAAAAGCTACAAACTCCTCTTTCATCAGGCAATAACAGAAGACAGCCCAAAACAATATTGTCAAATCATTCCTTCGTCATAATCATTTCAATCGTGCGCTTTAACGCGGTATAAATAAGTAATGTGCGCGTGTATGAATAAGTGGTGCACAAATAAAGTTTAAAAGTTAGAGCTTCTTTATCAAGACAAGTGAAGAAGCGAAAAAGGAGGGTTTAAAAAGAGTCCACAGCACACAGGAGGAATTGAGGCGTTTAAAGAAATGGGAAATCGCACTCCCGGCTGCGTTTAGGTCGCAGTATTTGTCATAATGTGACAAAATATGAGCAGTCAGCGTCCATCACTTGGCAATATCCGCCTTCTGAGAGTTTAAACACAGGATTTTCTAGCCTTGGAGCGCCCAGAACACTAGTCAAAAGAATAAGGTTTACCATGTGTTTATTTCCCTGAATGAACGAGTCACAAGCAGCTGATATTCCGCTAGCAGTAGGACCCAGGAAAGGTTGATTTGGTTGCACCAAATGAACAGACTAAGCATATGCAGAGTTTGCACGCAAAGGGATCTGTATCTGAGTTATTATCGCATGCTCATTCTGTGTTAGAGGAATTTATACAAAGATACATAATATTACAAACGCAGGTTTAAACAATCTAAATAATATTCTAAATATTCAGTTGGGTTCCTAAAGCAAAAGTGTTGCAAACATTTGCCATTTTACGCATAAATATCACTGTTGAAGCTTTAACTTTACAACTGTGTCAGAGGAATTTCAGCTATGTATTGCTACCAAGCACCATAATTACAATGGTTAACCTAGGTGTCACCCTCTTGTTAAGAAGAACTCTCAGTTTAAAAAAATGGTGCACCTAAATATTACAGTGTTTTGGCTTCGTGTCGATAAATCCTGTGCCAAATGACACAACATCGACCAAACACACACACGCACACACGCTCAATGGGCTCACTTCACCAAGACACTACAGCACAGTTAGCTGATGTCAAGGCTAAATGTGGGGAGCCCGCAATCATATTACTGTCCCCTCATGGCCTAGATAGGTTTAATTGGATGTAAGTCGGGCAGTTAAACTTGGTCGCATGAGTTGCGAACAGTTTCAAGCAACACTAAAGAGCCTTGTTTCCTTTTTTCCTTTTTTTACTGAGGTCTCTGTGAATGCAACGAGCGTGGAGGGTTTGTGGTGACAACAATGGCTTACAAGATAAGGATGTGTGTTATTGTTACATTTAGAGCAATCTCCAGAGTGTATTTCTCTTTCAACCACCAGCACATAAAGCTTTCACAACAATGTGTTAACTTTTTTATTAGAAGTATTAAATGATATCACATCACAAGAAACCGTCCAGTGGTGACTGCTGGTTCCAGCTCTTGTGTGTTATTTAGTTGTCCTGGAAAAATCCGGAAGTGATTTGAGCAGAGGAGCAGCCAACACTGAAGTGGATCCATCTTTGGATAATTTCTAGATGAACTATAATTAAGCTCGAGCTGGATATCTTGCTCAAATTTGATTAAAGTAAAAAAATGAATGGAGCATTTATGTGGAGGGAGTGTTGTGGCTATGTGGCCCTCCACATGCCGATATATTTAAAAATAGAATTTTAGGCGCAGCCTGCAGACCTCTAAGAACAACACACTTAATATGAATCACATTTGGAAATAAGCGGTGATAATGTTCCCAGGGTTCTAACACAATTCAGCATTGATCATCATAGATAAATAGTTGTGGTTTCTGAAATTACTCACAAGACAGCAGAAAATTAAGCACGACTTGCGAAGCATTACGCAGCGGGTTGTTTTTAAGTGTAATGGTTTACAAATAATTTATTTAGTTTGGTAACAAAAATTCCTTCGTGATAAAATCTGACAGTGATCATGTAGTGACATAACCTTCGTGTTGACAACGTCTGAGGCAGGCGTTTCACTTGAAGCTTCTTCTTTAATTATTTGGTTAAATCTTGTCTGCTGTCACCAGAGTGATTCTGGATAAAGTGTTAGGTATGCTGCATGCAGGAGCACAATCGGTTGACAAATGGAGTGAATCTTAAGTGCACAAATTGTCACGGAATTGATTCATCATAATAACTGGAATCAGTGCGAAATCAGCAAATATTTTGAACATGTATGTCCATTGGGGCGAAACGCGCAACACTTGTTTCCTTTCGCACCGGGGGTCAAAAGCATTATTTTAGTTTGCGCTGGCCTTGCACGGAAGCGACTCAGTATGTGCACCAAAAATAGACGCTATGAGCTTTACGCTACAGACTCAGATATCTTTGAAATGCCTGCTCAAACACTTAGTGCTCATGTTTGCTTTGCCGTCTGAGCTGCACATTTTCCAAGCGCTTTTTCCTCAGAGCCCAGACCTTTAAACACAGAGAAGCTGCACATCAGATATCGATATTCATATTAGAAAAGCGGATTGGACTGCGTGTGCACCGAACCAATACTGGACAAACTTGAACAGGTGACAGAATTTTCCATCTAAAATGGCAAGAGCTTTAAGCAGACACCGTCGGATGTGCAGCTCTGTTCTGCATACTTGACCTTCAGTGAGTGCGTTAGGGCCCAAAATCGGCCTGGACAGTCCACCTCCAAAATACTCAACATTTCAGAAAAATACTATAGAGAAGGTAAGAGAGAAAAGATGGAGCAAATTGTGACTGAAAACGGAGGTTAAATAACAAAACAAATATGACTGAGGAGAATACCATTTCGGTCAGTGACAAATATCGTACTGTCTCTTTTAACTGCGCAAGATTTCACACGAAATAAGAAATAACAGTAATGCTATAATTGGATAAACAGTGACAGCAAAATAACAACTACCCAGGCTACTGATTTGCGATCGTATCATCAATCTGAATTGGAATTCTGGGGACTTTGTCCATCAGGGACAAGTGGTCTAATACGAATCCGGCAGCAATGAAACCTCCACAATCCGTAATAAGGGTCGCTGGACATGCGATGCTATCTAAAAACAAATTGACAGTAAGGCACATATCAGGAAAAAAAACCAGCTCCTACAGAACTCATTTCAAATCATATCAAAATCAATATATATCAACTGTTAGAGGACTGAAGCGATATGGAGCTTTCACGTCGAGAATCCCACCTATGCTCTGTTTCTATATCACATCAACAGTCCTTCAAAATTTACGCACGTCCACACACACACACACACACACACACACACACACACACACACACTCCACGCGCACTTCAGTTGGAATAACATGGCTTTCCATTTCTCTGGCCAGCTTCGTACCATAAACGGCAGAGGGGTGGCGGGGGCGTAGACCGCATGCCACACAAGTTCTCTGCGAAGGGCACTGTGAAGCTCACTGACCTTTGGGACGCGGAGACAGGCCGCCATAAACAGATTTAGCCAGTCTCAAAGTCAAAAGTGTTCAAGAGCAGTGAAAGACCTATTGTAAAAGACCTGCAAAGCCAACTGAGATTTCGTCCCGGTTTACAATCCAAAATATCTAGAGGTTGTCTGCAGTGATGGCAGATTGTTTTTCTTAATTCTCCCCGAATGCCCCGTGCAAAGTAAATTCAAATACATTTAAATGAATACGATGAAAGGATGTGCAAACTAACATGAGCTGCTGTACAGTGATGACTTTCTACATTTTGAATGAAGGACAGGGGGGTGTTGGGTTAAGACGCAGTGAAATATTTTGTAGTTTTCTGGACGTGAATGCACACAATTATTTGTCAGAAAAAAATGTCGAAAGGAAAGACATGCCCGAATAAACAGACTACACGGAGAGGTCCCGCACAAAATCAACAGATACGCCTGGTTTGAAGTTCAAGTTAAAACTACATGCTCACATATGCGTTTGGCACAGACCAAAGACCAGACTGTCACGTTATTCAAACAAACGATCACACCGTTTTACACAGCAACCATCAAACTAGTCTGCAAACACAAACTACACTGTTTGCATCATTGCGTAACGGTGGTTATCAGGATTCACGATTTGCTCACTGTTGTTCTGATGTTTACTTCAATATCTCCCCATATCAAAACACATTTGAAAGAACAAATCGTATTGTCGCTGCTCTAAATGTCACTTTATACTTTCTTAAGTTAACAGCAAACAGCAAATCTATTTAGTTGTGATCCTGGGTTATATCTGCTTTATCTTTTCCACATCGTATGATTGCTGTGCGCATTTTTACAAGCGCAAATAAAACTGCAAAAATAAATAATTCAGTCTAATTAAGTTATTGCACTCGCTGCTGTTTAAATTTCAACAGCGCGTATGGACAATTTATCCTGAAGCCTTTTAAACAAAGATTTAAAAAATATTTGGAGCATATCAGACCATAAAGATTTTTTTTGTTGCAAAGTTGAGATTGTGCCTTAGAGTCAATCCGGTCTTTGTATATTTTACATATATTATTCTCCTCTAAGCCCTTTAACAAGGCAACACACAAACACAAGGCATTAGTTTATCTCCTTTCATGGTCAACAGCGCGTTTGATAGGCTAAAAAGATTGGAGTAGTTATGAATGATGTCCTCTGGATGATCAAATTCAATACACACAATTTAAGATCTCCCCAGTATTATTTCACAGTCTTTGTTATTATCACATATGGCAGAACATACTTAATAAAGTTACTTGGTATATACTTCGCATGAGCCTTTACAACTAATGTGTTCATTTGATTGAAACACACGGGCATATGACTGGTGCTGTGCGTGCGTAAAATGGATAAATATCCCAACATTACGCATGCATTTGCATTATTATACGCAGACAACAACTAGGACTCAGTTGCTACTATGACTGACATACATGTTCAAAATTATGCGCATTCATTCAGTTGAAATCTTTCTCCAAATCTCAATTTAATCAAATGCGTAAATGTACATGGAGTGCTCTTTTCCGAAAACATAAAACCAGCGGGTCTCATTCATTTATATCAAGTCACACTCTGACTAGAAGCATGTTGGAGACTGAAACAAATATTTAGCTGACGCCTTGGTTTGTTTAGAATATTCACAGCGGTTATTTTGAAAGCCAAAATATATAATCACGTCCGTTTATATATCTGCAAACTGGCGCATTGTAACTCGATCGAATAGCAACGCAACCAGACGGCCTTTTACCATTTATAGAAGCTTCTAGCTCTATATATTAATTCTGCACACTGTGCATACAACACAACAAGAATTACGTGAGCATTATATTGACGAATATACCAGAATGATGGTTCAAGATATAACCAATCCAACTGGGGCAGGTGCGTCTTTGCAGTAGGAGAAAATGGCACAAATATAGGCTGCAGAAACAGCATTATATATTAGACAGAGAAGAGTACTGCAGCAAGGTTTTAATACACCCAGAGACATCAAAGTCCCATGATAATTAAACTCATTATCTCATACAGAATCATAACTGGTCGTTAGTGAGATAGGACTGTGAGGAGCACAATTGAGTAAACGTCATCATACATGTGTGTAAATATGTTGAGATCCTGGACAGACTAACTCAGGAAGGCCTTTCATTGGGTCGACTGCAGGAGAAGCCATGCACAGTTCACTGAAAAGGCAACATGTGATCTCAACATTGAGACAGCACCACAGTTTCCAGTGAACACACTTCACCTAACTGAGTCTGGAAGCTGCTGTGAACAAGACGCATTGATGGTTGTTTAGTGAGCTGATAAAGAAAAACACAGCACGCTGCCCTGCATTGCTTTACACGTCTTTGCCAGTAGGGAGAGCATTGTGTATTTTAGATGTGTTTATTGTACACACATCTGTGTGGTTTATAAAGATGCATACCATTTGAGTAAAAGAAATATATTCTGATGATGGTATGCATTCATAAACCCCAATCCCATAATGCAAACCAGAGAAAGGGGATGAACAGCAGTCCAGGAGGTTTGACTATATGGAGCACTGGGGTGTAACCCTATTACTGCTTTACAGAGCTATTGCGTGTTTAGCTGGGATGTTATAGGCTTGTAGCATACCAGTGACACTGATTAGGTCGAACTTCAAGGAAAACCACAAAAAATGTAAAACAAATAAAAAAAACTCTTGTCTATGGCTGCTATATATAGTGTCTCAGATTACTCCAAAACAGGAATGATATCCAGTGTAAGGTGGGGTTTAGGATATGTATCTGGCCGCCATTTTGCATGGAGAGCTAGAACACCTTTAGTCTACCTTTATATCAGAACGGCCATAATGGAACAAGACCAACCTGTGTGGGCTCCTATTGCTTATAGTTCACAGCATGTGGAATTATGTGCCAACAAAACACCCTCTCAAATGCGACCAAATGTCCCATTAATGTTGTGATCTTGATTTCACTGCGGTGGACACGTGTATTTTTTAAACTGTGTTAGCCTACAGGTCACGTCCAATAAAATAATCCCACCAGTCAGCCCTTAGAAAACCTGATTTTTAAAAGCGGGACACCCGGTGAAGCGACCCAGTGACAGACGGAGGTAACATAAACATTTCAATATTCTGTTTATTGAAGACCTTACGCATATACATTCATATCATTATTACTTTTACAAGACAATGTAGCAATCCTTACAAGCGCAAAGAAGGGAATGCAGTGAGGGACGAAATAAAGGAACGTTAACAAACAGCTACTACAAACAGAGTTTCTTTAAATGACATGTATGGTAAAGGTTCTTGCATACCACTTCTTCTATGCATTTTTGGCAGTATGATATATTTAGGCCTACTTTCCAACCCATACAACCACAAATAGGCTATGGAATGCAATGTTGTACAAGACGATCAATAACATAACGCACCATTACATACCGATAAGGGATCCCAAAATAGGAGGCGAATAGTAACATGTGTAATTTGATTTTACAAAGTTATACACGAGTACAAGGTAAGGGAAGGGACGACATTGAGGACATTGCAAGGAGCAAGTACATTAAGTAGGCCTAATAGGCCCTCCGTCCTTCCACCATTATAATATTAATAATGATAATAACAATAATAATATTAATAATAATACATTCTTTATAGAGGTTTGTGTCAGAAATGTTTAAGGTTTTGTTCGCTTTTGATTTGTTCAGGGGGAAAAAGGTATAAAAAAGTGGCCCGCAGAACACCACTTATAATTATTTCACATCAATAACATGCTGCAAATACTTTTTACTGCTATAGCTTACTCATTATACATGACAGATAATTGCATTCGTCCCGAATTAAGGGAGCACACGGTCAGGCCTATAATTGAGTGTTTTAAATCTTCTACATATTTATTTTCTTCGTGAGCACCAAGTTTCAGAAATGTTCTTTTAGGCCTAAACACGCATTTCCCCACCCGCAGCTGCAGAGTTGGGTGGTTCTCTTGTTTAACCGAGCGGGTGTAAAATATGCTTAACACTGGTGAATATTTTCTTTATATCCATAGAGAGTTTATTGTAAAATATACTTTTTTTTCACAATCGGGACGTGGGTCTTTTAATAGCAGCTCAAAACCGTATTCAACGGTGATCTCACTCGTATAAAGAAATGCAACCCATGCAGGATTCTGTGATTGTTGTGGAGACACGAGAGGCGATAGAAGCAGAGGAATCACCTTTGGAAACTTGTTAGCACATGAACAAAGTCATGGCAATTGCTGTTTCAATGTGCCCCTCATAAATATATGGATATGGATTACGTTGCGTTTTTTTAGTCCTCCCACTCCTCACGCAGACTCCCAGACTTCCTGCCCGTGACCGTGAACGTGCCCACAACGTGTGACGAGAACTATGGAGAGGAGATAAGGAGGAAGCTCCTCTTACACCAATACATGGTGGCTGAGGAAGTTTTAAACAACTATGGGAGCGAGATTGTTCTTCATAAACCATCAGAGATATTATTGCGCGGTTGCGACTAAAGCCAGTCTTCTGGCTTTCTGACTTCACTATTATTTTTTAGGCCTATTCGGATTTTTTACCAAGTGGTCCCGCCGCCTCATTATTTTCACTGACTAAAAAGGGAACTCAACAATGCTGTCATTGTGTGTATATTCCCAAATCTGAGCAACACACATTTTGCATGGTTTACAATTTGGGCGTGGACTAATCTCTTGACAGATAAGGAAAACCAAGAGATGTATCCTACACAGTTCTCACAGCTTCTTTTGTGCGATTATACCAAACATGAGGAAAGTCTCATTGAGAATAGCTTTGAATGACAGTTAGTGGCTTGTTTTTGGGCATGTGTGTAGCCCGCACCTTTAAGAGAAAAAATATATAGGCTATCAGAAAATGTTGTAGGAATTGCCTGCAATTGAAAAGATGGATAGATTGAGTGCATGCATTGAAAGAAGACCTAAGGGAGCGTAGAAGGTTTTGGCTTTTTACTGCCTATCGATTCACCTTCTGCCGCATCTCTAAAAGTAGGCCAAAGCTTGCTCCCTCAGCATGAGTCTCTTCTTCTTCATCCTGCGGTTCTGGAACCAGATCTTGACTTGCTGGTCGCTGAGGTTCAGACGGTCGGAGAGCTCCCTCCGCCGCTGCCTGGTGATGAACTCATTCAGCATGAATTCACCCTCGAGCTCGGCCAGCTGGAGTTTGGAATAGGGCTTGCGCTTCTTTCTGGTCCGAGTGTGCATCGGGTACCACGGGGCACCTGGAGGAGTGGGAGGAGGAAGGTCGGGTGGGATAGGGTGGGGTAGGGCAGGGTTGAGGGGGGATGCAGAGGGGGAGCAAACTACGGATTAGTCACCACAGTAGCAAAATCACGGTCACCTCCAAGGTTATGAGGAGCCTGCGGGGGCGTCACTTGTGGAGAGGGAAGCTTGGGCACTTGGGTGAAGTGAATTTGGCGTTCAATTAATCATTAGACTGGAGAGCATTCAGAAAATGATCTCTACAAGTCAAATGACATTATAGTGACACAACACTGAGTCACTCTGGATGTTTCTGCAGCTCTGGAAATACAGAAAGTATTTCATTAAGCTAGAAGGGGTCTGCGTTTTGCAGAGGATCCAACATTCTGCTTTATATTAGGATCCATCAAATGGACGCCCATGCAAGCTGTCATTTCCTCCACACACAACCAAATTGGATTTGTTGTGGTCTCCCCCCCTCCCCCCTGGGATGCCTTAGACATATCTGATCTCAAATACAATTTCCGGATGAGCAGGGCCAGTCCAGGTTTTTTGTTTTTGCACAAATTTCAATCACAAGTGTTAATTTTATATTTTTCCAGCCTCTGCTATAATAACACCACGAGCATACAGCGGTTTGTGTCACAGGAAGTTTTATTGTTGCTGTTAAAGTAGCATTAACGCGATAATTAAGCCGTGCTTGCAAATACCCCTACTTATTTGCGAGTTTCGGAGCATATTAAATGACTGTTGAGTACACAGCGACAGATATTAATTCTGTTTACGAGTCATTAAAAAGAAAAACTCTCCCTCTTCGATGCAGTCAAGCAAAGCGGCTCACCCCCCTTTAAATCACTGCCCTAATTTGTGTAGATACAAAGTGCAGCAATACATTCACTAAAGTCCACCATCTATATACGCCTGGATCACAGGAGTCTTATCTAAGCTATGTACATGCAATGACACGACTGACTGTTTATTCAAAAGATGGCATATAAGCACTATGATAACTGTACACAGCCACATGGCGTGTGGAGTATTTTAGGGCAACCCCTAGCGGCGTTTGCACACCACGCAAGTACCCTGCAGGCTAATCTATGGGCTGCAAGCTGTGCATCAACACAACCAGCCCTAATGATGCTCTAATACCGTGAGTGTAACCTAGCTGCAGCTTTCTTATTAATAACATACACATGCGCTCGAAATATCACTGTGATTTAACAAAAATAAACAACAGCACCAACCTCCGCCTGCGGCTATGTTGCTTGAATGGCTTCCCGGTGACACCAGGGTCTGTGTGTCGCTGGATGAAGGCTTGCTGCCCTCGTTGAGCAGAGAGGAGCTGGAGTCGGACTCCATTGACTGACAGGATGGCGGATCTTGCGTTAGCTGCTCGGTCCCGTAATCGTATTTGGAGAACGCGGCAGTGTTGCCTATCCCACTGTGCATCCCGTGCTCGGATGTTAGGGATGATGTGTCTCTCGCCCTGTCCTCTCGTTTGAGGCTGCTGCCACCTGAGCAGGTCTCCCTGCTCCCGCTGCCGTTGTTATAATAACATTTACCCTCTTCTGGTCTGCTGATTTCACACGACCGATTGAAAGAAGGGTTAATAGACACGGGGCTGCTAAAGTAGGATTGAGAGTATCCATTGCACGGCTCCGAAGGATTCCACGGGAGGGAGCAAACATTGTCCCTTCTCGGGTAGGAGAGAGACGGTAGCCCCGCCAGTTGTCCCCCTGAGGCTCTAAAATTCGGAAAGTAAAAGGTGTCTCCAGTGTGGATGTTAACCAAAGGTCCCACAAACCCTGGATTAAGGAGATTATGCTCGCCCATTTCCGCGGGCCCGACCAACAGCTTCTAGTTTATTGCAATCTGACATTTAACATAGTTAAACCTGGAGGGGCGCCTGATTGGTCAACCTCAAACCACGTGCTCAGGCTAACTTCTGTTACACATGGTACCACCCACTCGGTCCCTCTCTGACAAAACAAAACAAAACATTAACTTCTGTATTACAGAGGTTTATATGCTTTTTAAAAATACTATAAACCTTTTTATTAAAAATGGAGAATCTTGTGTTTTTCGTGCAGGAGCCCAGGCTGCTTCTCCTTTCCCTCTCCTGGAACTGTCCATGGTCTCGTTTAATATCTTTATAAGCTGGCAAAAGTTTTTTAAATACCATTTCTTATGAAAACTATTTTATTCTCGAAGGATTGGGGGCCGCAAATGACAACTTGTTTTCCAGCAAATTATGGTTGAATCCCACGTCACATAAAGCTGTGATGTCCCAATTTTACAAGCTTGTTTTAAGAAAAGACTGATGCTCATTGCCGCACTCTCCTCATATTTACAGTAACGGGGTCAGCAGGTTGAAGCCACTGGCTCTGTAAAAGAGGACGGATACTCTACAAGGTTACTTTAAGAGGGTATATTTCACCTAATATTCTCGAGTACACCTCACATGAGCAACTTTAACAGATACCTCCAATAAACGTTCGTAGCCAAACTCTGGTGGGATTGTTATACCTCTCGCAATTCTTTTATATGGATTTTACAAGATATCAGAGGGCACTTAACTGATTCATCCAGCCGAGAGTCTCTCTGCTTTATATCACACTAATTAGTTGATTTGTAGATGCGCTTCTGAAGACCCTGAGCAAATATATGATATGTCACACTGCAGCCATCTTTCTCGCAAATAGAGGCCTTGCTTAAAAACAAGGAAAAGAAAGGAAAATAAAAGTTTTCAAAGACTCCACCACAGTGAAAAACTTAATATCATAATATGCAGACGACTCGGGCACTCTGCCAACAGCTGGCGCAAGAATTTCTAATGTGGTCTGTGCTCATCAAACTGGCAAACCATCATCCTCATAGTCTTATGACTGACCTATACTTTTTGCATTCCTCTCCCGGGTTCACAAGCTATACTCCCTAATTGAAAAAATACATCTCGCAGGACTTTCCAAACGTTTATAGCTGCTCTACAGTATAATCAGCGCAGCAACAATTTTGCAAATCCCACTTTCCCCTTTATAAAATTTCATAATTTACCGCCATCCACTCCGGGCTACATATAAGGGAGACAAAAATCAATTTATGGATGTGAAAAAGTTGTCATAACTCAGAAGAGGCGAGCTGCTTGTGTCTCAAATTATGGCTCTTAAAAAAAAGTACATCAAGGGCAAATTGTTTGACTCAGCAATGACACGGAATTTGAATAAGATTTTTTTTTTTTTAAATATATACACCCAGGGACACGTGCACGGACGTCGCCGTCAATCTACTCAAGTTCAGACAGAGTCACGTTGAACTTGATATTGAACTCAAATACTCAGTTTAAATAAAGGAATGAAGGTGAAATTTATATAAATTAAATATGATAAACATAGTCTCTCAGGCTGTAGCAGCTTAAAGTGAAGGCAGCCCAGGCCTTATAAAATAATGTGGATATATTCTGAGCTGCCTCTCTGATTTAAAATCCTCCCCTGAAAACAAAACAGCTGATATAGAAGAATATATAGAAGAGAATAAAAAAAGACTGATTTCATGAAGTGACAACTAGGATCAGGAGCTGGGGATACAGGGTTAGTGCTGCTTGTTACGTGCGGGCTGAATGGTGTTAGTTGTGTGCCACAAAACTGCCGATGAAGTGTTATGTGAGAACATAAGCATTCATTTAAACATTGGTTTGAGAACAGTTTGCAAGTCAGACGATATTGGATCGCTGCGTCCGTCACTCGTGGCCGTATATCCTATCTAACCCAAAGGCAGCAGGCCTCGCTCTCGCCTTAAATAGAAAGAAAAGGTATCAAATGTGTAAACTGGAGAAGCTCTCAGGGATCCGTTGCAGCCTCATCATGTTCCCTGGACCCTCTGCTACTCCTTTCACTGCACATTCTCACATCTCGTTAGTCAGCCCCAGCAATGCAACGCTGCGTCAGCCCGGTGCAGCGTAATATCATGTGCCCCCGGTGTGATGAGGAGAGCAGGGGTGTCTTTGTTAACACCTCACGGCTTCTCGTGTTATTCTAACAGTTACCGTGTACGCGGGTGAGTACCGTGCAGGCTTCTTTACCTCGAGGGGGGAAAGAGGCCATGTGTTGCGCCTCCTTGCCTCGTCTCTCCACGCCTCCGATCCCACTGCTCGCACACAGATCCGCATTTCACATTCAAACAACCGCTCGTCTGTTCAGTGCATCGTTTGCCCGGCGATGATGTCATATCTGACCGTAAGCTACAGGCCTTGTGCTCTCATTTATCAACAAGAAAAAAAAGGAAATGAAAATCTGCAGTTAAAAAAGAAACTTTGTGAAGCGAGCCTACAGCACTGTCAAGGTCACTGTCTAGTACACTGTCTGCTCGATATTGAAATTACCCTCCTGGAATCCACTGGTCCTGTCCAGACAGGGTAATAGCCTAAACAAAGGGCTTTTCTTTTCTTCCCTTTTCTCTCTTTGATTCTCTGCAGGCAGGTTGCCACAGTTATAGCCCTGTGCAGCCCCTCTTAAAGCTTCCTTCATGGAAAACAAACCACCAAGGGAAACCTAAAGAACCCACAGAAGTGGCAACGCTTAGGTGCAACGTTTGGCTGATCTCTGTTTACAACAACACATGATATTTAATGCGGCTGTGCGTCGCGAATAACACCAGGAGATGAAAAATTAATTCTTTACTTCAAATGATCAAGGATAATCGACATCTATCTGGAAATAATTATATTTTAACAATTGTATGTATACATAAAAAGTATAATATACATTTATAGTCAGTCAATCTGAGTAAGCTGTGTATAAATATGCAAATAAAACATCGCAAACTGGCATATAGGCCTTTAGAAAAGCCTTTGTGTCATGGAGACTAAGATTTGAACTTGACCGTCACTTTGGATAAAGTTATGATGTAATAAGTTGTGATTGGATAAGGGGCGGCAACGCATTTGCTCAAATTTGAAAATATTAATTTTAACTTTTCAGTATTTATTTTATTTTAAATTATGGAGTTAACAACTTTTGTGTGTGTGTGTGTGTGTGTGTGTGTGTGTGTGTGTGTGAGAGAGAGAGTGTGTGTGTCTGTGTGTGAGAGAGATCAAGAAATGTAAATGTAAAGTGTTCATGCACTGTGTATGGCTGTATTATTCATGATCAACAAATCATGACATTTCCCAACCACCACACCTGACACACGTCGTCAGTCAGTTTGAATCCATTCCTAAAACACTGTAACGTGCACGTTATAACAGTGCGACTTATCTAATAACCCTGTTTTTAAATGTGTTGAAAATCTTCGTATAGCCAAATATATATAAATAAATGTCAATGAAAAAAAAGAACACAATAAATATTTGAACAAATAAAAACAACTTGGCATGGAAACTCGTTTTGACTCTGTGGTCTTTGCCTGTTCCGATGCGTCATTATTCAGATGTTTCTAATAAATTCAAACAGCAGCATTAAATCAAAATACCCCTTTTGTTATAATGTAAAAATGAAAGTAAACAGGAATCCTATAACAAAACACACGAAAAAGAATACAGGGCAGATGTGGCTTTAGGTGTGACATCTGTATCTGCTGTACCGTCCACTGAAATCAGGCCCTCATCTTTTACACTTTTTCAAACTTTTTTTGCAGTATAATTATAATGACGCACAACTTCATATTTCATAAATATGATAAAGCTCTGGAGGAGGAGTGAGCCCTGAGGTACAGTCATGACCGTGAGAACACAAATGAGCTGAAGTGAAAAGCTCTGCCCAAAATGCAGGCAGTTGCAGCACTTCCTGATATTTTCCCCTGGTCACCACCAGAGGTTATCAGCCCCCTGTCTGATGGCTCTGGATAACAGCGGCCTGCAGCTTTCACGCCCTCCAAACACACACACAACATAAAGCAAACACAACTTTGTCGTCGTTGTAGGATCTAGAGGTATAAACCCGAAGCTGACCAGGAGGAAAAGTGGAAAAGCTTCAAGTTTAGCCTTTTTTTTTTTTTAAATGTATATGTTTGTTTGAAAATTTGCTGTGTGACTTTCTGAGTTTATTCTGCATCGCCTTTTCTTTCGGCAGAGTCAATGTTAATCTCGGGCGCCTGTTTGATTACTGTAGGTGACAAGTTGAGTAAGTAAAAAATTAACTTTCAGGAAGCTGTGTCTATTGCACTGGTCGGGATATGGAATATACTTTCAGATTCTCTTTCACATTTGTACGTAAGAACTATGTGAATTTGCGCACTTGTATAATTCCATATTCCTCCACTTGAATGTATTCTTTTTATTCTTTCTTAAAATCAAATATTTTTGTAAATTAAATAAATTAAATGTACCAACGTTTAAATTATCTGCACATCAACAAATTATTTTGGATAGGATTATATCTGCTATGTGACGAATTTTAGCTCAATTAATATGCTGCTGCATAAATTAAACATTAAAGTGTCTGTGAGAATGTTTAAAATATCAATAGTTAAAATATAAATATTTAAAGTAGCCCTGTTTTTTAAAGTTTAACATTGTCTCACTCCTTTCACACAGAGGAAAATAATATCTCAAATACATGAAGTACAAACTCGCCCGTCACTGCATATCATTCATCATATTTCAAGTTACCTTTCATTGCTGAATGTTTAGTCTTCAGCCTAATATATAAGAAAAAGTCATAAAGCAAAGGCCTGCTGCCACAGTAGGAAGAAAACGGCCCTACCTTTAATCGCTATATTGTGGGCGACGTCGTGTTATTATTTCCTCTCGCTGTGTAGACAGTATGGCTGCTTGCTGCGGATTATGGTGTTGGTGTGAGACGTCAAAAAGTCCTACCTGTCCTTCGTGGTCAATAACGCAGCCTCATGATGATGAGTGCATGAGACCATTGGTGCTTCCAGGGGGCATCGCCCAGAACTACTGCATTTAAAGGACTTCTGCAAAACAAACACAAAAAAAGAATAGAGCCCAAATGTTAATGCAAAGTTTAGAGAGATGGTCAGAAGCAGGTCAGAGGATATCGCTACACTTCCCGTTTTTTACGTATTTATGGCATGCCATTAAGTCCGGCTGTCTAGACAGGGAAATAACACCTTGTTTGCCCACAAACAAACCGCCGGGATCGCTGTCCAGCCCCCTATTTATTATTCACAATCTGCTCTGATGTCAAGGTCAAAGTGACTGCATAGTCATGGTCAAGGGTAAATCTGGAGACCCAGAACTTTCCTGCAGGATTGAAAACCCAGGAACCAGACAAACAAAAACCTGAAGTCTGACGGCTTGGATTGCAATCAGCAGCGGTCCCCCCAGAAGATCTGAGGAAGTTGGAAAAAGTGACACAGTCCTGCCAGCGACCTTCCTACACACAAGTTAAAAAAATAAACTCACTAAATGGCTTTAAGTACAATGTCTGGATAGTATTTCTTTAGAAAGCTGCAACATTTGAATTATCATTGGCTGATATTTAGGCCTCAACCGTGAATTAATTTAACTCAAGAAAATTACGCAAAAGAGACAATTTTCTTTTAATTACGTCTGACATGAAGAATCTTGCGTAAAATGCATTCTTGTCTTAAGTAGAATAAAAGATAACAAACACCAGGTTCCACGACTCTTGGACAAGTATGGCTAAATGTTATTCTCTAAACTATTATTTTCAAAAGTGTGACTGAAGTATTCCAACTTTTGAGCCATTGGGGACTTTATAAAGCTTTATATACGCCCGTATGAAAAGAAGACCTCCTGTATCCACACAAACTGTGAGGAAACATGTTTGTGAGGAGATTTACGCGCACTCGACTGATATTTGCTGTGCACTGATATTTACGCATAGCATGTGATATATTCTCTATATTGTTGTGTATATGACAGGTCCGCCTATAGGAACCTATCGATAATAGGTTCGTATAGACGGCAGAAATAAGTGCGTCCTTTTGCTCAGTGCAAAACTCACCTGTGCTTTTTTTTATTTTTACAAATACTCAAACAGTGTTCACAAGATTTAACCAAAGCGCGTGGCTGCATGACGAATCATCATCTGCATCACAATTACATTCACGCAAGTTTGGTCTTTTCTTTTTTAATTCACTCATGTACTGTAAAGTATGTATAGATCTTGGAGAGAACGATCAAACCAAACTCCTTAAATCACTGGATGGTGACAAATAAAGAAAGGCTTTGATTCGATTCTTAGAGGGTGCGGCTTTTATTTGTTCATCAAACAATAAGAAATTTGTTCTTGTGGAATATAGGACAGAAAACAATCTGTGGTAACCGAGGACATGTATGAGAGCTGAGGCTCATCCCTTGATTCGCCTTTCAGACTCTTTGCTGATGAGTCTGCCAGTTGAACTTGTGCCAAAGTGACAGGTAATACAGATTTGGCATCAACTTTGATTAAAAATGCGCTGGAGGTTGGGAGGGTAAACGGGTGGAGTGCATTTGGACACAGTGAGCGTCTTTTTCACAAACGTCAACCTGTGTTTTCTCCAAATCAGACCACGCAAGTCGTATTCGCTCAGAAGGGGAAATAGGAAAGGGTCCAAATATCATTATTCATGTTTGCAAGTGCGCGCTGCTGCTCACTGAACGTAATCACTGTGTCATCCCTTGCTGCCATTAACAATATGTCTTCATCAAGTCCTCTGCGACTTCTAACCTGCACTCGTTCATCCGCTGATGTTATAGTTATAGACATGGAGTCAGGCGGAGGAGGCCTAATAACACCGGTGTAATTTGAGACAACAGGAAAGTGCTGTAAGCAGGATGGTGGATTGAATATTCGAGCATTTTCATAATCATCATTTATTTATGAAACACGTTACCAGGACGCAATTCAACAGCACAATACAGGTCACATACTGCACGCAAGTAGAAATTACAGGCTTCGTACAAGGCGTGTGATCAGCTCCAAAGCTACGCTAACAAAGACAGAACAGAAATTAAAAAAAAAAACGATTGTGCATTTATGTGTTATACTCACTGACTTTTAATGGTTTACAATCATTCCAGTTGCATGACAGAATCCTTCACTGATATAAAGGAAAAAACACTGGTCATGGGATATTCCAGTTTACAGCTCTGCCATACTAGATAATATGAATTAAATAATAAAGGCATTGCACTATACAGGTTGACAACATAGCAGCCTCTGTGTTGCTCCAGGCTTAAAAAGAACAAACCCCACACAGAGGAACAGAACTTGTGAAATTCGGAAAGAATTGACAGAGGAAAATCATCGTCTCTCTCGAAAGTCCTCTGTGAGCTTCTTTTTTCGTTTGTTTTTTTCTAAGTCGCAAGTTCAACGTGTCATGATGCCACAACACTGTTCTTGTCCACTTGGCGATAATCTTTCGAGAAAATGACACCGAAACGAACCACGTTCTGTTTTTCGATCTGCCAGTTGCAAGTCTCAGAAATGTCATCAGTCCTTTTGGGGATTAGGTTTGAAACAAAAAAAAAAAAAAAAAAAAAAGAAAGGAGAAAAGAAAAACACCCAATACTTGTCTTTGAAATACAGATATTTTAAATATTATATATTTATATATGTACATTCATATAAAACAAACGTGAAGTGAAATTTTCAATATTTTCACAGTTTTTAGAGCATCATCTCTAAGTTGAAAACAGGGGCTGTGGAGCTTGGTGGCGTGGTCGATGGAGACGATGGAAGATAAATTACCAACAAAAAACAACCCCACTCTGCCAAAAAATGTTCTTCAGCCACGACTTTTCGACGCAGGAGGTAAAAAGATGACATGGTGTTGTGGAAGGTATGAGTTGCGGTTGGGACATCGCTGGCCTCATCAAGTGGTGTGCATGTGATTGCTCTTGGATTTACTGACAAATTTCTTCTCCTTGACTCGCCGGTTTTGGAACCAGATGGTGACCTGGCGCTCTGAGAGGTTGGTGGTGGCCGAGATGCGCCTTCTCTTGTCTTTGGTGATGAATTTGCTGGCTGCATACTCCTTCTCCAGCTCCTTCAGCTGGAGCTTGGTGTATGGGACCCGCTTTTTACGCCCACGACGGTAACTGCTGACCTCGGGCTGCAGTGGAACAACATCTGCGAGAGAAAAGGAATATAGATATTAAGCTTTTGCGCAAAAATCATCGCAGTGTTACACGTCAAGATACAAGCGGCACTGCAGCTGGGATAAGTCTAAACGTGTTGAACTCGCTATAGGGTGTTTAGGCGTATATACCTAATTAGACATAAAATAAAATAATATAATTTTCAACGTAGAACCCGCGTTATTATTGTATTTGTGTATGTGTCTGCAGGGGTTGGGTGGGGGTGGGGCATCCAGGGGCACACTGAACGTTGCTGTTGCTGCAGTCAGGATCTCAGGTGTAGTGCACCTGACATATGAACGCAGAAATGAAAACCTAAGTGTGAGAGCATTAAAGTAAAATATATCAGCACGGTGAGAGAACGTGGTTTCTTTCTGTAGATGAACAAACTGCTTCAGGTTACAGCCCCTGTAGAACTCTACATTGTTTCCAATGGCCACTGATGATTATTTTATTCTTCAGCCTGTTTGTCAATATTTAATCTGCTGGTTGCTATATCTGATAAACTATACAACAAATCCTGTTTATGGCATCTCAGATACATCTCTGGCAGATACCTTTAATTAGATCGTGGGTTAAATACAAGTATAAAATACACTAAGTCTCAATGTGGAGGCTGTAACTCTGTCCAGCGCCTGGAAAACAGAAATAAGAGCCAGGAAACTAAACTGACTGCAAGAGAGAAGATTTAACTTTGAATAATCATCAATTTGACAGGTTCAAATAAAACTTCACCATTTCACACATATTCCTGAACTTCCCCTAGAATTTAGAGCTAATTTTTCTCCACTCCTTTTAGTTATAAATTGTTATAAAAGTCACACACAAAAAACTTTTGGCAGTGAACAGCTCAGGCTATATGTTCGGGGAAGCAAAGTTGTGGGATTGCACCCTTCTGCCAAGACTGGAGCTGAGTGCACAACAGCCAATGGGAAACATGACAGGACAAGTAAGGCAATACCTTTAGAAATAGTGGCAAGCTGTGAGACAAGAAGCTTTTTACCCCCGTGTAATTTTACAGTCAGGGCTTGGGAATATTTCTCCACAGATCATTTGCATATAAGATTATGGTCTCTTGAATCAGGGCAGTGGATATTCAAATATTCCCTTCATCGTATCACTGATGTTGTTGTGTATAACAGACTGTTGTGTTGTGCTGAACGACGCACAGGGGAGCTGAGTGCCCCCTATTAATTTTGTTATTTTTTATTTTAAGGCCAAACTCTTCTGTGTCTTCTTCTGCGCGTCACAGTGTGTATGTCAGTGAGGCGAGAGAGGGAATATGGACATTGCGCGCTCGTGTTTTTGCGCATGTGTGCGCGCGCATTTGACTGCGTGCCCGTGCTTGCGTGGCTTGCTCTTGTGTATTTTCAATGTAAAGGCGGGGGGAGGGGGGGTCGTGTGTGGGCAGTTTAGTCGGGGTCTGACAACATCCATATCGGAAATTAAAATACTTTGAGATTTCAAATAGATAATAAACCCTTGTGGTAAGAGACGCAATCTAGTAAACACTCTGTAAACTGCATTCTGGACGGGCCCCACTCCATTATCAGATATCATGCATGTTGTGTGATGGTAAATAAAGGAAAGGGGATCCTGCATATGCAGTGCATTGATAAGTGGTTGTGTCAAAATTTGTGTGATATGATGCAGATGTGTATATGAATTGGAAAATGAATCCGGACGTGTGTAAGAGACTGTGTACACAGCACAGTAACAGTAAGCTAGCCTACTATACTGTCATGCAGAGGGCAAAGGTTTGCACTGGTGTCCCTCTCTATTCTACGTGACTCAAACGCAACATATGACTCATAGGAATAAATAAAAACTGCAAATAACTTTCGACAGAAAAAGCTCATTTTAAAAACTTAGATTAACCATTAAAATGTCACAGATCCTGAATTTTAGATTCTCCCTAATTTTTACGCACACTTCTAAGAACATGCTGATTATTTGTTTAAAGTTAAACTGAAGAATATGAGAGGCCACAGAGAAGTCAAACAGTCCATAAAGGACATTAGATAAGTGGTATGCATGGGGACTGACAGTTGTATGTTTATTCAGCACATTTGGTGTTTCCCTGGACTTCTTGGTAAGTTGAAACTGGCACTTTAACACAATACAATTCACTTGCTAAGCAAAAACATCTGAGGAAAATAAACTTATATGACTACATTTAAATAGTTTTATTAACGTGGTGACACACGGTGGCTATCAAAACCCTACGTGACTAACATCTGGATTTAAGCCGGTTAGAGACACCTTAAAAAGAGAAAAGGGATTTTTTTCCTTACCTGGGAAAGGTGATTTCCAGAGATGGCTTGACTGCGTTTGCTCTTTGGAGCAGTACACCTGCCCATCCCAGCCATTGGAGAGAGCCCAGTGCTGGTAGCCCTCCATGGGGATCAGGGCGTCGTGCCGCGGTTCGGGGTGGGCACTGATACTAGGCACCACCGACACGTCGAGATATCCAGGAACAGCCTGATACGAGCTGGCGAAACTCGGGTAGAAGGCAAACTCTTTCGCCCTGCTAGACAGTTCTTCCGTGGGCAGCGCTGTGCTGGGCTCGGCGTATTTTTCAGCGGGGTGATACGAGCAAGGCTTCTGCTGCAAGTTCACGTTGTGCGAGTGAGACAATCTACAGCCGTAATACGGGTTTCCAAAGGGGTAACCGTAGCTCAAAGAGGCGCTGGAGCTTGACTGCGGAGCGGGACACTGCCGGCCGGTGTCCGGAGAGGAAATATCCGAGTAGACGGAGCCCTGGTGGGTCGCTATGGTGCCAGAGTGTCGTCCCAGCGCGGGGTGCGACATCAGGTCCCTGCAGTGGGTCGCAGGGCAATTACCGCTCAGTCCCTCCATTGTTTGGCTTTTATTCTGGCTGTTTTCATTCGGGCTTTTTTCATAAACGTACATCAAGGTGTCCGCCCAGCGTGGATGCAGAACCAGCGAAGTCGTCATATCAGGGGCTGCCGATGCTTTTTAAAAGTCGACTACTCCAAGACGGACACCTCATTTCCAACTACATTTTACACCGGGCGCATGCGCACACCGGGCCCTCGTGTGTCCACTTCATTAGGAATCTGGCACGTGATACGCTAACGAGTCCTATGAGATTGGGTTTGTGAGTTGGGGTAGAGCAGCCCTTTAAAGACCCACCGCCTCCGCATGTCACCGTCTTTTCCTGCAGAATATCGAGTCTTATCATTGGCTTAAATCTCACAGACCCGCACTCTTAAAGGGATACTCTCAAACGAAAACAACCTGTGAAATTTAGCCGACTCGAGACTAGCAGAGAATATAATCGCATATGATACATGACACAGTTGGTGCATGGAAAATTAAAAAAAACATTCTCTAGTTTAAATCTTCTAAACTTGCTTCTAAGGGTCTGGAGAGCATACTTTGTATCTGCCTTGCTTGTTGGGAGCAATATGTTTAGTGTAAGGTTTGTTTGATTATTGAAAGTAATATTAAACAATAAGGTGAATAATCTACAATCCCTGGTCCGTAGTAAAATTAATTTATATTATGAAACACCGCATAACGAGAATATAGAGTTGCCAAAGCAAGTACGCGTATATGCAAACCGTCCAATCTTATTATGACTGCTATTTTCTTTAAAGAAGCATTTCCTTTAAACCCGAATATAACTTCCACTGGTTCACATTAACACGCCGAGGTGAGATTCTTTAATCAAACCTGGATGTGGAGTATTAGTTTACATAATAATAATTATAAGAATAAAGTTGATAACTGTGGGACCTTATTGTGGCGGATTATCGCCTAACTTTTTGACAGGATGTGATTTTTGATCTATTTGGTCAGGTTAGAAAAGATCATTTGATATAGGGTGTGTGTGTGTGTGTGTGTGTGTGTGTGTGTGTGTGTGTGTGTGTGTGTGTGTGTGTGAAGTGGGACTTTTAGTATAAGCCAAGTTGAATGTCGCTGGAGTAAGAACAGCCACAGGACGAGGTTGAAAGACATTTGCAGGTAAGATACCGTCCTTGCAAGTTAAATTTCACCACATAGTCTTTGTTAAATTTGAAGATAGAACCATAAATGATTGCCTCCTTTATTTCTTACACAACACACACACCTTCCGCAGTATGTTTGGGCAGACTTGCTCCGTCATAATATTCTCTGTTAGGCCCAAAACCTTTTTTAAGCGATATGTAACAATTCAACTGAGCATTAAACGAGTCCATGTGATGTCACGTTTCACCATGAGCTGTCCATTCATACTATGTAAGTGCAAGCTGACGGTTGCAGGCGAAAATAAGAACAAGGGTCCGCTGTGTACAGGCTGCAGAGCTGCGGCTATTTATTATGCACCATTGTAGAAATGCAGACCTTTTCCCCCTCAGGAACTCTTGCTCCACTATTTATTCGCGTCCTCCTTCAAATTTGAAGGACAGGACACTGACTCAAACGCTAAAAAAAAAACAAACCAAAGCGGCGTTTTAGTTCATTTAGGCCTCAGTCACAGCTGCTGAGGAAATCCTCCATTCCTCTTCTCTGAAAAACTTTTTTTTAAGACAAATACTATTCTGTGTGAATATTTAAAACTGTATTTTTGTTTGAAATATCACCGATGGGGTAGGCCTCACGAAGTGTCTCCAACACAGGCTTTCTGTGATGCCTATCCAATGAGTCACTCATAAAGCAGGCTACAAGCTGCCCTACGAAGGGTGCCTAGTTTATCAACATTTTTGCACTGCTGAGCTGCCTTGGGAATTATCAGGCCACCGTCGTGCATTTGTGCACCAAAGGAAGCCGGACCCCTTGTCCTTTCCTTCGGACAGAGACCATAGTTCTTTTGTCTCAAGTAAATTACAACTACGAAGGGCTCATCCAAATGGCAGCTGCACGGAAGTCCAAGGTCAAGGTAAAAAAACCGCAGACAAACAGGGTCGTAATCAGAGTCTAGACAGACAAGAATGAACTTCACACTCAAGTATGCATGCAAACTAGCTGTTATTTAGAGACCCCTACTCAAAAATATTTGCTGTGTGTGTGGAGAGAGGGAGAGGACTCCAAACAGGCCTAATCCCCTGTGTTTTATTTCAAGGATCAGGGATTTGACAGCTTTTGCGCCACAAGACGCCGACTCATTCCAAACTACCTAATTTTCCATTAAAGCTCAGACATCAGGAGATGAGGCAATTGTTTTTGTATTTTGCGATTCATAAGTTCGCTGTATTTTGTTTAAAATACCACAGTATATTCAAATATATGTAGACTACACGTAATTGGAACACACGGGTGATAAGGCGTTAGAGAAATGAGCTGCGAAGATTCAGAGATAATAGCTGAAGTTGTTAAATGAAAATAAAGAAGATTTGAATAAGTTAGATTTCATGTTGCATTAATATTAAATCACACGTTAGGCCTGACTGATTTTCTCCAAAACTGAGGCGTAAAATGAATGATTCAGGGAAAAGAAAAATTGCACAATAAAAATACATCTTAAATATTGTATCACTTCCAAAATAAAAGTATTTTCTCTCCAGAACCTTTGCTGAAATGTATTATACAGTTATGGTGAAGCAAATGCACCATTAGATCATTAATAAAATGTAAAGCTTCTCCTGCATTTCTATATTTCAGGAAAAGGCGCAAAGTCCTAAGACATCAGCTCCTCACTTTAAAACCACAAGCATGCAGCGACGGTTCTTTAGCCTGTGTACCACGCCCTGTAAAAAACTAATAAAAGAAAAATCAAAAAGTTGTCAAGCAATAATAGTTCACCTTTGTTATTATCTTTCAGTGATGTTGGGCAGGTTGTAGACAGGTGGATTATTAAAGGATGAAATTAGCTGTTGCGAGTTTATCCGTATTCAAGTTTCACATTGCACAACTGTTATCTGCCTATTTACTTAATGTGATCATTCATACTATACCAATCAATGGGATATTCGCAAATCAATTAATTAATAATCAATATAGCCTACTACATTTAAACCTGTTAACTGAATATATCTTACCCATATACGACCCACAAGTTTCAGTTCATGTGGAAAGAAATGGACATGGTTGATATTGTCTGTGTATGTACATTTGTAAATCTTAAATTAATCATGTGACAGTAAATATTAGGCAAATAATGGGCTAATACAATTCTTAATTAGCAATGTAGGCAAAATGCTAAAACTATAACTATGGGCGCCATTAAAACAACGGTTTGTTTTCACAGACTAAAACTTTGACAAAATAAACGTTGTCAGTTTTACGTATTAGTGTTTTAGGCCTCGTGGCGGGAGTCTGTTATTATTCTGCGGACAACTTCTGGTGTAAAGCAACAATAAAAGGATTTTTTTTAAATTTCAAATATTTCTCCATTTGAATAAAAAGTTTGTCAAAAGGCGTAAAACAATCTGCATGTGAAATATGAATTCGCCACAGCGGGGTTTCTCTTGTTTCAGATACTGTTTATAAAAACAACTATCAGTATCTTTGACAGGCAGCCATGATGTGTTGCTGTAAATATCTTGACAACCAGACATGTCCCTCCAGACAGGCCCTGTCTGATGCGGATGTTTGTGGGGGAGGGGAAAACCTCCATCCCTCCACAAACGCTGCCTACCTGCGGCTTTCACTCTCAGGAACCGACTTCATGTGCACATGACTGAGCCAATGGATCGCAGTCAAGCAGAATATGCCCTTATAAGTGCGGATACATTGTGTGTGTGTGTGTGTGTGTGTGTGTGTATACAGCGTTTGGCATTTTCCGTTTAGTTTCTGCAGAATAACACAATTCTAAAGTGCACTACTCTATGATTCTCCCATCTAACAATTATCACGTGTCACTTTTCTTTGCTTTGAGTTAAGGACGTGCCACTGGCCACAGAAGTAAGAAACAGGGATGACTTGGTGGCAGAAATCACAGCCTCTGTTCAATATTAATGTCATAAAATACCATCAAAAATAAATGACTTCTGCACCGTAATCTCACCGGTAACAGGAGGGATGCGAGTCCCCTCGTGTAAAGTGTGTGCGTAGGCCCAGCGGCGACACAAGAATGTGTTGACAGCTCGCAGGTAAGAGTGCGCGCCATGCATGCTGAAATCAGGTTTATGTTGACGAGTTTGTAGTCAGTTTCAGTTCGAGCTTTGCGCAAAGCATTTCTCCATTCAGTGTGAAACAACTGGTAGTTTTAACCCAAAACAACCAAACACATCACGGTGGAAGAGTATAGGACAATGGTTCATTCCCAAAATGAGGATTTTAATGTAAAACTCGGACCCACGAGGTGTGAGAACTAATTAAATGGATCAAAATCTGACTGCAGAACCATGAATCTACAGGTAAATTGAAACTGACGTTCATTCGCAAGTTGCGCGCCTGAGTCACATGTGTAGTACGATACACATATTTTGCATGAGATCTTGATGCAACATTAGAATCTGCAAAAAAGTTAATCTCTTCCTTTTAGAAAACTAGTGTGAGTGTGTGTGTGTGTGTGTGTGTGTGTTCAGCAGGGAGAAGGAGAGCAGTCCTCTGTCATGAAAACATTCCTACAAAACTAAAACAGCACGTCAGCCTGGTGTTGGTCCTGACTGGCTTTAATTTACTATGAAAAATGTTCATAATCATAAAAGCCAAGACCACTGGACTTCCATGCCAGCAGTGCAGGGCGCTGGGAGACACGCGATTTTGTCCCCAAAACTCAAATCCGTGGTCTAAAATACATGACTGGGGGCTGAGCAGTGTCGGTGCGTGACTGAATGAGCTGAAAGAGACATTTAAAACACAACCGTTAATTTGCGTAAATAGATACTGTGCGCATTTCGCTTCCGATTCGCAACAAGACTCACAAATTTCTGCGCCGCAGTTTTCATAAGATCCTGCTGCAAATGCGTAAGCACATAAAAAAAGGACAAACATTGCCAATCTACATTTGTGACTTCTAACGAAAAAGACATATGCAGGGGTGAAGCCTTCCTGTTTTGAAAAATAGATCTACAACAACACTGTAAACTCAGTTGCCGAGCAAAGCCGAAATTAGCTTGAGCATTCGTGAAACGACGTACAGTGAATAAAGGACACAGAAAGTGTCGAGTTTCGAATCTGATGCTTCTCTGAAATTCTGTATTTTAATGTTCATGTTTGTGGATTTTTTCTTTATCATAATCACCAAGAAGTTTGCTCACGTTTGATCCATCACTGATGAGATATATATATACATATACAGTGGCTGTGCGTAAGGATGAGGGAACACGATGCTTCAAACAGACATATGTTACACGTGAGGCCTGGTTTACCTCGGGGTTGCCTCATCCAGAGCAGGTAGACTAGAAGAGGATGGATGTGGGTTAACCGCGAAATAAAGGCAGAGGGCAGGTTGGCAAACCACCGCCGCAGCCAGGCCAGACTGGATTCACAAAACAACACACACCTCACAGAGGTTTTGTTAAGTGGATTTATCATTGTTACGAAGATGTCGGTGGGTCTTTACTCGATGATGACTGAAACGTTTTGTCATATTTCAGAGGGAAGTAAAGAAATGTAGGGCAAAGCAATGGACTAGTATTATATTAGGAATTTCTCAGGATGTCTGAGTTGTGATGAGACGCTAAGTGAGAATATATAAAATTAAATGTGAAATGTGTTAATTTTACACGTTGGTTATTAAAATGTCTCAGCATTCTTTTGGATTATAAACTACTGTGTCCTAATGTGGAAAAAGTTGGAAATGCACCATAATATAATAAGCATCTGTTACGCGCGTAATCCAAATGTCTGTACGTAATTGTTTTTGATTCAACGTTTTGGATACAAATAATTGTAAAAATATATCTACAGGAAGTAGGATACCAGCCCTGTTAAGTGATGCCTCGTCAGTATCGCGGGCCAAGCCGCCTGCATGTTTTATCTAAATGTCAATGATCAACAAGGAGTCTTAATGTGCTCCAAACGTTGGTTCGTCGTTGTCAGAAACGGATCCAACAGGAGTGAAATCTTCATCTTCCTGCAGCAGCGCGCAGACTGGAGCAGACAGAAAGCAGACGAAATAAATCCACAGTTTGACGCGTCTCGTCGGAAGTCCAAGTTCAAGTTAAGAGAGGCGGTCGCTCCATCCGTCCAGACAGCAAAACAAAAGACACACACGTTCATCATTAATCATCTCACTCCTTCTCCCAAAGAGTAAAGCGCTTCCACATAACACAGGCTAAACTCAGAGGGATCACACATGTGTGCAGGTGCATTTTAACACATTTTAATCCTTTCATGGTTCTGAAATTGATTATTTTTTTCTGGAACTGTGACAGGTGAGGATCCCCCCCCAAAAAAACAGGTTTGAAAACAGAAAGTCCTTCAAGGCTAATAATGTAGGTTATATTCAAACTGGGATTATCAGGAATAATGTGATCACAGCGAAGTTTAGATCGTGGTTGTGGTTTTTGGTTTTTTTGGTAGCGGCAGCTTGAGGCGCTTGGTTCAAACTGGAAAGTGAAATCTGTTTCAACAATCTGCACTTTCTTCCTGAATCTCGAGGTTTGCATCATGCGCGCTAATATTTAAACTCAGTGCAACAACACGTGGCTTTAAAAATGTTCAAAATTTGTCAAAAATGTTGACGACACGAGCGATGAATATTTGTGAGCTTAACTCGCCATGTGGTGCATAGGGAATAGATTTGTCTTAGTTAAAAAATGTTTCTGCACGCGTCCGGGAATTAAAAAAAAGCATGATCATTGTTTAGTTTCTTAATAAGTGATTAGAATAACCTTCCTGCATTGCACAGCCAACTTAATCATTTACAATTTTATCTTTATTTTCATATAAACAAATATAAGTTATTTTGCATTTCCCACCTTTAGTTTTATTTACCAATTCTTGAATTTAATCTCAGTTAATCTCTTCATGCATATATAGGCCACATTTCTACATTTACGTTATCACAAAAACGTCAAAAGACAGACATTAACTTCTCCACACACTAAAATTAATAGTACAGCATGTATATTATATTTTGTTGTGTACACAATGTTAAAGATGAAGTCATCTATATTTTGTGTAGGTAAATGGTTGGTTTATATAGCCTATACTCTGTGAAGCTCACTTTGCTTTAAGACCCCAAATAAAGATCCTGGAAATTTACAGGAAGCGATTTGAAGGACAACAACTTCCTGGTCCAGTAGTGTAGTAGCGAGTGTGTATAAGGAACAAACAGTGAGTGCGCGCTTGTTGGTGTGGAGGAGCTGCGGACTGGAGAGTGGTGTCTGCACCTGCTTGTTGTTGTCATGATGGAGGAGATACTAAAGTGAAATGACGCACAGGCAATCACGCACTGAGTCACGCCAAGAAGGCAAAAGTACAAACAACCTGCTGTTTTCATTCAGTCTGTTTATGCAGGATCAGTGCGGGTTTGTAGCATGAGTGCCACTGAAACCACGTGTTCATCTCAAGAAAATACTACGACTAGTTGAAGGAGCAGCCATGTTGGGTTGAAGCGTGCATTTTGCAGAAAGCTAATTGGGATTTTGCTGCCATTTCGCCTGAGTCAACGAAGTCAGGAGGAGGAGGTATGAAATAAGGAATATGCGTAAATTTGTGACATTTCCATCTGAAAACCACCGAAATCAAATGTGCACTAAACCGGTTCACTGCCTACAAGTACAAATCGATTTAAACATAATTTAGAGCCTTTATTCGTCTTTGTGAAGGTGACCTTGGTTTTTGAAATCTTATTGTGTGGTGAAGCTGATGCTCATGCCTATATGTGTTCATAACTTTCCCACAGACGTGAGGAATGCATTTTGTGCGCGATCTTACTCTATGCGCCTTCACCTGCAATCACACCCGCACATAACCACTGTCTCATTCTTCCGCCTATACTCGTCTCACGCTTGAGGAGAAAAATTGAGTAATGAAACAATGACATATTTTTGCATCTAGACAAACATTTAGTAAGTGCTGCCCTCGCACCAACCCACTGAGTTTTCACGCGATGTTCTCATCCGAATAAAGTGGTGGGTAATGCTTATTTTTAAACAGGAGGCTTTTACTATGGTGGTGGTAGCAACACGAGAAAAGCAGTAAATACATATAAAGAGATAGAAAAATTGAAATTTCAAGTGGAACGTTTTCACAGAGACTTAAAATGCTAAATAAGAATAGTTGAGAAATGAAAATATGTACTTTAAGTCACTTAAAGTGGCCTAAAAGTGGTATAATATATAATGGATTTCTTCTGCAGATATATTTGCCAGATCCCCTTTCTTGTGCGTAAATTGGGCATTTCGCCATTTGACAGGTGATGAATAAAGGGAGTTGTCCTGAAGCCTGAACAGCTTTAGGATTAAAAATCATTTAACTGCTCAATAGCAAACATATGTGTGATTGTTAACCACATATCTCACTTTAAACTTCCTCCAGGTCACTTTAGTTCTGGGCAAGAGAAAAATAAGGAGGAAGGAAAAAGTATAACCGAAGTCTGGGTTAAATTGGAGGCAGATTGGAAAAAATCAAAAAGTGGAGTGATATGGCGACACTTGTGCCTAATAGTCCAACTCTGAATCACAGCTCAACCTTGCTTCATTTCCGCTGGCGCGCCCCTGCACCAGGCCCAAAACTCCAGGTGATGGGTTTGACAGGCCAATTGGGGGGAAATTAATCCACGGGCCAAACAAATTAGTGCAGGATCACTTGTGTCCATCATGCATTGCGCAGGTTATGAAGATGAGCAAGACGAAGTTCAAGTTCAAAGTCGATGTGCTCAGACAGAGAGAGAGGGAGAGAGCAGGAGAGGAGAGGAGAGGACACCCCTCACCTCTCTCACCTCGCTCGTAAACCAAAACAGTAGCTCCTCGCATACAAGCAAAAATCCAAGTCCGACCCGACTAGAAATAACACAGACACTCTCAGTCAACAAAAGGGATCATCTGACCAACAGCTACAGAAGAGCGGTGCAGCTTTCATTCATAAAGAGACTTCTGCTGGACTCACTTTAATCTCATCTGTAAATAATGGTGACATATCACTGATGATTTGTTTTTTTATTTCAAGTCTGAATGTCATCTGCGGCTGCACTTGCGATTTGTTGGAAGCATATTAAAGGAGAATTAAATTCGATTCTAATTCATATTTGATTGTTTTTTTTTTCCACACCTTGATCTTATGGAGAAACCCGAACATATTTATCATCGTTTACTAGCAGACAAATATGTGCAACTGTGCCTGAATTTATTCATTATTAATATCACATCAAATCGTATTTGTCTTAGCTAATTAAAGACGTTTGTGAAAGCAAGAATTAGCAAAAATAAGCCAAACTTATATATAAATATAAAGGCAATACGTTTATAGACAAAAGTTAGAAAAAAGGCCTATAAGTCAAATGAGGAATGTAATGTCCTCAATTAGATTTCCAAACAATCTACCAGGACTCGGCTAATTCCGTGGTTTGAGTTTTATCGTTTAAAGTTGTGATTTTTTTCAGTTCTGCGCATCGTTTCTGTCTGTAAATCCTCTTATAAAGAAAACTTCAATAGAAACCAACTTAAAGAAATCGCAGCACTTTTATATACATACTTAGAGAAGTAATAAAACGATGAAAAACCACATTCTCACACTTTTCCCTCCTGCGTGGGTTGTGTTTAATGGAGAAGCCAACAAAACTCCAAAAACGTCGGACCCTGAATATGTTGAAATGTGTCGCCAGAAAAAAGTGAATCGGTGTTTCAGATCTTAAATTATTTTTTATTTATCCTATAATTAACGATTGAAGAGGCCGTAAAATAATCCGCATCGGTAAGATATTAAATGCGTGAGAGGGTTTTACATGTGGTTATGTGGCAATAATTTCAAGACTAAGATACAAGGCAAAAATTAATGGGCGACATCAGGCCATTCGAATAATTAGAAGCTGAAGACTTATAATCTAATAACACAAAACAAAAAAGTTTCTAATCCAATATTAGGACAACAGAGCCTCGAGTGTGAAAGGCGAGGAATAAATAAACCAAATTAATTATTTTGAAAACTTTTATTTATAACAAATAATAATGAGCACATTGAATATTATCAAAAAAATACCAAAATATACATAAAAAGTTCCAGGAAAACTTCCTGCACTAACTGTTTTGAAAAGCTAAAACAATAACTGCATCTGTGTTGAGGAAAAATTCAAAATGTACTCATGTTTGTAGTTTTTCTATTTATCAGAGGCAACAAAACAGGACCCAACCTTTTAGAGGAAGTTCTTTGTTGTAGAAATGTGTATTAACACAGACCAAACTGTACTTTCATGTCATTTCTGCAGCAAAGATAATGTCTAACAAAGCAGCCTTAATAATGTGAACAACATGCAATTCATATTCAGGAATTCTAGAGCACAGTCACAAACTGTACATAGACAGAAAGGTTAGGAGTAAAAAATGTTCTTATAATCATATTTTCAGAATGAATACTGTAGCTCTCACATAACTCTCAGCTTTGACTTTTGTGGAATCCTGGCAATATCCCGGAGTAGAAATATTTGTTTGCGACCTTGCTTAAGGTCAGAGTAAACACAAAAACACCATTTAGTTTGAACTGAATTTGGCCAAGAATCTGGGGAAGTCCACTCCAAGGGCTGGTAAGACACGTACAACATATTACAAGCACTTCAATGTTTAGCCATCCAGCCTCACCATATAAAACCGTAGTAGTTAAATGACAGTTCCTAAAACAACAAATAGAACCGTCTGCAAGACACTGGCTCTTAAAGCTAAAAAACTGATCAGGTGGTCAGTTTTAAGCTGGAGCCAGATGTGACCCACAGGCTTCTTAAAGAGCATCACAGACTGCAGTATTGTTTTCAGTTCCACTTTATATCAAAACTATTGTGTATTGAAAACAGTGTTTGTTGTAGAGGTCGTTCTGTAGAGGAACTTGTCCTTCAATAGACAATACCAGCATTAGTATCATTTATTTTTAGTAATACTTTACTTAAAGGTCCAGTGTGTAAGATTTAGGTGAAAGGGAACAATTGTCAGAAATTTGATGTAGAATAGTCCTCATGATGTTTTCACTAGTTAGTTTCATCTAAATTGTATGAATTGTAGTTTTCTTTACCCCAGAAAAGGCCCTTTATATTTAAATACTTTATATTTACATCAAGGGGACCCTCTCTACGGAGGCCACCATGTTTTTTACATTAGTCCAGACTGGACAAACTAAACATCTTTTGAGTTTTTATGACAATTAAAGGTTCTTTGTCATGTTTGCAAGGAGAGGGTGAGGGGTGTTCAGCTGTGACATGCAATTTCAACACTAGATATCACTAAATTCTACAAACTGTAACTTTAACTATTACTTCCCAAATCCAAGGAACCAGGAATTTAAGTGACAAATATATGCCGATTCGGCTGGGGACAGCTGTTTGTAAAGGTTTGGGTGCCCACGGCCAAATAAGAGTAAGGAGAAGTAAAAACAATAATTGAATCAAACGGTGAAAAAGAGTCTTTTTTCAAATGTTAATCCACTTTTAACCTTTTAGCTCAGGGACTCAAAAAAATGACAAAGTCTTAGTAGTAATAAGAAACTACACACGTTTGGGCACCCTACTAAGTCAGTACTTCATAACCACGTCTTTATGAACGGTTATGCACAGGGTGAAAATATTCTGCTTTCAGGTTGTGAAGCAGCTGCTGCAGGAAACATTGCACAGCCAAAGGGAAGAATGGACTCCAATAAATATTTCTGGATGCAAATGAGCTGTACTCAGTCAGGAAACGGAAAATGAAAGGAGACAGGCGTCTACAGCAGGACGATGATCCATAACATCTAAAATCCACCATGAATACAAGCTGACGCTTTTAGATCAGCCCTCAGTCCCCTGACCAGACCTTCATTTGAAACAACACAGGTAGATCTCAGACATGCTCTGTGTGAAAAGGAACTATAGGTAAAATTCCTAAACCCAAAATACACAAATAAAAATAAGTGTTTGCAAGCTGTAATATCTTACTTCTTAAAAAAAGTAAAAAAAATAAAACAGGCTGTTTTACTTATTTTCAATACAAAAATCAATAATATATAATTTAAGGGTTGTCCAGCATTTTGCATATAACTGTACTGTGATGTAAAATATGTTTCTCATTCAAAAACAAAACCAGCTAGTTTTCTCTTTAGCCTTTAGGGAACCGCACCCTGGTGCATGTTTTATTTCAAGCTGGTAATGCAGAATGGCAGCATCATAAACAATATTACCCAAGATTCAGTTGTGTCTTTCATTCCCTTTAATATTGTCTCCAAGATATAACAGAAGGATTTTGTGTTGCAGATGTAATGTCCATTCTGCCTTTGTTTATCTACTTATTTTGTTAATGCACAATTATCGTTAGTGTTAAAAATAGTTCTTCCAGTTACAGCGTACATAAGTGTAATGTGTCTACAATCCTGCAGCTTAAATCTCTAGACATGCATAAGAACCATAATTAAATCAGAAAAGTGGAATTGACCTTGAAAGTGATTTCCTGAACTTGGAGCAGCAGTTACGGAGCTGCACACAAACGGAAGCTTGACAAATTATTATTTGTATTGTTAAAAACTTGGATGGATTATCTAGCAATCAGTTCAGCGCAAGAAGATTTGTGACTGAAAGTGAAGCGCTCATGGGAATATCTGCGTTGGTTGCTTGATCTAAAAATAAACTCCTTATAATTTAACTAGAGAATAATTATACGACTGTTGGCTACACAGTGTGGTAAAATAAGTCAGTAGAGTGAATAATATGAAGTCATATTTGGTTTAATCACTTAAAGAATGTCTCCCTCTTGGGATGTGTTGCACAAACGTAAATAGGACATCATGAGTAGTTATTTAGAAATATTACATGAGTTCTACATAGATTCTCACAGTCGTCTTTTTCATGTAGCATAGTTCCCACACACAAACACAGACTCTACTGAGAGTGATGGACACATTGACTGGGTGGACACATTTTGTTTGTGTTTATTTACGCACAGCCAGTCAACTGAGTGAGGAAAATGTCGTTTTTACAACTTGCTCCCATGCTTGTGCGGCTGCACTAACCACAAGAGAGGAGTCTTTCCACATGGTTGGTGGCATGAAAAGGAATCTTTCTTAAGTCAAGCAGTTCAAATCAGTCAGATCGAGATATCTTAACAGCAAACGATAAATCCTCACAACAATTATCAAACAGCCATGACCTTTTCTGTAACTTCCATCTTGTGTCTTTAGAAGAGCAACATGCACAGCATTTGTCTTAGTAAACTGAATATACACACATGATGTTAATAAGTACAGTTCACACTTGCAAGCCTGTAAACCTTCTGTAAACCTGATAATGCAAATATATTAATTACAATGTCTTCATATGTAAAAACAGGTTTTCATCATTGTGTGTTGACAGTTAAATAAAGGGGTGAAATGTTTTAAGCTTTATTATTATTCAATAATTTCTCTGTATGCTGAATTTTTGGTGCACAGACAGTTAAGCTAGAATCAGTCTCGACTTTCCTAATGTATCTCTGCAAACGGCACCACTCCTATTTTGCACCTCCTGCTTTTCATTCTTAAAATTCCGCTGTGTTCCAGTGTTGCTCCACTAATTTGATTATTTGACCCACTTTATTAAGATCATTCATGTTCCATCTCTCGTTTATTTAATAATAAACTAGTATTTTAAGTTCTACTTCACCAGTTTGCACAAACCCTGAGGTACTCTGAGTGGAGCTGAGTCAGCCTCACTGACGACAACTTCCAAGTGCCTACAGCAGATTTTACATCCACTTTATTGCTAAAAGGCAAATAAAACCTGACTGGTTTTTCTCCCCCTCCTCACCTTACCTCTTACCTTCTATGCTTTTGGTTTTGCTCCCTAATAGATGCAGAAGTTAAAACAAGCAAGACTTGCCTGCTTTGCCGATTATGATCCGTGTGTTTAAGTGAGACGAGTAGAATTTTATTAAAAGTAAACTTTAAAAACTAAAGCTTCCAAAAATATTTTTTTTTCTGAATTAAGGACTTAAACTTCAGTTTTGTACCTCCACAGACAACTGTAAGTATTCTGTATGTTTTGAAGTTGGTAAAAACTTTCTAAAATGTTTCCAATACACTAGTTAATGCTTGAGAGGAGGAACGTGTATTTCCACTGCACAAGAGATGTGAACAAGTAGGAATAAATACCCAACAGTATCAGACCATGTAAATAAAAACAGAATATAATATAAACAGGAAAATACTTTGATTTTTGGATTTACTTTTTTGAGGACATTATATTTCCATATATTTGAACTAAAGGCAGTTAGCACATACTGCAGGTCACAGAATATAATTCAGACTTACTGATGACATCTGCATTTATCCAAGAGCACTTGCACCGGATAAAAACTGGTTGCATTACCGACTACATAAATAGATTATTTATTTAACTGTTGTTTGTGAAAGTTCAGATGCTGGTACCTGCTGGGTGTTGATCGCAGCTGTGTATATGCAGACATTCTGCTGCTGTTCAAAGTCCTGGAGTCCATCTGTGCGTTACTGGACAGAACCTGGAGCAGCGACACCAGCATCTAAGAAGAAAAATGAAACACACATTTAATCAGAATATACTAATTAAGACAAATGAAAGTTTCAGTTTCGGCTGCACAAACTCCTGTGGTAATAAAGGAAGAGTGGCCACCTGACAGCAGGAGCACAATAACTATATAAATAGGTAAATTAAATAATAAATATCACAGAGAAACCCTAGAATACAATATACTGTAATTAAAAGTGTGTTACATTGTTAATGACTTGCAAAATAACCACTTTTTGCTGAAAAAATAATTTGATTTGCAGCATCTTTATTAGAAGGAATGGGGAACTATTCTATCAATTCACTTCTCTGTTGTGTGGTTAGCATGCTCGTGTGCATTTCTACTGTGCCCCCACTGCTATGTTTAACCATACTGACCCATCTCTATTGATTGATCTAGTGATTCTGTTCAAAAACAGAACTGAGCCTTAAAAAACTGTGGCAGTAACTGAGCTGCCTCGCTAAACATAAATGATCATACAGGCAACAGTCAGTTTTTAATTGCTTGCTCCATTTAGCGTTCAGTAGTTTTGCAACTCCTCTGTAAAAGGTTTTTGTGTCAGGGTTTGTGATTTTTGTTCCACTCTGGAGTTGAGCGGTCGTTAAACCGGAACTTCACTGATTTTCTAAACCTTCTTTGTCACCTTGCCATGAGAGCTGTAACAAACCCCCTGCTGTGAAGCACCCACCTACAGGAAATGTTGTCCTAGCAACTCTTTGCTGCTCATGTTTTAAGTCACACTGTGGAAGGCAACGGAATCCAACTACCACTTCGTCAAAACTGAAAAATAACTCTTAAATGGATTGGAATTTTGTACAGACTTCGTATATACTTCGTACAAGTATTGTATGAATTGCCATGAAATATGCTACAGATAGAACACTGATGTCTTAGCTATTTCACAACTTTTCATCTTGTACCATCAGCAGGTCAAAGAGTTGAATTATCCAGTAAAACCTCTCAACATCTATTAGATGGATTGACAGAATTTTGCACTATTCACGCTATCCTGAAGATGAATGACAGTGAATTGAAAGAAATGCCTACTGAATAGTTTGCAACATAATTTGATACAAACAGGCATTCACATACCCCACAGAGCAAATTGTAGTAACTGGAAATTCCTTGTATTTTCACTTAGTCCAGTCAAACCTATTGATGAGCTTATCAGCCTCTGCTGTAACTTGTTTTTAGTGCTAATTAGCCATGTCTGCTAACACTCAAACACACAAAAATGGTTAACATTATACCTGCTAAACATTAGCATTTATCATGAATACAGTATGTTGGCACACAGGCATGATCACAGCACAAAGAATCATCGTGCCTACATGCAGCCTCACTGTTGTTTCAACTGCCAACACAAGTTCAAATTAGTATCATTTTATCTAGATTAATATTTACTTCTGTCCTTTTTTCTAGTCCAACCGTTTCAATGTAGTCAAGGAGAAAAACAGATACAGTTACGAGAGACGATGATATGTTCATGTTGAGGATCATTAACTATACACCAGCAACTCTCCAGTAGGGTGATACTTAAATCCATTCTCCAGGCACATACAAGAAACATGATTTAAGCACCGCATTCCCAGTAATCCTCCTTAATTTATGTGGCAAAAGTCTTCTGTTCTGTTCTTCTGGTCAAGAGATCCACACAGAGATTCCCACAAACCAACAGGAGTAATCTGACCACCTTTATCATTCCCTATTTTCCTCTCATAGCTGTGAGCTATAGTCTCACTCTGTGATGATCCCACTAGTTCACTCGAGAAGTGCTCAAAAACCTTTGCTCTACTTTGGTTACAACATCTGCCCCATAACAATAATCAAACATTAATTCCATAGAAGATAATTCTTTATGCTCCCATTCAGGGACCACTAAAAGGCTTTATAGACACATTTACATTGCTGCACATTGGATACTAACCACCCTCCACTCGTCCACGTTTATCACCTACATAGCTACTGTATATGAAACGGTATTAAATGTCTTGTATGATTCACCCACACATCTGCTCATAGAGCAGTGTTGCCATACAGTAACAAATAAGGTTAGTTTGTGGACATTTGGTGCAAACCATGATAATATATTTCAGTTCGGTTGGTCTACTTGGACTTGCTGCTACAGGACTAATGGCACGAAGAAGAGGAGGATGTTGCAAAGATCAATTCATCTATGAGTCTCTCAGCAGGAAATTAATCAGCAGCTAATGCATTATTCATTACTTTTTCTGAGTAAAATGCTGAACATTTGCTGGTTCATATTTCTCATTTACTGCTTTTCTTCCCTTAAATATAATACAACATTTACTTGGGTTTTGAGACAAAAAATCAATTTCAACCATCACCTTTCTCTCTCAAAAAGCGAATCAAGAAACTAATATGTGGATTAATCAATTGATAATTACCCTCCTCTACTGCCAACATTTTACCGCCTGTACTTAACATGCACAGAGCTACAGATGAAAAGGTTTTAAAATTTTACTACTATAGAGACCAAAATTATCCACGTCATCAGTAATATCACAGTACTGTTAAAATGTGGTGAGGACGGTCATAGAGCAGTGATATGAACACTTAAATAATTTAATCATTATATTATTAGTGCTATATAAAAATTATTACTATTCTCTCCCCTTCACAGACATACACCTCTGTGTTACATTTTAAATACAATTGAGTGAGAAGACGATGGCTGTAATTGCAATGAGCTCAACAACTGACATAATCCATCTCGTTTAAGAGTCGACAGCGTTTCTCCTGCTGGAAAACTTTTACAGCCAAATTGATGACCGTCGGATTTTAAATGAACAAAATGTGTTGATTGCGTGACTTAACTACATAAAGCACTTATTAGTACTGGTATGTGTGCTATCTGTACCACACAAACAGCAGCACAACGTGTTGTTTTTCTACTTAAGTCGTTGAATGCGTTGGTTTATAGAACTAATAGCATATAGAGACAGTCAATCCATGACGTTTTCTCATTCCTTAGTCTCCACATCATGCAGTGAGCTAATGGTTAACTTGCCTTGCATTGAATGCCAGCTCCTATTTAGGAGCAATTTTCTTTTTAAATGTTCTGCAGACAAGGTGACCATCTTTGATCAGGTTTTCCTACAGCACTCTTATAAAACCAAAGTATGACCACACCTCAGACTTAGTACACTTTAAAGGCTGGAAAATCCCCCCAAATGTTTTCCCTGATACAAAACATACCAACAATGCATGTTGCACGTGTGTCTAGGAGACTGTGGCCCACTGCGGCTGATGCCGGACAATATTTGTGAGTTTTGTTGCAATCAAACAGTTTAAATGGAAATTTAAATTTAAAATGTACTATTTTCGTGTTTACCATGAATCAGGTAACTCCTACATAGAGCAAATCATTAGGCCTATGAGCATTCTAGTATTGTGAGCTGTTTGCACCCTAATAACCCTGATGCATAAGAGCAGTAAGTTTTTGTTGTGCATATATTTTTACCTTTGAGATGCTTATCATCGTTTGTCTTGATGCATGTCAGTGCAGTTTTGGCAGTTAAAATAAAATGCCAGACAACGTGGAGGTAAAAATGTCCTTATGCAGCCTCAATAAAAGCCCATTTTCACTACTGTGTTGTCTCAAGTGATCACAGCAAACAGCCTTTTGTATCGAATTCTACAGCAAAGGCGAGAGCCCTGCTGTTGAAGTAATACTTTGTAATGGTATTAGGAGGGCTATAAAAGTGCCAGGGCCCTTTAAACAGGCAATCAGAGAGTGAGCCATGGTCTGTTGCTTTTGCAGGCATCAATCACTAAGTAATGTATATGAAGTCTGAAACTGCTGGCCATTTGATATAATGTGATAGAACTACTTTGTCTGATATTACTTCACAGTAATATATAAAGTATTTTGCGATTAATGAGCAAACACCTGTGTATAAAGTAAGAGATTCCGACTACATATAAAAATAAAGTGTCATCTAGAATTCCCCTGTATTTCCTTCACTGTCCAACAGTTTGGATATGAAATCCTTAAATGAAAAAAATAGCAGATTAATTAAAGTATAGTTTTGTCTAAGGGGCCTCTATCTTCTATATTAACCTATTGATTGTTCCCAAGGAGTCTAACAATCCTTCACTTAGAATTAGGGGAGAAATGTTTTCACAGGTAACCACAGTAACATTTCTGAGGGTTAGTATTCCCCATTCAAAATTTTTATTATCATTAAAACCATGTTTGATTACCACGCTTAAAAAAACTCTTGGTAAATAGTCTCAAGATGCATGTGCAGCATGTGATATGGATTTGTTTTTGCATCATTGAAAACATGACGGAAGGCACTGACAGCATTCCTGAGATTTTCCAGCCTTCTACGAGGACCGAGTCAGATGTGGTCGCACATTGGTTTTATAGTGCTGAGGGAAACTTGATTGAAGATGGTCACCTCCTCTGCAGGACATTTAGAAAAAACAATTGCTAAAAAGGGAATAACACTTGGAATGCAAGGCAACCTTTAGCTCAATGCATACTGTAGGGGAAAATGTTATGTTTGTCAATAACGTGATTTAAAGTTTTCAGTTTGACCTACTTTTATAGAAAGCCATCACATCATGTTAATCATTGCATTATGTTTCTGCAGTCTCTATTTGCAAATTACGCATGATAACACATTACTTAGTTAAGTTAAAATCAGTTGTCTAACTGGTTGAAATAATGTTCCAGCAGGAGAAACACTGTAGACTAAACTCCACAGTACATACAACAGTTTAGTTTTTTTTTCTTCCATAATCACAATATAAATATTTCATACATTTGAATCATAGGAAAATATTCAAACTGAAAAGATAGATATGTTGTTTTGCAGAAATATCACACAATGGTTGCATTTTTGTAGAAGTTGTTGGTCAAATAAGAGAAAAAAATTAAAACATGGTTTTATGGATGCCTCAAGCATGCAAGGTTATGGAATATCATTGGAGTGACATAAAACAATTCAAGTTCTACCAAAATTATTCAGTGAAGTTGCCAAAATTTAATCTCTTCTCAGTGTTGGAATTAAAAAATAAAATTCTGAACATTCTCAAAGATTTTAATTTGACAGGCAGTGTGGGAAATTCGGTCCTGTGGTGCAGACCAAAATATCTCAACCACCGTTGAACAGAGTGATGGTATTGGATGGACTGCCGTGGAATTTGCTAGAAATATTTGTGGCCCCTTGGGGATAAATTAAAAGGACTCTGATGACAGCCCGACTTTCCCTCTGGTGTGTTGAGTTTCAAATGTTAGCACACTAACACATCAAACTAAGATGGTAAAGAGCAGCCAGTTAGTATCGTCAGTGTGAGCATGTAGCTCAAAGCACAGCTATGGCGAAATACAGCCTCACACATCTGCTAGCGTGGCTGTAGACTCCCGTTAATGAATGAGGCAACATGTGACCAGTTTATGAGCCAAAGGAGATGCTAGAATTCTAACTAGAAGAGCTTTACTATTCTGTGGTGGTAGGTCTACCTCCAGCTATATAAAGGATTTGTGTGCTTCCTGCTCCTCTGACTCACTCTTCACTGCACCTTCCTTCCTTTGTTTCCCTCAGCTTGGAGGGGCAGGGTTGGGTGACGCAGTTGCAGAGAGGATAAAAAAGACAAACCACTTTTAGCATGGTCTGAACTAATTTTCAGACAAATTTCCACTTTGTCAGAACATGCTAAAAGAGGAAATTTGTTTGATTTTCGAAGTGTCGTACAGAATTTAAAAAATTGAGGAAATATTACAAGGTGCATTGCAAATTCCTGGTACAAAGTGTCAAAACAGGTTGAAAAATAAAAGGTATTAGCAGAATAAGTGGCCTGTTGTTTTTTCTTTTTTAGGAGGTTAAATTTTGGCTTTTTTACTAAGTTGCAGTACAGTAAAGGTCCTTGGGGGTAAGTCTAAAGATCCCTGAGAGCTGCTTTCTATTACTTTTACAAATGTTTGTTTCCACTGTTCTTTTAGAAACATTACTAATATTACTATAATAATCATTACTATCATAAGATTACTAATGGATGTGTTGTATCTGTTGAATTTTATTTCTTCACCTAATTAAATCATAATTTGGACAATTTGTTTTTGTAAGTCCATCATTTCTGCTGAATTTCAAATGTTATGACGGGTTCTAATCATCCAACAAATCCACAGTGGAATATTAAAGCAAATGTGAAGGCACAACAAGGGATCTGCATGACAGTACAGGCTAGGCCATTAACAGCTTTATTGGCTTGAATGGCACTCAGTAGAATCAGTGAATACTTTTGCTACGACCCAACAGTCTCCTTAAATTCAATCAAGCCACACCAAATTGCACACACTCATATCAGTTCCCTAAACTTAATATTAATTATATTAGAAAAATTGACAAAGAATAAAAAAAAAAAAAAAAAACACCTGATCATGATAAACAGAGAACCAACAAAGCACAACAGAGGGAAGGGTCAGGAGGTGTGTTCTCACAGCATGTTTACTAAGAATGAAATAGATTTTAGGAAAATGCACTTTCACTTGCTCTGCAGAAAAACTCAGCTCTTGGCTGCTTGTAATACATTTCCTGAGTGTTTGATTTCTACAACCCAATGTTAAAAAGAGAAAATATAAAGTTCCTGAATCAACCCACTTAATCGAATCCACTCAAAAAGTTAATGGGTTCGTCTTTGGCCCATACCTCACCCTTCCACAAAGTTTCAATATAAACGGTTCAGTAGTTTTTGCATTAACTCTACTAACAACCAAAAACAAACAGGCAAACAGCAATGAAAACAAATCCTCCTTGGTGGAGGTAATCAACAAAATATACAGGGTACATCATATGTAGTTCAACTGCAATGGTAGTAATAAGCTTTCCTTTTTAAGTTTGAGTGAGGAGTCTATAGCAGCACAATATTGAACTATTCTCTAAGAAATCAATGAAAATCGCACATCATTCATTATTGATTGAACAGAGGGCAAAACTATTGCATATGATCATCGTACATCTGGAAACACTGACACCAAAATGTAATAGATTCTTGCATAGATCATGCCCCACCCCCTGCCAAAACATTTTATGGAAATCAGGGTCGCTTTTGGATACCCACCCTTTTGAGTCTGTGACATTGTTCTTTGAGCTACATGCAAACATCAGCTAGTTGCAAAGTCAGGGGATGATGACAGTGATAAAGATTAATCATCACCATGATATCTGTATTAGATTTCATGATAACCTGCCACCTGCTGGTGGTGCAAGGGGAAATGGCCAAAGTCAGAAGGCTCCGTCCTCTGGGACCATGAATATGTGTTCAAATTGATCAGAAATCAATTGGATACTTTGACATTAGCAATATTCCTAATGACTAATTTTTATGTATTTACCATACCATGTGCATGGCTTATAATTTAGATGGACAGGCTCAAGACAGCACCTAAAGAATTTACAGAATCACTATCTCAAAGAGTACTACTGAAATCCAGGTAAAGGATTCAGACTTCTGCTTTTGAGAGACTATTCTGTTAAAAACAACTCTTGTCTTGATTTTACACATCCAGTGTCTGAAATTATGACGGGCGCAATAGGGAAGGCATTGTTAACCTAGTAAATTCATTTTGTGCCTAAATCTGACCATGTCATAACCTTATGTTTATTATTGTAACGGTGAAGAAAAATACATGGTTATTAGTGACTGCATCATGCCACGTAGGGGCCCTATTTCAAGAGATGGGAAAAAGGAAAAACTCTTTTTGCAAAAAATACCAACTACAGCAAATGTACTATTAGATAAACAGTACTGCAACCTGATTATCATCCATAAATGAGCTTGCTTTCAGTGTAGTCTTGATGTAATCTTTTTCAAATATATAATCAATGGACCCAAGCCAGAGTTGATTTAAAGGAATAGTTCAACAATAAACGTGTTTGTATGGTTAATGTGTACCCATTTACCTTAGCATAGTCTCTGCTGGCTGCCTTTCCAATCTTTCGATAAGCCAAGCCAGCATCAGGCGATACTTTCAATATACTCAGAAAGTATTTAGACCCCTTCAGTGAATTAAATTGAAGTCTAAGACTATTTCAGAGCTGTGAGACCTGATCGAGTCGGTGCCTTTACAAATGATGTCCAATCAATTCAGTTTACCACAGGATTCCAGTCATGGAGTTAAAATTAAATTGTCATATTAAAGGGTCTGAATACTTGAAAGATAAAGAATAACAGTTAAGCCACATTACATTAAGTACATGCCTAGTTCCTGTGGTCAGGCAATAAAAAAATATGCAATATTATGTATAACATTGTCAGCTGCATGACAGACACTAAAAACATGATGAAATATAACTTAATTTATGTAATCACTGTTCTTCATAATAAATTAAATGTATTACATTTGAAGCTTTTTTTCCCTTACTGTGAAGCAAAGTGCACTTAAATCTTCCTGAGGCGAATACTGAAATGTGGACACCAACAGACAGGAAACACAAATGCAACAGCAGATCATCATATCACCCCATATGGGCCAGTGGTGCCATTCAATCAAACATATCCACCCAAGCAAGACTAAATTATATAGAATCCAATCAAGATGTGGCAGGTTTTTACCAACACAACCAGGCTCAATGAAACACACACACAGCAACACGGCTATAAATGCACATAAGATGACTCAACCTAGCTGCAGTGAAAATCATAAATCAGCAAGATTGATTTCCATGGTTGGATTGGTTTACAGTGCAAATAAACAGATATACGGAGATAAAGATGGAGAGAAATAGATGTAGATAGATGGATTGATTAAACTTTCAATTTTGAGCCCAACATGCTAAATGTTCAGTGGCTGGCTTCGCAATTTCCATACTTAAGATATAAAAATGCCAACTTTCTTGCAATTTTGAGACGTGATGCAGTTATGGTGGTGGACAAATTATACAACAGTAATAATTCAGTTTTAATGCAGCTTAGAGTCACAAAAAATAATAATTTGGAAATCATATGAGACTAATATGCACACGGGCAAACATTTTGAACCCATTTTAGGGAAGAATATTATTTAAAAATCACATTTCCCATCTTGGAATGGATATGATGTAGCCAGCTTGAAGCTAGGATCAAGCAACATGAGACCGAAGTGCTGTCAGAAAAAAATGAATAAACAATGCACACAGCTACTGTTTACAAACAAACTGGACGTTCATCGAATTAAATACTCAAGAAAAACTTTTTTTTGGTGCCAGCTTTTTTGGTGCCAGCTTTTTTGCAGCGGTTTTTCAAACTGTTCGACAGAGATCCTGTGATACGTCCTGAAGCTGCTGTGGTACAGTTTGAGTTTCTGAGCGATGCCGTGAAAGTCACCAAGTTCTCCTCTCTTCATTAAAATTGTATCCAGGCATTAAATCTTTTTTTATATTCAGTAGCCTATAAGAGCACCACATCATCATCGCTCGATGAGTGTTCCCTCTTTCTTATCCAAATATGCAAACTTCCATCCTCAATGTATTCACTATTTCCCATTTAGCTTAATGTGAATAGTGCGACAAAATTCACATCCACATTTTTGCCATTTGGTTCCGTTAATTCCCGTCACCACTGATGCACAAAGGCCTTTAGTCAATATACTCTTGTCCATGAGTAGCCCTGATTTTATATGAATTGAGCAGGTGGTTGTGCAATTGCCAATTGTGAGCAAACAGGGAAGTGATGCCAGAAGCTCTTCACTTCAGTTATTTTTAGCAAAGTACTAAAGAACAGGAGATCTTCATTTTGACTGCAGTGACTGGGCAAACACAGAGACACATTTTTAGTACCTCTTTTAAAATCTTAGCATAATGTTTGACTGACATATACACAGAGTATAACATGGAGTGTGTTTTAGTAGGTGTTCCCACTTCAAATTAGGTGTAACAAAAACTATTATACAACGCTTAGGCTCTGGTTTTTGGCTATATTATGAGTATTCATGGATATTTCATGAGCCATAGCTTTTCACAGTTTTTTCATCACATCGTAACTCAAAATAAAGTTCTTCTTTACTAGACCTTTAACAATCAATAAACAGTTTTTTTAATCTCATTTAACAGTCACTTACTGTCAGTTTTTGTATAAAGAACTCAGACTATAAATTTAGGAATGAAATTTACTCCAATCGCTTGTTTTAACTTTCAGTGGGAAGCTGTCTGTTTATTTATGATTGGATTTGGCGCAGGTCCCTGAGTCGTCTAAAACTGCAAAAGCTGTGATTCAGAATCACTTTCTGTGGTGCATCACTCTTGAATGCCACTGCAGTTCCTCCCGAGAGTTAACTACCGACGGTCATTTGACAAGGTCTTTAATTCCCCTCATCTAAGCAGTTTTTCCTCCACTTCGGTTGGTTTTCCATGTCTGCGTGCACACACCCATGTCTGGAGCCTTAATGCGTCCCTGTGAATAATTAAGTCAAAGCAAATACCATTGTCATAAAATTCCTACAATAGAGAAAAGGTATTATTTTTAATCAGACCACAGAATCTGGCTTTTTAGCGAAGAAACCAGAGTACAGAGTGTCTTAGTGGACTTGCATGGTATTGAACGTCAAGTTCAGACTACAAGACAGAAAAGGATCTCTCTTTTTTATTTGTCCACTTCTGACCAAATGGAAGAAATACGCCTCTGCACAACATGACTCCACCAAGACCCTCCCTGTCGTCTTGCAACAATTTTTTCGCCATTATTCTGGAACATTTTCTCTTTCTTTGACACCTGCAAGTTCAACGTCATGTTCCATTACCGCAAAGTAGGATGTTACCTAATCACACTTCATATGGTTTCAGTTACATGCTGCTGTCACTTCTGTCAGGACTGGCATCTAACCCTTGTCTCCACTACCACTACTTCTACAAACCATATCAGAGCAACGAGGAAACTATTGTGTAGCATCTTATTAAATAGCCAGAGAGCAGTTGTCAACATTTATAATCTGGCTGGAAATTGAATGGGCTTTGTGCCAATATGTATGCGTATTTAAAGACTCATTCTAAAATTGTTGTCGATAGATTTAAGTGATACGATAACCTTAAGCAAATATAATCACTAAAACACAAACAGTTCCTGAGAGATAAATGTTTGTCTTAATCATTTTTCCTCATGTCAGGCTTCTCTTAGGTACTGACATCTGGGCATTTATAGTGCTGGCAAGTAATGGCTGCTGGCTAAGGTTTAGCATAGTTTAAGCCATACCTTAGAGGGCTAAGCAGGGGTTTGTTCAAACGGACTTGTATTCCAGCTCTAATTTTAGCTAAATCCTGAGAAAAGCCAAACGTTTCCCCAGTTTGGGCTGTGCTGACTGGGGCAATAATAGTAATACATTCATTGTACATAGATTTTTGTTTGGACATTTTTTATCCTGTCAAAAAGCAGCCAAAGTATGCAATATGCAAGTACTCAGCTAAGGACTGCATGGATAAGCATGTGTTACAGACAAACTATGCTAAAGTATATGGTGAACTTCAACCCCTCTGGCATGTGTCACCGTTCTTTTAATGTTGATTTTGACTGAGAAAATAGACATAATTTAAACGTGATACATTATCCATTTTACTTCATAGTAAGATTATTGTTAATTCAACCCTTGATGTTAAAGCTTTAACTGTATTGTATATATATTTAGTAAAATATTTAAATAAAAACTACAAAATCTGTCCAAGTATTTTACTCTACTCAAACACACACCAACACCAGTACACTTGCAAGTGGGAACAATAATAAATGTACAACATTGAATCCCCACCTCTCTGATTACATTTAATCTATACTACTAAAGTTACACAAAAGGCAGGAAATGAGAATGCAGCATAGATGTAGTTTACTTTGTTTGCTGTTTGTTGTGCTCCACTCTTTTCCTCACTGTGGTGTCAATCACTGTGCCATCCCCACAAGTGTATAATATAACAATAAATATGTTTATGGCAAGACATAACATTTGACTGTAAATATGTCTTGCCAACACACTAATAAATGGGTATGCCAGTTGAGCACCATATGCAACTAATTATGAACTCTTTTTTGTGTGTTTTAACAAGAAAGTGAGGGCGGCGAGGAGAGATTAAGGAGGATACAAGACAGTTAATCTTTTGGTGTAATTTTAGCAGCACTTGCAATGTCTCACTTGTGCATTCATATACAAAAGTAACAGAATGGACAACATTGTGTTGTTGAGAACCAACAAAGATGTAGCAGGAAAAAGCTAACATATCAAAGCTAACCAACATAAATTATTTTATATGCAGGTTTCAGATTTACCCTAAATACATTCCTTAACGTTCTCCACCTCAACAAGAACACTTTGTACTGTGTTTAATCACTGTTACTGGCAGAGAGACTGCAGTGGTTATGAAATGTGGCCAAACTTTTCAGGGAATGCGTCAGTAATGGATAAAAGCTTAGCGCATTCATTCTATTTTACGTACAGGGTTCTATGGCATTAGGACTCCTGTGTGCAACAACTAACCATTCAAACATTAATATTACAAACTCAATTCTGAGGCTTCTTCTTTGGTGGCTGACCAAGTCATCCTTGGTCTTAAGAAACAAAAGACTTGAGGGTGAGCAATAAATCATCGCAGACCTTGTTTCCCCTGGGCTATTCAGCCACTTGGGGTGTAAAACGCTCAAAGGCAATGAGCACTTGAAAGTCTGGAGCTGCGGTCAAATTCTGCCCAGCAATTATCCTGTCTGCGTGCCTCCTAAACACTGCATACCAGATATGTTTGGGCCTCTTCAGCAACAGCCCCAGTTATGAAGACACAGATGCTAATGACACCATATTTTCAGAGCTGCAGAGACAGAGGACCTCTGGCCATCACTTCTAAAACACATGCCAAACAGCCTGCACCACCCACACTACACAGACCTGTTATTGATGACCACTGACGGCTCTCTTCTTCACTTGACTCAGAGTGGCCGCCATAGGCAACAAAGCAGTAAATACAACATGTCAAGGTAACGCAACTTAATCATAACTGCTTATCTGTAACCTACACTTGTCTCGTTAGTGAGGATGGATATCCTATAAAGATGTGTTCATTTATTGACACATGCTCTCTTCCCCTGGTGGAGTTGTGCTGTCTAAGACTGTGTTTTTTGGGCTGTTGCCCAGTAAGGAGCAGACTGACAAGCACCTGTCACATGGATTGATGTGTCCAGCTGGTGAGCAAGAGCTGGGCCAAGACACACAGGGGCAACACACATTACATCTGATGGCCAAGATGAGAGGGGTGTGGTTGAGACCCGAGCAGAAGGTTTGAAGGTGATACCAAGATGAGCTAAGATGGAGGGAGGGGTGGATCAAGGAAGGAGAAGGTGACAGGAAGTGTATCTACCTTGGATACCTTCAAGGTGACTCAGTATCCCAAGGGTTTACTACTGCACGGAGGGATAGACAGAGAGGGAGAGAAAGAATTTCAAGGTGCAAAAGCCCTTTGCAGATGTCCAAATACGCAGTAAATCACTCTGAGGACCTGAGGGTGCTAAAATGCTTTTTGACTGAATCTGTCTCCCAGCCCTGCGGCTCCAGAATGACTAAAACATTAACAGGAGTCTTCAGGGTAGCGGCGGCAGCAGCCCACCCATCCCCCACCAGAGCCTGCACAATCCCTATGCAAACATAAGGCCAAACCAAAATGGCCCCCATTCAGTTGAAACCAAGAGAATGCTCGACTGGAAGATAGGCTTGTACACAACCTATCTATTTAGCTGTGTGTCCCCATTCCCATGAGTCATAAAGTTGTCCCTGGCATTTGAGTAGAGAGGCCTGTGTGTCAAGTTACAGGTGTTCTTTTTAACATGGCTGCTCGGGGAAAAAAAAGGTTTATGACTTTTCTTCTATGGAGGGCTGAGGAAACAGAAGTGACACTGGGCTTAAAAAACAAGTTTACTCCTAGGATGTAATCATCTTTATAGCACAATAACAAATAGGCCTTCACAGCATGCTGTGCAACCGTACTACAATCAACATAGTTTTCTGCGAACGCCGGCCGAGGAAAAGCAGCAAACGTTAAATAAAACCAACAGACAGTGCTGAGAGGAAACAAATTACTTGTGAATAAAAAACAAACAGCAATATTTAATTTGATTATGTTCAATTATAAACACATAAAGAAGAGTTAGAACAAATAATTATATAAAACAGGAGCGGTATCCAAACCTTCATCATTAGTGGCCTGGAATCATAACTGGATTTTTACTTTCTTTGGTTTAGAATAAAGGAAAAAACAAAACCATTCTGTGAGGGTTCGGTAAGAAGTTTAGTGCGGCACCATTATTCAAAGGTGCAATAACATTAATGTATCTATTTCTTATTGCTCATAAATGGGGCGAGTAGTGAAATGAGTAATAGTGAAATGAATGAGATTCTTTCAATAGTTTTATTGGTACAAAATTACAACTCCACATTTTGAATTCATTGAACTGTAACCGGCAAGCTTACTTTGGAGAGTGAATAAATGTTCTTTTTATGTGCGCTGTTTAAACTTTTTGAATGCTTTAACATTAATGTCTTATATAGTCTTAAGACTGAGATTTTTTCCAAGACATCATCCTATAGATAATATCATCTTCACTCCATCCCTCATTTTGCCTCATTTGACCTCCAAATGAAAATGACTGATATGATTTAATGCTAATGAAGAGAACATTAATGGGGATATAATCCAGTGAGTGCTTATAATTAAAAGCAGTGCTTCACAGAACTATATCCACGACTCACCATGATTTAAATACAGTTAGTGATTCTAATCTTAGCAATTATTCACATTACATTACACAGATATGCTTAATTTGAAACTGGCTCCAAATGTCTTCTGATGGAACGACAGAAACAGTGTTATTGCCACAAAGGGAGAAAAGGAGATGTGCTGAGGAAGGAATATGTGTGGCTCTCTGCTGCCTGGATGTGTGTGCTCGACTGCCCCCTGTCAGATGCAGCTGTCACTGCACTTAGAATTTCAGAGAGGAAAACCACTCCCTGCAACAGAACACTCCAGAAGAAATGTCCTGCATCTGATATATTCATGCGTGTTATCGTCATTTGTGCCATCTGTAGTGCTTTGGGTTACTGTCAACCAGAGGAACTGATTGTATGAGGATGCAGCGAGGATTTAAGGAGGCACAGCATTTGAAATTACCGGAGGTTTATCACTTCATCGAAATCAAATCATTAGTCGGATGAATAAGCTTCTCACTACAAACATAGGATACACACCAGAGTTTTGCGAAAATGCACACATCCCAGTGAAGCTCCAAAAATCACCTATGTATTAACTGCAACCTACTGAAACAACACAATACAAATTTACACATCTTCAGAATTGTGCATCAAAACAGTACTTCTCAAACTACAAGTCAGAAACCCCTTGAGAAGGTTGTGAGACAACGAGGCAGAGTTGAAGATGTTTTCCAGAGATATTGGATTTAGAACAATTTAAAATAGTCTATTTTAGCAATAATTGTTTAAAAAGACAAAAAAGAAATAGTGCTTCAATCCAAAATAAATCACTGAAAATACAGCAAATACATTATGTTGTTCTTTGTCCCCACATGACCCCCCCAGGGTGATGGCAGACCAGCGACAGCATTGGTTGCAGCAGGTTAATGCAGCATCTCTAGAAACATTGCAACATGTGAAACACGTGCATGTAGGTGATTTATTTTTTAAAACTATAGCTAAAATCAATATCCTCTGTATGCTTCAAACATCACCACATATAATGGTGGGGGTCGCATGTCTTTGGCATCTTTATTTTGGGGGTCTGGGGCTGAAAACTTTGGGAACCTCTGCATGAAAACATTAAAGTAATCCACCACCATCCAAATGAAACCAGAGCCTGTACCATTCCAGTCAGATTTCCTGGCAGTGGTTGAAAGTGAAAAATTTGAAATGCTCAGCAGTTTTTGGCTGTTAAAGATTACATATGCATAGAGCGCGCTTTCAATCTGAGCCAGGAACCAGTGTGTATTAACTGTGCATGTGGGGAAAAAACATGCTCACAATTTAAGCTTTAATGCAGCAACACCACAAATAGGAAACATTTTGCCTGTAAAATGATCAACGAATATAAAGTGAAGCTCGTGCATGCACGTTAAAACCTAGTTGTTTTTAAACATTAAGCTTAAACACAGTTGGACAGTATATCTCTGTGACAGTCCATTTTACATAAAGCCTGCATGTTCTCTGGCACACTAGTTGTAATGCAGTAAAACTACCCTCTGTCACAAACAACATGCTGTGTGACTGAACTGCAGAGTAGCCCTCCAAAACTGATGCTGGCAGAATGGATACTGCATTACAGTACCTCAGTCAAACTAAAGGTGGCAGCACAGCCCCTGACACAAGACTCTGCCAACTCTTCCGTGCCAGAGCATCTTTAATGTCGACATAAACAACCTGGACCACAGAGAACCACTTGGTGGGCAATCTGTAACTTTGTGAATTTGTGAATGAAGCCAGAATTGTGGAAGTCCTGCATAAACATCATAAACTCATCAAAAGTAGAACTGTTCCCTGTATATAGTATATCAATACTCCGCCCTATATCCCTGTCACCATCTTAAGTGAGAAAATACAACATTGCCACTTTCCATTCCTCAAGGAGTGCTTTGTTCTCGCTAACACCTTCCTCTGATAAATGGACAGAGGGCAAAATATACCAGAGGGGCCACTGCAGATGAACATGCATCACTGCATCTATTTCACAGTGCTTAAAGTCTGCTCAGCGCCGAATGACATCACTCAACTGAGACCACTGGAGCAGAACCAGAGCCTGTAAGGCTATTCAAATTAATTAACAAATGACCTTAGATTAAAAGGGGAGTCACAGATCAGACAATGAAGGCATTTATCAATTCAATAGGCAAGGGTACTCTCACATGATGCCTCTATATCATTTCTGTGCTCCAAGCCCACACACCCATACACAAGACACACATTGTACTATACACAAGTTAATATAAAAACAGTTATAGGCGATGGGATAAATTACTTTCGTCTTGCAACCCGACTTGTATTAAAATGCCTTTGGATATAAAAGCATCACTTGTTGTTTTTTCTATTCGGGGAGGAAAATTCCACAATAAAACAGCAACAAAGAATCCTGTCGCAGAGCTGTCCGATAAAGTGTGAATTAAGCTGCAGTCCAGATTGTATTTTCTTTATTTCAAGAAAAGACTATATCTGAACCATCTCACAGAGCGGAGTCAATCTTAAGGCTCACTAATACAGTCCCATGGACAGGGGGATAAATCCCCACCGGGCAACAAAAAAAGGGAAATCAATAAAGAAAGCATGTAAACAAACCGCAGTGGAAATGATGTTGAGATGGATGGAGAGTGGAGCAGTTGGTGAGAGTGACCAGTGGTGTTTCAAATAAAGCACCTGGCGAGGACCTTAAAGAAAGAATAAAGGGCAGAAAGCCAGGTGGACTGTCAGGGTGAAGAGCAGTGGGAGTGAAAATGAAGAGGGAGATGCACGGCCATGAAGGAGAACAAGGAACAGAGAACGAGGAAGAGGGTGCATGAGGGAGATGGGGGAAGCGAGAAATTGAGGGAGAGAGAAAAACCGTAGTGTAGAAGTGATTTATGCCAGTTGTATAATTTTCTACAACGCTGCTCCCCCCTCTTCCCTACGGCTCTCCTTTTCTCCTCCATATACCACCCTCCCACCAGGGTGTGCTCCTCCTCACTGTCACACCAAGGAACAGTCCCTGGCCACACCAGCCAGTGATTAAGATTCTGCCGTGATGCGACTGCAGCACTTCGCAAATGGAAGACTGGACATAATTTCCCTAAAATGCTGTTTTTTATCACCTATTTCCCCTTCATCAGCTTGCCGCACACGATTGATAGCTGATGGCACCTCTGACAACTTAACGTTTTTATGACTAGATTTATGGGCTATCTGCTCCTCTCCCTTTACAGCTCAAACTCTGTAAAAATGCTTATTTCTCAGATAAGGAGAGGGAGGGTGTGTGTCTATGTGTATGGAATGGTGTCACACCCAGCTAAATGTATGTATGTATGAGAGAGCAGGACCCACTTCACTGCATTGCAGTCCAGATCTGTGCAAGGCTTCCAGGGCTTTATTGCTACTCTGAGACTGAAATTACCTCTGCATAGCACCAAGGATTAAATAATACTTCTCAGATAGCACACATCCACCTCTCATCATCTCCTTAGCAGCAAATACTTGCCACCCTCCTCTTTCTAGGAAATAAGAAACATATGAATGTAAACAACAGAGGTTAATCAGCCTTTTCAGGCATCATTGAATACCTTTTTTTAAATCATAATACTTCACTGAAACCCACAAGAAGCTTTTAAACATCTTTGCCCATTTCCCTTTGGCTGCCCTGTTAGCATGTATATGCATGCTGGTGGATTATGTGAAGGAATGGTAAAGATATAGCATGAGAGCCAATTACCACTCACAGGTTATAACAAGCTGGGCTAATTGTAGTGAACTTCAGTAAGGTACGCTTTGATGGCAGGAAACACCTGAAAACAAACTGCCTTGTTGAGTATCTGTGTGTGTGCGTGCGTGCATATTTGTCCGCACAAGCAGACAGCCCCATGTACATGTGTAAATGCACCCGAGAGGCACAGAGGACACATTGAAAGCTGATTTTTCTGACCACGTTGGGATGTGATCCTGGCTGTGTAGATGTCCGCTTGTGACTGGATCACCCAAACACATGCTAATGCTAGGTATGAAAAGGGTCTGAGAGGTTTTCAGTTTACTGGGAGCCTGCTGGACTTACTGGGCTGCAGTAGAAGTCTGGCCACTGCAGGTTCCCCTCCCTCCCTGCATGGTCAGATTTACAGCCAGTACAGGCTCCCAGTTAGCCTTCTCTTCTCCTCCACTGATGAGCATGGCAGATCCTAGACAGATGCCCTGGGGGACTAGAGTGTGACAGGGAATGGGGGAGGGGAGCAAAGAGGGAGAGAGAAAATGAGAGAGAGAGATGAAGAGTATAGGGAGGAGAGAGAACCAGTCTGATGAGATCAGTGATTCATAGACACCCAGGAGGACACACCCTGGAATGGGGTAATACCACACATGTTTTAACTGGGCTGGCCCATAATTCATTAGGTTTACCAAGGCTACAAGGAGCACCTTAGGAGAGAGGCCCCAGAAATCATCTGTGCATGTTGTTAGATGCAGCCCATATAAGGAGGGAGATTAATATTCAAGGCTACAGTGACTTTAGTGCAGAGAACGAATCTGTTGAGAGAAAACCCGCATATTTGATGTCTGCATATTTCCACACCCAGTCACAGGTTGCTCAGAATTTTCCACACCTCTTTTTTTCTTAGTGCCGAGGCTGCATCTGAAGGTGTCAGTGGAAATTTTATGACCTGGAATATGCAAGTGGAAGAAGTGCAGCGCTAATGTGCTCAAATACAGCCATCTTCACAGCATGGTGCTAACCTGATGCAAAATATCACTGTACCTTATGCTTCATTACAGGCGATAAATGTACTTCTCACTGTGCACCACATGCAGGCTCACAAGCAATGAGAGGAGGATTTCACACCATCATCTTTGTTTATAAAGGTCTTCTGATGGCGCTGCCTTCTAAGACGTCTCTTTTCAAATGTTAAGCTACCAGACAGACCTCAGAAATAGATGATCCACAAATCAACAGTGAATCTTGATCATTTGGCTGACAAAAATGATATCAATTGAATTAATAAGACCTGTAGTACTATTAAAAAATTTTAACATCTCAGTCTACTGTGGAATTTCAAATCTTTTATATTTTATTCATGTCTGTAGTTCTGTTATGCATCTTCTATCTTTGTTTATTTCCTTCTGCAGAAATTGTGTCTTTCTTCCAAAACAAAATGTTGATCTTAATGAGATTACCTGATTAAATAAAGGCTATAAACACATATAAGATCAAATTGTAGTTCCTCAGCTGAATAAAGAATGCATTCAACACACAACTTCCACAACTCATTGGAAGCCTTTTCCCTTGAGGCCCAACACAGCCTTCAGCTCAGTCTTTTCCACTAGAAAGTAGGTCTGTCTGAAGCTTCAGGGAGAAACTGCAAATAATCAAAGCTGGGGCTGGGTGGGGTAGACATCAATGATCTGTCTTCAAAGTTATTTGTTCACATACAGGTGTTTGTTTGTCGGCATGCACCAATATAAAAAATGTGGAATTACAGAATATATAATGCAGAGAAGAATTATAAGGGTTTGGCATCAGTTTAGGAATTTTACACACACACACACACACACACACACACACACCCCTCTGCTCCCCAATATCGTTATCACCCCCTAATAAAATTCAGCCTGACTCTACACATGATGCAATAGAAATAAATGTCCTTGTCCTGAGAACACCTAATAATAATTAATTTGATAATGAATAATGTTGGACGACCATTTCAAGTTTTATTGGGTGTTTTTGTGATGGAATGGCCAAAGCCTCGAAGCTGGAGGGAGAGCTACTGCAGAGCTTAATTGCTCTGATTAGTCTCAGTAATTGCAGTTTGCTTTCTCCATCTTGAGTTTTATAAGGCTGCAATGAACAGGTTTGATTATAGCTTTGGAGAACAAATACAGCGCCTGTTGTTTCAATACATTTGGGTTGTTCTTGTTGCACACTTAGGTTGATGTAGTCAGATTCCTTAGTTGCATTTTCCAAAACCAATGCTGGCTAACGCACAAGAGACGATAATGATAGTCAACAAGGACATTTCAGCCGTACTCAACACTTGGGAGGTCCTGCATGACTATACTGAGGTTTATCATCACTTCTTTTCCCCAAACACAGCACCGACCTGTTGACATCATAGTGTGAAATTCTGGACACATGAAGTGTTGGAACAAATGCAGAACTACCAGGTAACAACATTACCTCAGTGCAGTAAAATAATCTTCATCATCTAAATACAATTTAATAGGAGCCTTTTAATCGCATAAAGTTAAAATATAAAAAAGAAATGGCCTCTACTAAAAGGCCACAAACTGAGTTATCCATTGAAAAATGGTCTCTTTCTGATTAAGCAATCACATTGCAAGCATAGGCTGCCCAGATTTCATAAATCACTTCAAACATACATGGCATTTGATTAGAACCCATTAGCAATGAGCAACAGTGTGTGTATGATGTGCATGTCAGGAGGCATGTGTCTCATCTCACATTTTCCAAGGTCTGCTCTTTAGGATGTTCCTCATTAGCGTGAATATTAATGCGACCAGAAAGGGGGAAGAAAAATGTAAAAGGAATTTGGAAGAGCTTTTTAAAAGGTCCCATTTCATCAGAATCGTTATTTTTTTGCGGTTCTCTGAAGGCTCGTAACTGGCGGTCTATGAAGAGAGACATGCCGCAGTGGGGCTTAATTTAAAACCAGAAAGGTCACTGCGCTAAGAAAGGTCCTCAGCTCAGCCAAAAATATAAAATGAGGAGGAGAAAAAGAAAGCAATGGGGGAGGAGGAGTGGGCCAGGAAAGAGTGCAGAATGAAAGGAGATCAGAGGATGCCGATTAGGAAGGGGGGACCCGAGCGGGAGGAAAGACATTCAAGTAATTTGAAAAGACACTGTTATGGTAGGGAGCCCAAATATGGAAAAACTCTGATGAAAGAAGAAAAAATAGAGAGGATAACAAAATGAGTTGCAATTGAACTGGAACAGGCCTAGCATCAAAACAGATGCAAGAGGTTTTTTTGTTTACTTTAATGGTGTTTTTGCAAGTAATTTGTTATAATGGCTGACAATTTCAGGGAAAAACACTGGGTCCATACACAGTGAAAGATTGCCAATCTGTCCAACAATCTGTGTTGGCACAAACACAACCCTCCCCGAGCCTTTTCGGAATTGGACTCTCCATTCTCGATACTGGCCCAGACAACTAATGGTCAGAGAAACTGCATTTCTCCCGAGATGAGTCTGTCACGTAAGCGATGATGACCCTTGATTTGGCTGCGAAATGCACGTCATGTGTTGGACTTGGCCTTGTTAACAATTGTAAACCATCCGGCAATCAAGCTGCCCTCCCCCCAAACTCTACCCTACATTCCACCAACGAACATCCCTGCCTTCAATCACTTGTTTATCTATCAGCTCACTTTAATTGTCCGCTGGGTTTTTGACTGCACCACATTACATAAAAGCACACAGGAGCCTCATGGCAGCGGCATGACAGCCTCTGATGTAAAGCCTCACGCTTTGCACAGATAAGACGGGTTCAATTTTAATGTTGCTAGCACACCGAGACGCACCAGGCTCACTTGTAAAACAGAATGCCCCATTCGCTTGTAAACGCAGTAGCCCAAGAGGAGGAGAGAGGTGGGGGTTGGGCCGACTGAGGGGGGGTCTAAATTAAAAGGAGGAGAGGAATTCCACTTGCCCAGTTTCTGCAATCCATTCAGTGGATCAATTTCTTCTCAAATTCCCAATCCATTCCCCATCTCTTTTAAAAACTAATACCCAATTCCAATCACAACAGCAGTAAAGCCTATCTTGTAAAAGGTCATAGCTTGACCTCTGAGTTGTCTAAATTGGATGTTGGTTGGCCCACTTTCCTTTGAAATACTGCACAGTCTGATATAAAAACTGCCCTGTACACGAGCACATCACCAGTGGGACTTGCATCCCTCCCATCAGTAGCTGTTCATTTTGATGTGAAGTGCCAGAGCACGGAGAGTTTAACAAGATTGGTTGTCCGTGTCGAGGTAAACAGGAATCAGAATTAGTGCATAGGGGCCCAGAAAAAAAATTGGGGGGATAGGTGTATCCGTTTGTGCATATGTGCTTGCCATAGGCAGCATGCAGGCATATAGTGGAGCATCTCCCCTGCAGCCAGCCAAGGGAACTGATCAGATGGACGATCAAACACTAATCATTCCCTCACGGCCCACACTGAGTAAAGCTGTCATTAATTTTGCGGAATTACATCAAATCTGAGACATTCTTTATGTGGCCCACGGCCTGTAGACAGTTATACGACAGGGACTGCTGCGCTAAGCAGATGGGGCAGCTTGGCCGTGCATACTAAATACTACCATCGCCCATTTCTCTATCTCCGCCCTCCCAACACTCTGCCCTCCTTCCAGGCACTCTGCTCCCGTTCCCTCTTTCTTTGTTTTCTACCCTTCTAATGCCTTTCCATCGCTATATGGTCACAGTCGTCACTGATTACCTAATTCATCTCACACTGATGGGCAATATATAACTCAAAAATGCTTGTACAGCTTTAAATGACGCCTTGGTAGAAAAGAAAATGGCTCTCACTTGTATTCAAAGAACACTACTCCCAGACAAATGACGCATTAATTTAGTATGATGAGGAAATAAACTGTTTACCAACATAAATCTTGAATGTTTGTCTCTTGGATGTTGACAACTCTAACAGTTTACTTGTCTATACACACAGAAGGTCATAATCCCATTTGAGGTTTCCTTGGCAACTGATTACTGCTGAAGGCAAGCTGCAATTTATGACTAGTGACACATACCTGCCATTCCCTTTGAATGAGACATGTGGTAAGCTATATTCAGACAGACCACCTAAGGTAATAAAACTGCAGTAGCACTCAGGGGCTATACCATTTTCTTATATTGAGAGGAATTCCAAGCCAGGCTGCTAGAAATCAGCAGACGACAGGGATTACATTGGCGTGGAATAGTTCCACAACCAATAAATAAACAGCATGTCGAGGCTTTTCTGCCAGAACAGTTTTCTCATCCCTAATGCTTAAAAGTGTTGATATTCATGCAGTTTACACATCGCAAAGGAAAAAGTGTAACGTCAGATGGTGTGTGTGAATGTGTGTGTGTGCGCACAGGGGGTGGGGGGTTATGACAGACAGAGGAGCCATAACAGCAGGCAGCCAGGTCAAGATCAAGCAGTTTCATGGACAATCCACTTTCAGTCTAGTCTCTATTAGTGTGAAGCTTCACATTCCTCCTGCACAGTCATCTTCTAACTTCACACAACAGTGACGCTTCAAAGTCAAGGCTATCCTGGGGTCTGCCATGAAGTAGCAGGACCACAGAAAATACCAACCAATTAGCAAAAAGGGAATAAGAAGCCCATAAGAAACAATTAGAAAATAAGATATGATTAATTCACAAAAAAATATTTTATATTCATGCATATTTGGCTTTTTATACTGATTAATTGAAAACATAATAAAGCAAAGCACAATTGCAACAAAATCTAAATCTAGACCTTGAACTTTTTTTTTTATTTCTAATGTCCCAGCCTAAAAACACATGTAAACAGAGGCTCTACTGAAAAAGCCAGTCATTGCAGTACAACCTATTTAATTATCCCACTGCATAGAGAGCCACTACTTCCAGCACCACTTTGCTCACAAGCTCAGCACTATTAATCCACTTAAACACAATTTATAGGGTCTACACATCGACTGTCCGTCGGCATAAAATTACATGAAGCGTCCTTATAGTGTCTTCAACAGACTAAATTAGCCAAACTGGACTTACTAATTGAGGGGGAGTAAAATACTGTGTGACTGGAATGTCTCATCAATGAGCAAAGATAAATAAGCAGGCTATAGGCAGTATGAGCACATCAATAACTAGAATAATACAGGGTGAACATTATTTAAGCTGTGGCTTCTGAAACAAGATTAATTTAAACACCAACTTTAATTTCCCATCTACTATCTGGGTTTTTGCATTTTGTGATTGTCGGCAATAAACTTGCTTCGTGCCAAGTGTACCGTCATTTCCTTAATCATTAATTTTTATGCTGATTTAAATTGAAATCTATTCACATCAAGTTCAAGTGTAATCATAAAGCCAATGTTTGAAAATACATTTTATTTAAAATCTCAAATTTAGGCATTTTGGCCTAAAAAATAAACAATTGAATAAATTACACTCCACATATAGAGTATCATTTTCCAGGGGAACTGTCACCTACTCAGCAAGTCATTAACTTTGCAGTTCTGTTCTACTATTTCTTGTAATATGCACTTTGAAAATGCAAAGTTGAGAGGATATCAGTCTTGCGGAATTTCAATTCCTTTCTCTCTGATTTCATTTGGCACCATAATTAAATTGTATATTCTAGCATCCCTGCATTATGTAAATAGGGTAAGATTACTTCACAAGGCCAGGGGCCAGTCTCTGGAAGCTAAAGAGCATGCACTGTGTGTTTTAGAGGTTTATGGATATGGTCTGGATGTGGAAAACATGCACAACAGTGGGTTTTCAAGATGGTATACTGCCATCTGCTGTCCAGCGCCAGAACATCATGCAGGTTCATTTGTGCCCCATCATATTTAAAGAGGAGATCTGAGGTGTCTCTCAAGACAGTGGCCAAAATGGAGCACACAGCAAAAAGTCGGATCACTGGATTTTTTGGGAAACCTTTTAATAAAACCTGAAGTCCCGAACAAATGTGGAAAATGGACTGATGTAAAACATCTGCAAGACTTATGTTCTACAGCAAAGTGAATGATCAATTCTGATAATAGCAGTTTTGTGCAGGTTACAAAGAGGATATTAACATCATTCACTGTGCAATACCAATTTTGACCTCCCCTGACTCAGTTATATTTAACCTCCGTCCTTTGTAAGCAAGATTACACAAAAATTACTGGACCTATCTCTATAAAACTTGGTGACAGGAAGGGGTGTCCTTTAACATTGTGAGATTGGACGTTTTTTGACATTTTCAAAATTTCCCAAGGGAAAATTAATGGATATTGAACAAAAATCAGGCACATTTAGGGATTTGATATCTACAAGTGTGTGCAATTTGGTGCAAGCTGATTGAATTAACGGGGACTGAACATAAGATAGAATAAAAATAAATACAAAAGCACAATATATTTAGATCAATGTCTAACATGTAAAGACAGCTATACCAATCCTTCCACAGCTGGCATTGGTAGCGTGTAATGGTAAAGCTAATACTAAATAAAACCAGAATGATTTCATTTTCAGTCTTTACATTTTCTAGTTTTCACATTTCCATGTACTTATTTATTACTTTTTAGAGATGTTTCATTTCCCCTTTAGAAAATGTTCCTATCGTGGAACTATTACTGAAAACTAAACTAAAAATAACTAAATTTTATCTATGTTATCTTTGAACTGCATGAAACATAACAACGGCTTACAATAACAAAGCAGTCTGATGCAGGCCTCTACTACAGAGTCTTTACAATCTAATGGGATGTTACTAATCACCCAGAAATCACGGCAGAAAGTAAACAAGGGTCAAATCGCTCTTTTCCACTTGTTCTCATCGCACTGGTCAAACACAGATTTCCACTGGTCAGTCCCCACAACACCTCCCGACACCAGTGACGCTCCGTGCCTTCACATCCGGTGAGAAAAACAACGGCGGCCGATGAGGAGCGTCATGTTATGTCCATGCGATCTTACGCTGCTGCGCTCTGAACTTCGGGACTTGTAGTTTAAGGCGCCGCAGTTCTACACTGAATTCATCGAGGCAGTTAACCACATCTCCCACAATGCCACAGTGGAAACAAGGCTGTCATGCTTGTGTTTTGCTTTGGTTTTTTTGTTATTGTTTCGGGTTTGTGGAGCAACTGAGCCCGAAGAGGACAGTGCGACTGTACCGCTGGTGTTTTCACCGTGTTTGATTCCGGAGGCTGGTAGAGAGGCCGTTCACACACAGAGGGAGAGAGAGAGAGAGAAGGGAGAAGTGGCTCATCAACAAAGGTAAGAGCTCGGAGATGATGTGCGCAGATGTCTTAGTTAACAAAAGCCATTCTTGTCTTCCGTGATGTGCACGCGCAGCACGTTCAATAACAACGGTGATAAACAGTGACAATCAACCAGCTTCACGTCTCCACCTGTAACATGTTCGATCGCAACATTGTCTTAAGACGCTTTTGCATCGACGTGCACGGGACATCGGTTTCTCGACATGTGCTGCTGTTGGGCCTCAAAGCCTCGTGCTGAGTATTGTGAACCCTCTCAAAGCTGCTGTTTATTTGCGTCACTGATCTGAGGGTTTTTAAACGACATCTGCAAAATGTTCTGCGAAGCAAAAATTGTAGAACAGAGATGATGTACCTCAGATTTTATCTTTGTCAAGTGTTTGTGGTTCTCTGCCCATCTTTAAACCATAACCTCCAACTGCAAAAATCAGACTTTAAACTTTGCATATTGTGACATTTATTGTGGTAATTATCAATATTTATATCACTTTTGGCCACACTGTCCAGCCCCATCTACATTTCTTCTGCTCTGGGTCATTTGCATGTGTCTGTGGGAAAAATTTGAATTTCTAAATGACAGTTTGCATCCACTTTAGTTAGGCACATATGACATGTACTGGAATCAATACCCAGCACAATGCTACATGAATAAATAATACTTTCTGTAATTTATACGTCTCCAAGTGGTGTGTTTAACTCCAAGCAGGAAGGGCTTATAATTAAAGGAGAATATTTGTCAGTGGAATCTGAGCCCCTTCGTGCCAGGGGCCCCGGCACCTTTTCCTACATGGTTACACGTGACGGTGTACATTAGTAAATACTTTTGAAGATGACAGAAATAGCCCTAGTGACAAACATTCAACATGTCATTCTGCTCAAAGGCCATGTTGTCACTGAGTTTTAGCTCCGGTGTCCTTTCCTCAAGTTCCTCTGTCAGGATATCTTCTTACACTGAATAAATATTCACAGACAGCCAGCTCTCTGTCTCGTTTGTGCTCCAGCTGTCACCTCTTGCCTATTGCAAAATTAGCTCACCTTACCATGCCTGTTAGTTTCTACCTTGAATGTGTAGTAACCATCCTAAAAAAAGTTTGAACATTGTGTTTCTTCCTCTGTAGGCGCAGAGTAGCCTGCCTTTGTTTTTTGTTACCATGGAGAAGGATTGGCAAGTGGAGTTTAGGAACGTGGGCTGCAGTTACTTTCCTCAGAGCAGAGTCGATTGCCACTACACACTGAGCTCTTGGCACAACTGGGCCAGCAATGACTGGATAGGGCTCTTCAAGGTATCGTTAACCTGATGACTGTCAAATAAAGTAAATAAAGAGTAAGTACAAATATATATCCAAATGCAAAATAACAGTGTGGGCATGTTTTCCTCCACAGGTGGGATGGTCATCACTGAAGGACTACCACACATTTGTGTGGGCACTAGCCCCGGCTGACTATCAAGAGGGCACAGATGTCAACTGCTGTGTGCATTTCCAGGGTACTCCTGCCCTTATTTTCTAACAGTATTTTATTTCCCATAGTTAGCCAGAATCTATACAGTACAGTGCTTAGATCTGCACATAAACGCTTCAGCCGGAGATTGATGTTTCTGTAAATTGAATTGCTCTGTTGTGCAAAGGGCTAGTGACCATGGTAAAAACACTGTTATGTCTGTGTTTAAAGAGCATTTACACTGATGTCAAAGGGGAAAAAATATCCTGTGCACAAGACAAATATCCCTCTTGGCTCCTTCTTACACAGACACAGTCAGTGTCATGGTTTGAATAAATTTCTTCAGTAAGCAGGAGGTTGAGTAATGAGGATGACAAAGACAATGGTTCTGGCTCTGCTCTGGCTACCACTACTCACTGGCAAATACAGTGCACACTCTGTCCTGCCTGTCACTGGCAGCTGATAAGCCTGATTCAGTGTGAGGGGCACATGTGCAGCAGGTGTGGCACTGACCCCTGGTAAAGTGATTTATCACTAACCTAAGCATACTGTCAATGTCATTCTTCATTGGAAGAATAGCAGTGGAAAGAAAGTCTAAAAAAAACACTGATGGTCCCTTATCACTAGCGATGCAGTGAATTAAAAAGATGGTTGCCTGCACTGTGACCTATCGCTGAGGCTGTATGTTACAATACAGCTCATAAACTTTGCTGTATGTCATTCTTCCTGTCTGTTTTCCATCTCACCCCTTTACTGCACGTGTTGTGAAAGAGAAACTCAAACTAAATCATCCTACACATGAAGCTATGGCCTGTGTGATAAGGATAATATTAGATTACTTTACTTTATGGGCTGGGTAAAGTCATGGACTGTGGCTAGCTGCTCTCTGGTCAGAGTGAGCACTTGCAGGTATTACATGAGTCCCTGCATTTTTTGTTAAAGGGGGCTAAAGATTAAATAGAGAATCAAGAATGTGGCGATACGGACAAATATGGAAACCAGTAAATAAACTGCATGTCAGTGGTTAGGTTGTATTAACAACCAAACTACTCAAGAAATTAATTAACTTGTTTAGAAATATGAAAAAACAATGCTTTGATTAATTATTTTTTAATTCAATTACCTGGTTAGAAATTCTTAAAATGACATCCCTGCCTCCTTAAAAGAAAAATCTAGAATATATGAATATGCCACTTCAAATTTCTGTATGTTTCCAAAACCTCTCGATGCAGTATTAAAGTTTCCACATTACACTTGTGTAAGATGCCTATTGGAACAAGATCGGCTTTTAAACTAGTTGAGATCTTTCAGAATCACTCTTGCGGGTACAGGACAAAAAGTCACCTCAGACATCCTTCCCTTACAATAAAATATCACGCTTCAACAGCTCCAAACTACTCAGTAAAGGCTCCTTAATTATAAATTCACATGAACGTTACCTCAAACCAGACCATTTCAGAAAGTTGCAGCAAAATCTTGGCACAGAGGGGGTTCACCTCCCTGAATCCCTTACCAACAAATAAATATAATTTAACAATCAGCTCTAAATAGTAGCTTTTAATGTTAAAGTCTATATTGGCAAACAAATAAGGTGTTTGGTGCTTGAGAGGTTTACAGTTTGCCAGTAAAAGTCTAACATTTGAGTCAAGTCAAAGTCAGCTTTATTCTCAATTTCTGCAATACATACACAGACATATTGAGGAATTGAAATTGCTCATACTCTCGGTCTCCCCAGCAATACAGATTTAAGTAAAAAGTAGTAAACACTGAATAAAAAACTCAAAAGTCTTAATATAAGAAAATATAAGAAAAATATTAAAAGAAGTATAACTATAAAGGTATAAGCAAAAAAGTAGCAAAAACAGTAAACAAGTTGACAAGTTCACATTAACATCTACTATATGATTGTTAATTGTGTTAATTAGTGATGACGTCAGCAATTCCTGTGCATTTTCATCGTTCTGATTTATTGTTGCATTCAGTTTAAAAAAAAATAAAACTTAAAATATATTACAAACAACAAAATAATACACAAAACAATATCAGCAAGACTTAGAGATGGTCACAATAAGATCCAGAGTATAATACAATACACACACACAAAAACAAGATCAACATCAAGTAAAAATATATATTATATATACACACACACACACAAGTCAATCCCCAATTCAAGTGCACAGCTACTCGGAGAGAGATGGTGTTTTTAAGATTTAATATATTTTTATATAGTATTATCTCGTTCAAATAAATTTTAAAAATAGGGATTAGGAAAATTTAACATTTAACAAATTTGCTGCTTTGCTTATATAATCATACTGCATTTCAGTCCTCCACTTGAATACTTTATTTTATGTTTTCATGCGTTTGTTCCGACTTGAGAAGGCGTTCGTTGTTGGAAACTCATTATTCTGACACCACTTGAACGCACAGGTACGTGAACAGCCACCATGGTGAGTTCACTGAACCATTCTCAGGTCATTCTCAGTTGAATGTAATATTAAAACATCTATAGTCTCAATCAAAGTGCAACATGCGAGTGAACTAATTTGGAGACAGCGGAAGTTGTGGTTTTCTGTATTTCACTCAGGCGGAAGTTAACATCAGCAGTTAACACCTGGTTTAGCTAATCTTTATGCTAAATTATGCAAAACACAGAACAAAGAGAAAACCGGTGCAGACAAACCACTCTTAAACTCCAGCAGGATAAATAACAAACGCGAGCATTACTTGAAGCGCCGCAGACAAAACACGTCGACAAACTTTTAACAACAAAAACCCAAAAGTTTGTCAGTGACCGAGTTCAGATTTCACGTTCAGATACTTTGCTTGTTAAGTACTTTAACGAACAACAGTGGTGACAGGAACTTACCCGGAGCAGGACGGACTCCTGAGGGATGAATTATGATGAGCGACGTGTGTTCCGGTCCGACGTGAAGTCATTAATATTCGACTCGAGCTCGTGTCTCAGGACTGTTTAAAAATCAAAGATGGCGCGTAATTTTCTGAACCGCACACCTGCGCTGAAGAACGTCAGTGCTGCCCCCGGTGGCCGGAGGCTGTATTGCAACAATTTATTTTCATAGCGACAAATCGTAATTTACATAATCTCAAATCTCAAAAAATGAGGGGGTGGGGGGGGGGGGGGCAGTTGTGTACCATCATGTTTCAGCTAAGTGTTGCTAAATGGCCAATTCTTTACTTTCCTCCATGTTGGTTCTCCTCATCAAGGAGACATGCCGAGAAATGCAATAAAACCTAACAAGCTTGTTTTGAAAATGTAAGGAGTCGAAAGTACAAATATTTGTGTTAAAATGTAGGGAGTAAAAGTAAACATTTGTGAAAAAATAAATACTCACACTAAAGTACAGATACCTGAAAAATCTACTTGAGTAATGTAACTAAGTATTTGTACTTCATTATTCCCCACCTCTGAAGTTCATTTAGCTTATTTATGGCAATAACACAGCTTTAAAATGCAAAATAATTGTTTTATTTTCTCATATTGTGTTAATAGCAAAATACTGTCTGTATTAATTAAGATTTATAGTATAATTTACAGGTGATTGAAAAACACTTAAATGGCCATTAACTTCCAAATAATGGAAAGTTGGTTATAAGTAATTCAGGGCTTCTCTGAAACATTGTCTGTAAACCGACTTTTAAAGTAACTCTCATCTTGTTTTTTACTTTTTTTAGCCTCATACCTTCCCAAGCCCAACTCTCAAGAGTATGAGTTTGTATACATTGATGCTAAGGGCGAGGTGTGCTCCCGCAGCTCCAAATTTACATTCTCTGCACCCAAGCCACTTGAAGATCTGGTGACCCTTGAAGAGGAGCCCCATGAAGAGGAAGGAGGCACAGGCATGCTGCTGGTTATACCTAGGGCCGAACTGCTGCAGGTGAGCATAAATACAGAGAAAGATTCACTGGATAAGGTAGAGATACTGGAGAGTGTGTTTCCTGTTTTGTATAATTAATGAGCACTGATAAAGCGCACTCTGTATACTGGGAAATCAATACTTTTGTTTACTGTTTACCCACAAAGATTAAAGCACAATGACGATTCCCTTTTGCCGGCTGCTTCCTCCCATCTCTTATCAGAGTCGGCTGCAGGAATGTCTGCGAGAGCGGGCCGAGCTGCTGCAGGTGCAGGAGGCAGCAAACAGGCAACTGGAAAAAGAAAAGGACGAGCACAGGAGGACAAGGGAGAACTGGGACAGACGATGCGCTGAGCTGGAAAGGGAAATTTCCAGGTTGCAGAGAGAACTGAGGCAGAGTCGAGAGCAGATCAAGGAGACGGAGAGGAAGCAGAAGGTGATTTATAAATCTAAACAAATGCCAAGCAAGATCGTTTGATTAAGATAAGTTCTCTTTATCTGTGTCCTTATACCCTGTTGGAAAACACAAGTATCCACTTCAACATAGTCTCCCTGGTTCACTGTAAAATTTAAAGTCACAGCAATTTGGGGAAATGTCTGAGTTATTATATTAAATAGCTCATTATTAGACTGGTTTATAAATAAAAATTCCTCGTAAAAATCAAAATGTCTGGTCTGTAAGGAGGAGCAGGCTCTTGGAGAATCACTTGCCCAGGAGAAAAGTGCTTTATTGGATGCGAGGGAGTCGAGTGAAGAGCGAATCAAAGAGCTGGAGGAGGACATCAAAATCCTCACACAGAGAACGGTGGAAAGAGAGACTGATGTGGAAAGGTGTGACATTAAATTTCTTCTCTATTTCTCTCTCTGTCTTTTTCCGTCTCAACCTTTTAGTTTTGCAGTGGTCTTGAATACTTTTGATTGTCTGTAACCAATATCTGTGTGCAGGATGAAGGAAAGAGCAAAGAGGTCAGGAGCTCAGAGGAAAGAAGAAGAGAGTGAGAGGAAGAGCCTGCAGGTACAATTCAGAACATGCAATATCACAGGAAAAAATGTGTCTTTGTTGGTCTTTTCTTCTCAAACCTCCTTCTCTTTTTCAGACCAAGCTGGAACAGACAGAAGGAGAACTCAGAAGTCTGTCTAAGGAGTTCCAGGGTCTGAGGACCTCACTGGCCCAGAGAGACACCAGTGTCCTTCAGCTCCAAAACACTATCACCACTCTCACACAGAAACTCACCACTGCACACAGGAAAGAGGTCAGATGTTTATTTGGTAGAATGATGGAGTTGAAAAGAAGTTTGAAATGAATACACTAAGGACATTTTGTTGTTTTTTAGTTGTTGTTTTTGAGTTTGAATCTCTTCTTGAAAGTAAAGAAGTATTTGCACTTGAACATTTATTTGAGGCAAACATGGTCCTAAAACATTCATCCTAAAACTGCTAAAGTTCAAATATTTCATATTTAGTATTAGTTATTTTCAGGACTGGAATTAGACAGTGCTGGAGGAAGTACTAAAACATTTTATTGAAGTAAAAGTACAAATTAAAAGACAAAATTACTAAATTCACTTAACGTAACAGTAAATAAGTACATGATTATAAGTGTAAGGTATACAAGTATTAAAAGTCGCGAGTGGAGCCTGTTCCTTAATGCAAACTCTCTGACATCACCATGCCTGAGTCTCGGCCTTCTTGTCCTCCTTGGTCTCAGTTTCTTCACCACCTGCTGCAGGAGGCGGGGTCTAACGTTACCTGCCTGCTCTAATTGGATCAATTCCCCCTCTTGTTATTGATTACTTCAAAAATATAAACAACAATGTGAACATGTAGCTCAATGCAATGTAAAACTGTAGAGGTGCAGAAGGTACAGGTACTTGCTGACATGTAGTGGAGTAAAAGTGAAAAGTACCTAAAATGTATCTACTTACTATAAGTAAAGTATAGACACATATAAAATGTTACTATGTTACTTTGTTACATCCTATGACTGGCATTATGATATGTAGCAGATCACCTATAGCAACAAATGTTGTCAACACGTACACTTTCTTGTCTTTCTATGGCCAGGCTGCGAACGAGGCAGTACTGAAGGAGATGCGGAGCCTGCGGGAGCGTCTGAACGCCAGTGAGCGCGCCACAGAGGGCTTGAAGAGCGATCTGAGCGCCATGGTAGCCAACAGGGATCACGGGCAGACTGAAGTGCATCAGGCTCGTCTGCAGGCCGCACAACTCACCCTTCAGCTGGCAGATTCCAGTCTTGCGTTAAGAGAGGGAAGAGCCCACTGGGCTCAGGAGAGGCAGAGTCTGCTGCGCACAGCTGAGGTACTGCATCACTGCAGAACATGGAGGGTTCAGAACATTTCATCTATTTGTTCAGTGGTAGATATAAAGTTTGGAATATATTTTGCCATATGTCCCGTTAGTGTCCAAATAGATGAGCTGTTAAATGTTGTTAAAACTCATTATGTTGCAAAACAGCAAATGTTCTCGCAGGTGGTGCACATCGCACATTATCTTAATGTAGTCATTAAACTATGAAGTCAAGTCTACATGGTTCTTACACATGGTCCAGTGACCTCACTGCCTGAGGAGAATATGTGTGTGTGTGTGTGTGTGTGTGTGTGTGTGTGTGTGTGTGTGTGTGTGTTGGTCACACTGACAGAAGGATCACGAGCAGCTGGAGAAATTCAATTCAGAGTTGCAAAGGATGGAGGAGACGCTGCAGGAGGAGAGGATGGAGAGAGTGAAGCTGGAGGTGGAGCTCGGAAGAGAAAAGGATTGCAACCGGGTGAGAAAAACTGCACAAGCTTCACATCCATGTGACGGATGCTTTTGTGTAAATGGAGTCATAATACGAGCAGTCCAGTCCCGATGTATTGGTTAGAGTCATCTGTTGATACTGTATCCTGCTGTATTATGACTCCTGGTCTGCAGGTTCAGCTGAGTGAAACCCGCAGGGAGCTCCAGGAGCTAAAGGCCAGCCTGAGGGTCTCCCAAAAAGAGAAGGAGCAGCTGCTTGGAGAGAAGCAGGTCAGAAATGCTCTTTTGACCGTTTTTCAAAAAAGAACATGTCCAGATAATTGGGTCCTGAAAGTATCCAGACCTTTCACATATGAAGAACGCAGCAGGAGTTTGTCAGGGTCGGACGCATTCACAACAACAACAAAAAACTCCAGAGATTTGGGGTGGCTCCACATCGACCCCTATCGTCAAAAGCTTTAGAACCTAGTTTTCTTTCCAAGTTGACATCTTAATCTGTGTCTTCTATGTGTATGGTACCTCTTTTTCATCCTGAGATATTTATATTACTTTGTATTACTTTAGTCATCAACGCACCCACACTTGCTGTGAATTCTCAGGATAATATCCTCCAGTTGTTACGAGGGAACTGGCTGGTGAAACTCTGGAGAATGTCTGGAGCAAGTGACATTTGCATTCCCGCATACAACCAGAGAACATTTGGAGTTCAGTGCATGTCTGAAAGCAATGTTTCATTCACAGGGAACAACTTCAATCTCTGCTGAGAGGAAGTTTGTCCAAAACGTGGCAAAAGTATAATGTTTTGAGAGTCGGTATATTCATTTTTAAATACTTCTGACTTTGTGCCTTGTTCAGTATCAGCAAATAAGGTTTTAAGGCTGTTGAATAGCTTGTATGGATTAACAAATAAATTGCAAGTGTTTTATCCTTATCAGCTCCCAACAACAGTACTTCATTCATTATCTGAGAGGTTTAAATTTAGCTACAATTTCCTCCACCATCAAGCTCGGGTGCAGCTAATAGCTTTGTATTAACGATGCATTCATGTCCGGAAGCTTATTGGTGTAACATATACACAAGTATACAAGTGTTATGAATATGCCAGGTGTTAGGAATTGTCTTTCTGTTGTTGTCTTCTTAGTTGTTATTGCGCAATATAAATAGTTTATAGTGCAATATAAATCAGTGGATTTCAGGGCAGTCAGTGCTGCCGCTGTTAAAGTGCCTGCAGATTTATTTTTTTTGTTTTTGTTTTTGGCTTAACCACCATCACATTTGCCCAAAACTGACAGAGTAGATAGTCAATGTTTTTAAAATCAGCGTCCAGCTCAGTCGTAAGATCCATATGGGAGCACAAGCAGCCAATCTGTGGCACAATATAAATCAAACAATTGTTTAAATGTTCCCTCTTCAGTGATAATAACGTTGATGCAATAACAAATGTATTGTTTTTGTATTTGCTGCGGATTTGGCTTGAAGCAGTCAGACAGCATGAGGGTACTGAGGGTGCGGGTTGCGGCTGCAGCCACGATGAGATGTGACGGCTGTGTTTTACAATGCAGGAGTTGATGGAGTACATCTGTCAGCTGGAGCAGAGGATGGGAACAGTGTCCGGTGCCAAGTGGAGCGCTGCCCTGATCGCCTCTACAGGTGAATGGAGCCACACATTAATCTGCTGCATGCTCTGCAGATGTGGACAATAAAAGTGTTAACTATTAGTCAACAGCAGCGCTAAATATTGTTAAGAACGACCTGTGTCATGGGCGATAGGGGCTTTGAGAAAAAAAGAATGATCGCTTTCTTTCTTTGCCAATGTGTCTGTCCGGCAGGGCGGCCCGACAGTGTGTTATCTGACTCCGAGGACGAAAACCCAGAGGCCCTGCAGCCCCTCCGTCCACCGAGACCTCTTGGACACTACAGCCTGTGTGAGCAGGGCCAGCCCGACTCCTTGCTCCTCGCCACCCCTCCTCCCTCCCCTCGGGAGATGGAGAGGAGCGCGGTGGTCATCAACCAGCCGGCTCCTCTCTCCTCACCACACCAGGCCAATGCTGACACTCTGACGCACAGCTCGGATTCGGTGAGACACACTATCTGAGCAGCTCAGCGCCACCGCGGCGTAATTATATGTGCTACTGAAAATGAGCTATGTCTTCTTCATGCTGATGCACACCAGTTAAACACGGGCAATGGATCATTTGATATCGACATTATCAGAATTGCAATTAGGCCGCTAGCCTGCAAGTTATTAGACTGTAATTTTAATAGCTGCTGGATAGATAAGTGTTAAAGTGCGTGTGTGTGTGTCTGTGTGTGTGTGTGTGTGTGTGTGTGTGTGTGTGTGTTTAGGAGGAGGAATCCGATCCACTTCAGTGTGGCACACACAGCTCTGGAGAGGAAACGGCACTTCTTCTGCCTGAGCACTCCGACACCGTCCTCAGGTACAACGTCCCACACAACCATATATATAATATACACACTTACATATACACACATACAGGTAGAGAGAATAGTAATCTTATCCATAACGCTCAGTTATTAAAGGAATAATACTCGAAAGATGTCCTGCATTAAAGTTTGCAGTGAATTGTTCTATAATGTTTGTGAAAGACGTAATTTTGAAGAGTGAGTGGTAAAAAGTAACAAAGTACATTTACTCAAGAACAGTACTTGTGAACAATTTCGAGGTACTTAAGGTATTAAATATTTTATGCTACTTAATACTTGTACTCCATTACATTTATATTTCTTCTGTTCTACTCCATTAATCATCTTACTTTCGCTCAGATTTATCTTGAGTCTCTGGAGGAGCCAGAATTAAACTATCTCAAGCATTAAAATATGATATATTAGTTACTATGGTTACTTTCTTTACCCTTTAATGCTTCAAGAATATTCTGGTGATGATATTAATACATTTTTTTACTTGTGCAGAACTAAGAATTTTTACATAATTAATTAATTATAATGTGAATTGAAACGTGGACGTTCTGCGTACCCACACTCAAAATAGGATATTTCCCACGACGAGGGGCAAGGCATTAGTAAAGGAGCGACGATGACACAATCACAGCAAATTGATCACAGTTGAAGATTTGATGTGTAAAAATAGAGATTTACTTTTCTGACTGCGTATTGAAATGAAAATTTTTACTTGTCATGCAAGCTGGTTTTACTCTCCAACCGCGCGTCATATTTTATGAGCTCCTGACTTGATTTGTGTGCACAGCCTTACTCTGCAAAGCGATAGGTGAACACAGCCGTCAGACAAATGCAGTCCAATCAAAAGTATCATAACAGTCCTGCAAATGTAGAAAAGTAAAAGCGTAAAGTATCTCCAAATATAAGAACGAAGTACTTGTACTTGAGAATTGTTCTTAAACATGGTACATCAGTAAATCTGCTTAGTTCCTCACACAGACAAGGTGTACACCATGAATTCAAAGCTCGCTAATGCACACAGACCCATGCGACCAATTATTTACGGTGACAGGGCGAGTATGGCCGGAAGATGGAAGTTTTGAATATGTGGTCATAAAAGAAGTTGAGTCAGGGTGAGGTGGGGGAGACAGTCTGAAACAGAGCCAGGGCGTGGGAGGGGCGATGGGAGGACAAGGGGACAGATAAGTTGACAGCAAGCTGTAGCAATGATTTACCTGAGGGGTGTACTGCAGTCACGGGCCAATTTTCAGCGTCATTAAAGCCCTTGCGCTCCCACTCACTCACTCCTTCAGTCTAACCTCCTCTTTCAACCAGAATGTGTGTTTCTTTCAAGTTTTTCTCACACCCTGCTTTGTGTCTCCCTCCAGTGATCTGGCCGACACCTCGCTATGGTAACCAGTGGACAGTCCGGCCATAGCCACGACGAGTGACCCAAGCAGCAGAGGGGAGTGAGCGTGGTTCCACATAACGTCCACATTACTCCCATTTACAAGCACATATACAGCTCGCTCACCACACAGACAAAATATTAATATGCAATTTACATCGTATCTGCCGTGAACCCAGTTTTTTTCCCCCTGCTTGGCTGTTGTGTTATCGCCCTTACTGTTTTGTTGTTAGGAATGACATAATGCATGTGGTGGCGGGTCAACACCGTGTTTATGACTGACATAAGACTGTTGCGTAGTTTGAAACGACGGGCTTTTAGGCGCGGGCTCTGGCGTTTGAGAGTTTGCAGGCTGTAGCAGAATGATTTCTGTTGAATCATTGCTATGTCGAGAGCTTTACGATGGATGTTATGTCGTTTTTATGACATTTGTGATTAGGAGTCATGACAGGCACTGTAATTATGTTTTGTGCAGGCCCGGCTCCGCTGAAAATCATGGCAAAACTCTCCTCCAGCATTAAATTCTCCGCAGCAGCTTTGAACACTATTCACGGCGGCATAAAGTAATGATACAGCATCATGCTAAAATTATATTGCAGTAATGTAGGTCTATGACATCATATTTCTCCTCCATTTACTCAGAACTAAGATTTGATATGCACTTTCTTGTACGCATTAGCAGTTAATTGTCACGCAGTTGCAGTTCAGGAGATTTAGTGATGCGGGGGTGCTCTAAAACGGACAGGCGTTCGGAGTGGAGAGCCCCGGGAACAGATTGTGTTTAAAGTCGAGATAGATGCAACTTTCTACTTCAGCGACTTCATATCTTCATATTATAAAATTAACGCTCATACGCTTTCTCGCTGTAGATCAGCCGCAGTTTTTACTTGTTAATTAATGACCCTGGATTTTACATTTTCCTAATTATTCAAATGAAATGTTAATTTGCTCGCTGGTCATTTTGGATATTTAGCATCAGTCTTTATTACTTTAATATATTGTACAGAAATCTTTACTTCACAGTCGTGCGGTTCTAAATTGTACCTAAAATAATGAAATAAAGAGTCAAAGAAAAATCTTTATAGATCCCGACTTCATGACACGGTGTTGGTATTTTCCCCTTAGGCCTGCGACGATATACTGCCTAATAAAAATCGCTGACTACCTTTTAATCAATAGCGTATGCATTTTTCATGATTTTTCTATTTATAATTAACTTGAGTTATGCTGCAATTAAACTATATTCAGGTTTGAGTTTAAAATAGCTGTTTTCACACAACTGTTTGTGCAACGTGTGACAACATTACATGCTTGGCTGAGGATATTTGCTATAGACACTTTGATGCTTGATTCTATCTGCTGCATTTGCACCCTATTTTTACTATGGAAGAGTTTTTAGATGAAAAGGTGATATATGGATACTATATTTCAGTTGTTTTGGTTTTATCATTACCACCGTGTGTTGTGTTTACGCATATTTAATCAAATTTTTTATTCTCTGCTTTCAAATACTTATTTTGAGACTTTTAAAGATTTAATAGTTGAGTTATGTCGTCGTAAGATATTGGTGCTAATGAAGGAGAGTGATATCTGAGTGTTGGGTTGAAGGAAGAAGTGCATTTTAATAAAAAGCTTTAGCAGGAAGAGGGTTGTTTATGTCGGGTAAATGTGTCCAACGTCTCCTTTGTACCTTGTCTTACTTCCTGGTGTTGCAGTACATGTTGATTCTCCACATATAAAGTATTTTGAGGAGTCTGGTATTGTTTCCCAGAAAAATAGCACACTACATGTATTCTCCATAGTGTTCATTTGTGCTTGTAATCTGACTTTATGTCTTAGGGAAGTTCTTTTTTTGTTGCTGTTCCGCCGAGAGCTCCAATACAAGTGCTCCTCGTCAGGACACTGTCTCGCGTTGCAATAAAAGCTCTGGTGGTCATGGTTTGATTTGAAGTTTTGCACGTGAGGGCGATCCCACATGTACGCCACCGTGCATTTTCTTATCAGTCGTGTAACAGGGTTTGGTTGGGTTCTCGTATAATAAAATGGTTTATGTATCCATTATTGGGTCTAATGTGTCTTTTTCTGGCCAAAGATCATAGCAATATTTTGGTCCTCACATGACATTTCACTGGTAATTAACTATGCCATTTCTTTTCATGCAGCTATATAGCCCCGTATTCCCCTTTGGCTCATTGCCTGTTTCAGATACAGTTCTCATTCTGGATTTTCTCTCTGCTCACCTTTGGCTCCCCCCACCTCACCTCACCCTCCCTCAGGCCTGACTCCCCTCATCCTCTTCATCCCTGTGCCTCCCCACTCCTCTGGCAGTCTCCTGCTCCCCCCTTTACTTTTTTGTAAGCTCTCCTCCTGCCCCTCTACCACACTCCCTCCATCTTAAGTCCGGGGTGACGATAGCTAATTATAAAATCAATGATGCCGGGCTGCCTAGTTTACAGCTCCCTCTAAAACCTTAACTGGGAAATCACTGTGGGATTGATGGCTCCCTCACTCTTTATCTCTTTTAATTAGAAATGTAAAAGATATGAAGACCCAGAGGCCAGAACACATCTCCTAGTTTTTATGACCCCGACGCCTGCCTTCCCCAGCCCCTTGCTCCCCTTTCCCAAATCACCCCTTCCTCTACCTGGCCTTGTTTATTTCCACTGCCTCTCTGCCGGCACACCCTCCATTCTCACTCTTGTCACAGATACCTTTACCCGTTTCTTCATCACTTTCTCCATTACCCTTCCTTTAAGATGGCCCGCCTGCCTCTCTGCTCGTTCAGGGGAAGGTGTTAAATTTATGGTCTTTGCACTTGAAAACGTTTCTCACCTTCCCCTCACCTCTCCTCTCTTCCCATGACTGATTCCCAACTCTCCATGGATTCACTGCGTACGTAACAAATGATGAACATGTCCTTTTGTCTGTTCTGACCCATGCAGGAGACACACTGTAAGTGATGTGGTATTTTGTCACATATGCCTCTCTGTCTTGTCTATAGCTTCAGGTGCACACAGGTTTTTATTTTTTTATCACATCAAACCTAGGTCACATGCATCTCCACTCCCTCGCCTTTATCACACCCTGAGACTGGGCTCTTCTCTCCTCCCTAACCGCTGCCAGGAGCACTTAGGTTCACTGAGCTTTATCCTCCTGATCGCTCTCCGAGGAGCAGCAGCCTCTGCATGCTGCTCCATTATCTCTCCGGTGTGTTGACGGAGGCACCGCTGCAGTTTGCTTATGTTCAGAGCAAACTCAGTGGATGTGGGACACATTTTTTTTCCCCGGGTTTAAATATTCAAATGTGTTTCGTTGGTATGCCTCAGTCATGACCCACTTTTATGGATTCTCTAGTTTTTGTGAATAATTGATGTCCTGTGGCTGCAGGAATATTACACTGGAGATTTTTTTTTTACCTTTATTAATTCATTGTACGGTTATTCCATTTTTCCGGGGGCCTTTATTCATTTCCAATGAAGTCGCCCTACCTCATGTAATTAGTTAATCAAATATCACTGATGTGGAAGGATGAGGAGCCTATATAGAAACCTTCATGGCTCCTTTAAATCCCCCCAAGCACACCCAAACCCTCCCGTGGGTTCCCATGGCAACACCTTCCCAGGGCTCACTATATGAGCCTGTTTGATTGTTCCTTGTAAAATAGTGTATAATGTATGGACCTTATTTTTATTCCAGTCCAGTGTTATTGATCTGTCTTTAATGATAGTTAATGAAAGCAATCATATAATTGATAGAATCTCATCATGTTTATCGCCCTCCCCTGATTCTCTCTCCCTGTGTCTCTCTATTAATAAAATCAAAGTGAGGCATTAGTATCCCACACTGGTACACTGAGCGAAGACAGATGTTTACTATCAATAGTCCTTTACTGAGAGGGCTCCTGTTGTTTGTCAGGATATCAAGAGACGGTGATCACATCAGCGGCAGTGATGCATCCAAGGGAGTTGTATTTTTAATTGTGTTTATGGGGTTTGCACGACTATGTTAAGGTTTTTGAGACATTCTGATGAAATTTGTTGACTTTCGGTTGCGTTTAAGGCCCCAGAGTCCTTTCAGATTTCACAGGTCGTTAACAAAACAGATCAAGTTTTGGATGCAAGATGCACACTCACACTGAGCTCATCTTCTTCCATTTTCTCTTGTGGACCCTTTTATTTGGACATGATTAATATGTGGGCTGCAACTAACAGTTATTTTTATTAGTGAGCAATATGATCATTTATTTTTCAATTAATTAATCCCTTGCCTTAGTGAAACATTAAAAAAATAATGAATGAATAATGAAACCATGACATTAAAGAGCCAAAAGTAACAATCAAATACATGTCTAATATTTTTAAGACATTTCTCTTCAGGTTGATCTTTCACATATAGGCTACGTCAAATATTTCCAAGGGACATACATGAGGGGGTCCCCAGGAAATTGTTCTATCTCAGTGGACCCTTTCGTGAGAGATGAAATTGACCAATTCACTCAAACTCTATAAATATCTGATGTTTAATCTAAAACTTGCTGTGGTGTCTCTCAGGTGCACTCAACAAAAACATCACATCAGAACTGACAGATTTCCTTTTTTTCAAACTTCTGGACCACTCCATCAAAGAGTAACTCTGAGAAGATTTCTTTTTTCACCTGCGCTCCTCCAAATACAGAGTGAACAAATCATAAGACCAGACCTTTATCTGATGTCCTTGTTCAGCAGGAGTCTTATGATTTACTAGCCTCTGCACCCACAGCTCTCCATGACCCATCAGGCCCTTCTGTCATCCTCCTCCATGTAGGGGAATCATTGCTGCATGCAGTAAACCCTGCAGTCACGGCACAAGAGCTCCCTCTACTGATGCATCCTGGTAGTGGGGAGTTATTGCACTCTGCTTGTTGCAGCATTTTCTCATCAAGTTTGTTCAAGTTTTTTGAACAGGGGAGGAAAAATGTTGTTTATAACAATAAAAAGTCCAGTAATCTCACAAAAGTAGTTTATTGTGCCTCTTACTGTTTATATGGCTTTTCTTTGTATGACAAGAGTTGACATAAACAGAGGGTAGACAACACCTTGGCCATGTTGAGAAACAAAAACAAAACAACATAATCTCAATGTTCTTCTTGCGTCACCATCATTAATATCCTGACAGCCCGGCAGAGTGAAGGGATGAGGTCATCATCACACGGGAGCACCAAACCAAGGACATTCCCCCAATGACTGAAAACATGTTACAGCATTCACACCCAAATCCACACACACACATACTCACACACACATAACTCTAGATGAGGAGACCTGCCCATAGTCCAAAGATGGGAACTCTCACCGCTACAGAGAGAACGTTCATATTGCTTCAAAGAGAGACTGAAAGAAAATAACATCTGTACTGTCTATCAGCTGAACGTCTACTGAGACATTTTGGCAATAAAGAAATGATACACGAGAACACAAAGTCCTCCACGCCTCCTTTAAAGACAAGTAAGGATATACACAAGAAGACAAGATGATATAATGGCTTTTGGGATGAGAAGGTAGTTGTGTCGCATGGATGCCAGTGCAAACACAGAGGGGGGGGGTGACAATGACGACGATGATGAGTCGCCCCGCTCCCCTCTGAGAGACTAGCGTCCAAGCTGTTTTTCAGACTTGTCACCTTCTATGTACACGCTGAGGGGTTGAGCTGATCAAAACGGCTTCAAGAACACACACATAAATATTGCCTGTTTTCTAGCGTGCCTGAAAGCAGCTAGGGTTTGGTCCTTACTGAAAAGCCCTGAGTCTGATTCCAACATGTCTTCCACAAGAATTCCTGCTCTCCACTTTGCATATGTCTTTGATTATTGTGTTGATGCATAATGTTGCTACGATGTATGGGTGTTTTTGTGTGTGTGTGTATTGTGGCTACTGACATCACCGGGGAGTGCTCTCGGGTTGATTGTATTTCATGGGTTGACGCTGTCCTCGTTCTGGACTTGCTAACGGAGACATCAACCTTTGACAGTGACCCTACTCTCAGCCGACCAGACGCGCCCTCACTCGAATAGAGGATCACAAAAGTGCTACATATACGGTCGAGTGTAAATCTCTGTCCGGGTACTCGACGCCAGGGTGGACATCTGCTACAGCTGAGGGTAGAGTGAGAGTAGTGTGTGTCGTATGCTTTACTGTGCATGAGATCGAGGGTGTTTTTGTATTAGTGCATGTGTGAGTGAGCACTGGACCGTGGCTCGAGTCCCTGCCAGTAGTCAGATTCACGCCGATCCAAACTTTGGCACAAAGATACTTAACTCTCGGCATGTTGGCTGCAGCGAGATCAAAATAGAATAATGTCAATTCCCTGATGACAGAAACTGATTAAGTTACTGCGACATAACAATAGGTCTCTGGGTTGATTATCATTGACATCCACAGTGAGCCAAAGTGCCCAAAAACAAGCCCCAGCCAAGCATAAGCAGCTGTTTACGGAAGACCACGCCAGTTCTGATTACTCTTCTTTCCCTCTGAATATCTTCTCAGGAAAGCTCTTCAAAGAAACAACTCGTCTAAAGGATTCATATATAAAACCAGAATAACACATAAAGACAAAATATAATGGTATATAGATATGTATGGACTTAAATCATAAATTGAAAAAAAGAAAAAGAAAGACAATGTTCATAAGCAATAACAAATAAAACAAACGATTAGCATACTCGATTTGGTTTTGCCCTGTACTCGTTTTTTTCTTTTGAGAAATGGGCTTGTTGTTGTCCATCGGAATCAACTGTTCGGTTCTGATGTCTGGTTTGGCCGTTCCCCTATTTAGATATAAACAAAAAGAAAATAGCAGGAAAAAGAAAAGAGACATTTCACTTTCTCAAAGAGGTTATGTTCTTTTTGTCACGTTAACTTCCCTCTTGGCTACGCCAGGAGTTCATATGGTTTACTGTCATCTCTCCTTTACTTTATTTTCTCTGTAGTTCACTTGTCATGGACCATGTGGCCTGAGTTAGGAGCGTCTGTACACATAAGGCTCTGCTGTGCTCTGCTGAGGAGGACACAGTGATGTGCAGTGAAGAGAGAGATCGGGGGGAGGGAGGGCCAGCATTTTCTTGAGGTGGGACAGTGGGTGAGGTTGTGCTGTGTCTGTACTGTGTATGTGTGTGTTTGTCTGTACTGTGTGTGTGTGTGTGTGTGTGTGTGTGTGTGTGTGTGTATGAAATGCTCTGTTCACTGCGCCCTCCCGAAAAGGCCTTTCCTCGACCCATCAATGCCATCCAGAACCCCCCAGGACTCCCCGTCACTGTCCGAGCCCCTGTCTCGCTCTTCATCTCCCACGTCGTCATCGTCATCCTCGTCCTCCTCCTCCGGCGATGGCTCGCTGCCGTTCTCTGTGGCCCAGCTATCGTCCTCGTCCTCGGCCTCCTGCTTCAAGACCAGAGCTGGCGGTGGAGGTGGCGGGGGCGGCGGCGGAGGCGGCGGGCTGTCGTTGCTCTCTGTTTGGTCTTCAAAAGCTTCTGGGTTCTCGAGCATCTCCCTGATCAACGGAGGCATTGGCCCGGGGATCTCCATTTTCAGAGTGATGGCTCTCTCCGCACCTAGAAACAGAAAACACGGTGATGATAGATAATTAGTTTTGAAAGGAACGCTTCAAAACTTCCAAATTCAATCTTCAGAATCAGTCTCCTCATACTGACCCTTGGTGCTGATGCCCCTGAGGTCAGTGATCTTCATCAGCATGCGGGGGAACATGTGGGGCTTGTTCGGGCGTCGGCGGCGAGCATAGATCTTCAGAGCCTCAAGTAGAGGCTCTTGCAGCTTATCCACTTTCTGGGGCTCTTCGAGATCCATACGATCTGATGAGGGAGCACAAAACTCATTATAAATATATAAAATATTTACAAAAATTATTTAAAAAGCTTAATAATCGTTCAAGGTTTTATCATTGCTTCAAATAATTTCACATATTAAAACAATTTCCCATTTTTCTTCCCATCACTAATCATCAAGTCATCCAGTCAGTGTTTAGACTGCAGTACCTCCGCAGATGAGGCAGATGGCGCTGAGGAGGCCAGTTTCCGTGTCGTCCATCTCCAGGGGTAGAAGCTGGCCAGCAAAGGCGAACACCAGGTCTGTGAGTGGTCCGAAGCCGGCGTTGTGCATCTGTGTGCGGTTCAGAGTCAGACCGTCTGAGAAGGTCATAGTGTCCTGTTCTGGGGTGTAGCGTGTACAGATCCTCAGCATCTACGAGCAAAAGAAGTCGGAAACATTTGTGAGAAGTGAATAAAATCTGATGCTCAGGTGATGAAACGTTTTTTTTGACAGATAACAACTCAAGGTGTTTTGCTTACTATAATCAAATCCAATACACAGGGTTATTTGACCAAACCCTGCTACACTTCCACTTTCCACCACAGGGTGTCGGTGTTATCTCACATCAGAATGAACCCTTTTTCTCTCCAGCCATGAATCTATCAAAGTTAGTGAAAAGGATGAAAGAGAAGGAACTAAATGACAGCATCTTCCTCACCAGTATGTCCAGACAGGCCGACTTCAGTAGAGTGATCTGGTCCGCGATGGTGAGGGTGGTGAATCCCGGCAGCCGCTTGGCAAATTCCACAATCTTGATGATGCATTTGGTGGAGAGCTCACTGAACTTGTCCCATAGACCCAGATCCAGCTGGACACGGTGGTCTGAGCTGGAGTTCTGAACACACAAGAAAAGAAAAACACCCACAATTCAGTGTGTTTTAACAGAGGTGGTGTGCAACCCTGTTTGCATCAAGGCGAGCGTGTCCGAGCCTCGCAACACATTTCCATTTTACATCAATCAAGGAAGAAGAAATCCATTTACATGTTACATCAATCACTCTAGAGGCCACACAGATGGCTTAATGGGGAACTGAATTAGTTAAGCCACCACTCTGTTGGGAAAGCTACGGTGAATTTACGTCTTTGCATGCAATTCAGGGGCTCGCTTTGGTGTCATAGCTTGGAGAAAGTTGCCACACACAATATGACAGAACAGCAGCGTAGGATATGTGTGTGTGTGTGTGTGTGGAACTTACGGTGGTGTACTTGCCCAACTGGCCCAGTGACGGGAAGGTTTCTTGGTGAGCTTTGCTGACTTTATTGACCAACTCCTCCAACTCTCCACTTAGCTCATAGCTCTCAGGAAGCACCACCTCCTCCTTCACGTCCTTCTTCTTCTTGTTTCGGTCATTGCGGACCGCTGCGCGAAGAAAAACAAGGGAACAACGGCCTTAAAAGAGAGATTTGATACTGTTTCACGCAAAATCCTTTACTCATGCAATTTTCAGAGATGAGCTACAGAATGTTCCTCCTCAGTATCTGTGATCACATGTAAAAACATCCGCAGCACTCATGCTCATGCTCTTTCATTACTGCCAAGGACATCTAGCTCGCTAGTGGAAACCAGAACTCAGAGGCAACTGAGGTTGCTCTTAACAGTATTCACATATTTCCTTTGCCACAGCATTGACACTGGTTATCTCATTCTTATCACCCGCTCTCTTCCTTGTCCATCTCTCTATCCACTTGACCGGTGCACACAAGCCAGTCCTCCACTCTCTCCTCTCCCTCCTCCTCCCATACTTTCCTTCCTCTCAGGATATCCAGTAATAGCAGAGGCACAATGTGATCCCGGTCCTAACACACATCCCACACAAACATTACACCCACATGTCCCACAGGCTCTGTGACGGGCAAGCAACTGCTACTTAGACACACCCCTCCACACACAATGTCAAAATGAAGAGGGCACATTACTGGATCTGTGATTTTGCCCAACAGAGCGAGTTCTGATGCTAGTTTTTTTGAGAGAAAGAAATGTTTTTCTGATATGAATAAGAGCTGTGTCTGTGCTGGCCACAAGGTTTGGTGGTGAAACGGGAAGTCACAATCATTTCGTAAATATGATTAGTCATATGATTGGTACACTGCCTGGCCTCGCCCTGATGATCACCACCCCTGGTAGGCTCATCATCTGCTTCTGTCTCTCTGCTGCATAGTTTCTCAGAGTCTCTGACGGAGCATTAACAGATCAACAAGTTCACACTGTGCGAATCAGGTCACATCTTTCATTTGGTGGTGAAATTAAATCAGATCTGTGCCAAGAGACAGAGTGTGTGTGTGTGTGTGTGTGTGCGCGAGTGAATATCCATGTTTTCAAAGTGTGTCTATATCTCATGCGACTCTCGTCCTCCTGGAGGCCTCACCTTCCTTGGACATGCCGACCTCAAAGCATTTCTGCAGTCTGCAGTACTGGCAGCGGTTGCGTGTGACCTTGTTAATCTGACAGTTCTTGTCTCTGTGGCAGGTGTACACCATGTTCTTCTGGATACTGCGCCGGAAGAAACCCTGGAGCATCAGGAAGCAAGAGACAAAAGGGGAGAGGGCAAGAGAGCGAGAGAGAGAGATTGTGTATTATAGTCGAGTCATAAAAATCAAGGATGTGCCATTTAACCCTTTGTCTATCATACTCGCTGTTCTTTCATCTTTCTTGAATCCAGAACTGAGAAGGTAAACAATGAAATTAATCAGAGTTTTTTTTCTTTATTCTTAGTGACTTCATTTTGAACTCCAAATATTTAAGAAGTACTGAAGTGCCAAGCCGCTCCTTCTTATCATGATGCAAAAGCAATTCTTGCAGGGCAGCATTGTCACGAACGTATGAAACACAGACAAAGCGGAGCTCGGAAAGGCTCTGGCAGGTTTTCTCACCTTGCAGCCCTCACAGGAGCTGACCCCGTAGTGGTACCCCGAGGACTTGTCCTGGCACACAAAGCAGGGCTTGTAGATGCGAGGTGGGGGAGGTGGAGACGGAGAACTGGGTACCATCTCTTCAGAGCTGGTGCTCTGGGTCTCCACCGCTGTGAAAGAGACAGAAAAAAAGCAGAGCACATGAGCATGTGATTTGTCCCAAAAAAAAAAAGGAAAAATCCTGCAGCTACTTTTCCACAAATGTCACATGTGCACTTGTCGGTACATGTAGCAGATGTGGGTAGTTGAGTGTGTTTGACATCATTCAAACATGATATGACAGCTGACAGTATTTCATTGTCTTTTTGTTTTGACACTGAATAAGGGTTATGTTCAGTCGGTATTCATGTCACCTCGAGGTGCATTAAGACACATGATCACCTTTCTTTTTTTGGCTTATTTCTCTCTGGGAGATAGAAGCTCGAAAAAGAAACAGTCACAAACTACAGACAGTATTTTAAATGTGCAGGCACTAATTGCCAGCTTAATCGACAACACCCAGGTACACGTTTGGCGAGATGTTTGGTTGAGTGTCTGACAGCAGAGACAAATTACTTTTTACAGCACAAACCAAAAGTGCCACTGACTGACAGTTTCACTGATAAGTCCAGGTAACAAGAATGAGCTGTAGCAGCCAAGTGCCAAATCTGGCTCTTCCTCATTCCATTGACTGACAACAGTTCATGATGACATCTTGCACGCACAGAGCAGACACATGCGTGCAAAGCTGGTGTGGGGTTCTCCTTCTACGTTTCTAATTAGAACACAACTATGACATAAGCACTACCTCAAGTCACATACTTGCTACGGTGCATTAAAATGGGACCCATATAGGCCGTGTTGGAAGTTCAAGTGTGCAGCGTATGGATTCCATACTTCCCCAGAGAAACATAAGCTGCTACACACACATTAGACCAGACCCTCGTCACACATGTTAGCCTGCACAAGCTCACGGACACACATGTTGCCCCCCTCCCTTACCCAACAGCACTTCTTTTAACTTTCACCCTTAGTCACCCTCAAACTTCCACGCCCCCCAAACTCTGCGTCCCACCACCCCCTGACACACAAACCCTATTTTTCTCTTGTTTCCTGGCCCTAAATTCCTCAGTGCAGCCCTGCCAGGTTTTAATAGAGGGCTCTGCTCGTAAGGCAGCCTATAAAGGCGGTCCCATGGCTGGACTGGAGGCCCCAGCCCGGCTGGCCTACACTTTATTGGGACTCGGTCACCTTGGGCAGCTATTCACACCACCAGCTGTAGCTCCCAGCCCGTAAAAAAAGCCAATCATAAAATAAAAAACAGGGAGGCTCTAAAATTCTAACTTTTACTACCCCCGCCTCCCCCCAGCACCTTCAATGGAAAGCACAGAGGGCTAGCCTAAACTTAACCTACAACCTCCCCTCCTCCCCTATCTCACACCCAAGGCTGAGGCAAAAACCACCAGCTTGGCTTTTTACAAGAGAGGGGAGACTTCAAAAAGAAGAAAAAAGGGGGGCATAAAAAGAGGAATTTGATAAAAAACAGAGAAGGGGGCAGGGGGGGAGGGGGAGGAGAGGACACAGTGGGTCCTGAGTGCAAGTCTTGTTCAAGACCAAGATGATCATCACTATCACTTCTGCTCCAGCTGCTGTGACTGGTTGGCTACTATCTCATTAATGATAGTAACAGAAATACAGTATGTCTGACATTTCTCATTTGTTGCCTGCTGCTCAAACATCTGTTTTTCATATGTATTTTATATTTGACTATTCAGAATCCAATCAAATTTTTCTTCAGAAAGCTTTTACGCTGCTGGAGGCAAAGATGTTTTCCATTATTTTTAAGAGCCAATCCTGATGCCAAATGTGCAAATCAATCTTAAACCTGAAGTTACGCCGGCTGAATGTTTCTACAGCGGTTCAGTATCTCTTTGGCCAGAAAGCAGCAAAACAGCAGGGTCAGTGGGAGAGCAGAAACCCTCTGAACGTGCCATGAACTTCTGTGTTTATGCAATAATAACAACGGCAAATGAGGCTCCAGACTGAGCGCTGACAAGCCTTTAGAAAAGGACAAACCATATGCGGCGTCAAGTAACGAACACTGACTGACATCTTCTTAATGGAGGAAGACAGCGAGCCAAAAGGAGAAAGGCCGTCCTGGAGAAAACTCAGACTACGCTGAGAGAGAAAATACATCAGGCTCCATCAACACGTCAAACCTGGTTGCTGCCAGGGAACATGACTCCTGTACCCGCCTCCAAGATTTCGCCTCATTCAGCCCACTCCATCCAGACCCCCCCCCACACCACTTACCCCAGGGCGCCACAGTGAGAGAGCCCATTCAGGCAGCCGCCCTGAGCCCCTTTCCCCAGTCTCCTCAACTCAGCTCATCACTGTTTAGAAAACAAAGCCCTGTGAAATGAGAGGCCCTCCTTATCAGTGCTCCGAGGCCTGGGGCACCATTTGCATGACAATCCGCCGGCCGAGGACTGTGAGCTGATGACGGACAGTTGAGATGAGAGGAGCGGGATAGGTGGGTGGCTGTTGGTGTTGGGGGAGGAGAAGAGGATGAGAGGGGCAAGAAGGAGGGATAGTTGAGTTATCAGTAGCCACTGTTCGTTTCCTGCTAAGTATCAGTTTACTCCCTAATCCCCTCTCTCAATGCTCTCTGGACACAAGTGGCCCAGCTGCACTTACCAGACCTAATCCCCTGGTCTCACACACACAAACACACACACCCACAATTCACTGGCTACAAACTACACACACAGGAGGATAATATTCACCAGATACAAACTAGTGAACACACAAAAAAAATAATCCACCCCCCCATTACACTAAAGTGCATCAGCCTGAGCTGGATGTGCGGCACATCATTCTCCACAACCTCATTAGATGTGAAACTGCACATGACAGAAATAGCTGTTCAACAGAAGGTGACTTCAACTAGGTCAATTACATTAAATTCTAGGTTAAGTCAAACAGGCCAATCGATTTCCCTCTGGGTCAAACAGAAACGATTGGAGAGAAAAAAGGACAATAGGAGGAGCATTTGTATGTGAGCAAATGCATGACTGTACGCGGCTTGTGTTTTGTGTTGCAACACACCCCTTCTAAGTGAGCAGCATATGACATACTGGCAGGGTAACAAGTATTCTTTCACAATAGGCCTGCAGATTTTGTCTACGTGACTCGTTGAACTGACTGAATCTTCAGTGGGACCCAGTTCTAGTCTTGATATGTGAGAGTCAAAGCACAAGCTGTGTCTGTGTGATGACAGAATATATGCACAGTGCATGTACATGAGTATATGTGTGCATGAGTTTCTCTGTGTGGATGTTGTTTATGTGCACATGACTCCAGGCTGGGGCGCTGCTCACCCCGTGCAGCCTCCATATGATTTTCAAATGCGGGACTAATGTAACTGTGGGGCAGTGAGTGTTCAACATGAAAATATTCTCCTGTGTGTGTGCTCATGATTTAGCTTTTCTGTTCATGTTCAACTGCAAGTACGGGCAAGTGGGGCCTTTGTCTCCATCTCTCTGATCAGCGTGCAAAGCTTGCGTGTTCTTGTCGAATTCACTGAGCAGTAAAAGAGTGTGTGACTTTGGAGGCGGTGTGTGAGAGAGGGGCACACAGTAGGGCTCGCTGTGAAAAGAGGGGTGGGTAACTGGGCAGACAGCAGTGGCAGAAGGGGAGCAGATTGAGAGAGGATGGTGAACAGTGGGCTGGAAGACTCGCTGGCACACTAGGAGGGGCTGTTAAGGGTGCCCTTGGCCCTGTACCCCTCTCTGACTGAGTGACCATCGGCACACCAAAAGGTTTCCACGAAGAACTGAGATTCGTGAAAGAGGAAAAGAAAGTACCACACCCTTGTCAGTGGTGCCAGTATGTTTCACTCTCCTTCTCTCTGCTTCGCTGCCCACGTCTTCCTGCCATCTCTCTGAGGCTTCTGCTTCAAGGTCCCACACAACAGGCCGGTTTCCTTCCTCTTCTCACAGTACTAGTCTTTCCGGAGGATCTCCGTCACTGCTTTTGTAGCCACCCCTCTCTTTCCCTCCCTCACTGCTACACCTTTCCCACAGGTCGAATAATAATGCCACTGCTCTTTTCAAGCACTGTTGCACACGGTTGAGTCACCTGCAAGCTTTTAAGTGGGAAGTCTATCAAGTCTCTTTTGTGTGAGTTACACAAGCGCTCACAATGTAACCTGCCCCGCAATTGAGAAAGAAAATGTGTGTGTGTGTGTGTGTGTGTGTATGTGTGTGTGTGTGTGTGTGTGTGTGTGTGTGTGTGTTTACAAAGAGGAGGGGGAAGGGGGGCTTCATTAAAAGGTGCTGAGAAGTAGCAACGCTTTTCAATGGCTGTCAGAAATCGCATTACCTGGGCTCCAACAGACACACACACACACACTGATTCACAAGCCTGCTAAGGGGCCCACTGTACTGTTTTAGAAACAAGGTCTATGATATAAACTGGGTTGGTGATCAGGTTTGAGTGGTGTAAACAGTGAAAGTGAGAAACCAGACATCAACACACACACACACACACACACACACACACACACACACACACACACACACACACACACCCCTCCAGGAACTTACACCCTTCTGTCAGAATCAGCAAAGAGTCTTGACGCACAGAGGAAGGCGAACACACGTGTGAATGCACACAATGCGCCCAGACATATGAGCAGTAGAATGGTTTGGCTCTGGACGCCACTGAAAATACTTTTGAGAGTGACTCGGTGTGACATGGCACACAAACTCCAACTGCCAATGCACACACACTTCACACTCCTTTACCCATAGCTCCCCCAATGAAAGCATACAACTAGAGTAGCGCAGGAAAGGCAGCAGGTGGGATAAGCCCGTATCCTCAGGGCACATTTTAAGAAGTGGAATTACCCTTGCAGTCTGGTCGCGCTCTCAAAACACCCTTTCTTCTTTACAGCACCTCATAAAGGGCCTTTTGATATTTTCTTGATGGAGTCAGCCAAGTGAACATTTGGCAGCAAGCACCCCTCCTTTTTCCTGCACCACAAAACCCTGTCAAGAAACACACAAGTTGGCTTCAAACAGACAAACTTGCCCACCAAGCTGCCTGGTGCCAGAAAAAAAGGTTGCTTTGAACATCCTTGTACACAACCTGAGGAAGGAGGTGTTAAACAGAAAGGGGCAATGAAAGGAATTTTTATTTTTAATTAAAGGATTTTCGTAAGTGGCCTTTCATGACTGATACTGGGAAAAGCAGAGAGTCAAGTGCAGATCTGTGGAAAAAATGTGCCCACTCATCCCCGTGGTGAGCTCCAGCTGACTCTTCATCTGCCCACTAGAAGACAGAGAGGAGCGCAGCTCTCCCTCTGCGACTGGAGAGTGAACCCAAACCTGGCAACCCAGCGCCAGCCTGGGCCATTGATCATGTCAAGGAGACAGGACAACTCACAGGCAGGCCAGGAAGCAGACAGACGGTGGAGACAGGCAGACAGGCGAGGTGAGGAGAGAAGAGCGGAGAGGAGAGTCATCGAGGGAAATCTCGAGTCTTTGATCCTCGGGTTGTTTCTCGTCCTCCCAGACTTCCTCTCACCATCTGTAGCCCTGGCTCTCACCTGTCTGTCTCTGGCAAAGCCACTAGCACTCGTTCAATTGCTATTGCTTCCTCCCCACAACAATAGAAACCTACAAAAGTAGAAGTAGCCAGGCCGTGGCTGCAGCCTTGCTCTGTCAGAGGAAGTGAGGGGGAAAGGAGGCTAATGTAAACAACAACAGTAGTATTCACTCTAGCTCATTGGGGAAGCACCGCAGACCGAAGCATGCAAAAACAGTCAAGCACACCCACAAGTGGTAGTGGTTAGTACAATATCATCATTTATATATTTACATAAATGACAAAGCTTAAACAGCTGCATACATACAATCCTGATGATCTCCTGTGATTTACAGAGTCCAGATTTGCATTTCTTGTCTATGCACTTGAAGGATGTCAAAAAGCAGCATGTCAAAAGACACAACAGCCACTGAAACGAGTGGTACGGACAGATGATCAACAGTAAGAGAGCAGCCCCAAATGACTGGCACACACACTTGTAGTTCATGAGTCATATCAAACATAATGGCACACAGAAACTCTTGCTGTGAGTGGTTGTGCAATGATGCATATCAGAGTTTTTCGCTTTTGCTTGACAACCAACCGTCAACATGTTGCCCAACTCTATCAGGGTACAGGCCATCAGATCAATGAGATATATTTAGATGGAAGCCCTATGGTCAATCATTTCCTTCTTAATCGGCCTCTTGTTTTTTTGAGAATTTCCAAGATAGATTAATGTGGGGGAATAACATCACATTTCAACATTTTGACTATCACCATTCAGAGAGTAAGATACGTAAGTGTGAAAGCAAGCAGTGCCCATTCAGTCAGTTCCCATACCAGCAGTGTACCCTGAACTCATTCGGCATTCCTGAACGAGGCATAAATCATCCCGGGCAGCCCCTAACTCCTTTGCTGGATCGCTTCCTGTCTAACTGGCTGTCTGTCTGTCTATCTGGCTGTGTTTCTCTCCGTGCTTTCTGGCACATGTGAGGTGCACAAGCAGACAGCGGAGCAGGAGCTGATAAATCCAGGCCCACTGACAGGAGGACTACAGCTACGGCTCTCATTCAGTCAGAGGTCATGCTACAGTGAAAGACATGGACATATTCGCTGTGTGTCCATGCATGTCTGCTCATGAGTGCGTGTCATGTGTGAAAGTAAGAATGCACTTTTTTGTGTCTGATTCAGAGCATGACATCTACTGAAGGGTCTGAAATATACAGAGACTGTATATTTAAATCAGCCTCAGTAACTGGGTTATTGTCTGTTTTTTGCAGTAACCTGATTTCTTTGTTTAAGAAAAAAAAGAGGATATGAAAAAACAGAGCAAGATAATGACGGTTCGGTGGGAGAAACCTGATTCCACGACCACGTTTACACTTACGCAGGGATTTTACATGTGTGCATGTCAAAAGGTTAGTGCAGGGAATTAATCACTGTGACAGCAATGCAGTGGGCTGAAAGGAAAAATAATTACTGTAACTGTGCATCCTTGTGTCCAAAGTAAACAGATCCAAAAGCACAGCTGTACAGAAGACTGCACGTGTAAAACTCAGACATGTGCAGTAAAAGAAAAAAAAGCTGTATGGTCTGAGTCCTGGTTTAAAAATATGACAGTAGGCTGGAGACAAAAATGAATACTGATCAGCTGTGTGTAATGTTTTCAAGATGTGAACAGATTTTCCTCTTACCTCCTTTAACCTGATTTAACCTGGTGTACACATTAATGCGTAGTGGAAACACACATCTGTGGTGTTCTCCACTAACAATCAGATTTTCCTTGTAAAAAGACACACACCTGTTCCTTTGCGGTGAATACATAAGCAAAATAAACATGTTTTAAAGATGCACACATGCTGAAGTGGACATGTATACATGCAAACAAATGAACTAATGCAAAGTATATATAAATGACATCACGCAGCATTTCCAGAAGAGTGGTCATGGCGGTAACAGCACGTTGGCAGAGTTTGACTCACGTCCAAGTGAAAACAACGCCAGCGGGCCTCGCTACCCTCCTCCCTCCCTCAGCCAACTCTTCTCCCATCACTCTCCACCCCTGAGCCCGGATAATAGCTGTACTACACCAGCCGCCCACCGCTCCCTGCCAAACACAGTCTGCTGCGTAAACACAGCCCATTCACACATGCACGGAGGCAGGACAGCCGGGCTCGTCTGGGTTCTTCGTCCCGGCTTGGCTGCCCAAGCCCTCCACTTCTCATAACACCGAGCCCCTAGCAACACTCGAGCCAAGCCGTCAGTCAATAACACGGTGGTAACAGAACTGCTCTCTTCACACTCGGCTCACACATGGCTCCAGGCTGACATACACATACTCCTATATATACTGTACACAAGGGCACATGTGCATCAGTACATTGAAATAAACTCTCAACGGTAGATGCACAAGGACAGCAGGTGCACACAAACAAATGCCAAGGTACACACATATGCACACACATGGACTGCCAGTTGCCCACGCCTTTGTACAAGTGAAAATGTCCTTGGCAGGCAAAGAGCTGTTCTCAGTAAACAGCTACAATAGTAGCAGCCAGACAAAGGTGTGAGGGTGGGCAGCCACAAAACCTCTGGGACCAGCGAACTATTGTGAAAGAACTTACGAAAGTCCAAGTTTTATACTCTGATACACGGGACCAGACTGTTGGCTCTGCCATGTTGTGTTACACGATGTTTCAGCTGAGCAGGATTCCTCTTTATGTTTCACAGTTAGCACTCTTGTGAAATGGTGCTGAAAAAAGAGCAAACAGCCGCTGCGAGGTGAAAGATTCAGCTTCTACATGATGGCTGATGAGTTTTATTTACAGCGGTGTGACTGACGCTGCTCAGGGGCTATAAACTGCTATTAAAGCAGAGCGGGGATTCCAACACAGGCCTGAGGAATCCAGCCTGGCACATTGTCTGTGTCTGTATTTGACACAGCAGCCCATGGGTGCCCATCACTGGACAAACAGACACATAAACACTAGATATACTGACATATAGGAGTCCACATACAGTTTCCACACAGGCAAGCTATGACACTGACACCCATACTTACGCAAAACCACACATGAAAGAGAGCTTGTGTAAAAAATGTAACGTAAAGCAACTGCAGGGATTTAATCTGTTTATTTATAGGCAGCGCTGCCTATTAATGGGCTCAGCTATTACTGCAGGGCTGAGACAGATCTGTTAGCAAGGTGGTATGATACTGCAACACTAGCAGTTCTCATACTGAAAACAGCTCCAAGCTCCATGTTGTTATTCAATTCAGCAAATATTACACTATAATATGGGTATAATCAGATTTAACAATTTCATTTACTGTTATTGGTTCAGATTCAATACATTGATGTAGCATTTGGTGTTAAACCGTAGCACTTTACTTTAATCCCTTTTTATTTAGCCTTTATATGCACTCTTGAAGTGTTTATAAATTGTTAATTAGACATACCTATGCAAATCTAATTACATTTATTTTAAATGTATTTATTATTGAATTAGATTTTATCTGTATAGCGCCAAATCACAAGATAAATTATCTCAAGCCACTCTAAAATAGTAAGGTCGAGACAACTGTCTTTTATTATACCATCATTTGTTATCTTGTAATATGTCTATCCACAGCTTAGAAAAGCTAAATGTTGGAGTAAATGCCCAGAAAATATATTTGGGCATATATTCATACATTTTTGATAACTGTCTGAAATTACAAAATATGAATCTCGTACTTCTGTGTTTTCACTCTGTGCTGATTTTCTACTTCAAACAGCACGTTAAGTTGCATTGGCATAATTGTTTTCAGAGACAAGTGAAGGTTTTTCTCCCCCACGGCCATATCAATTACGACTCAGTGACCTTGGCCCAACTGACTACTTAAGCCTTTTAACTTCAGCACGTTCATTTGACATTATCTTGAAAGGATCAACAAGGTTTATGTATATATAACAGCAATGACAAGTCCTCATTAGAACGGCAGCTGTGGAAATATAAGTCTCCTTCATTCACACTCTCTTACACCACCCCTCTAACCAAGATACCACTATCTATCTCCCCGTCCTGCCCCCTCAGGCATTCTAATCTTTTAATTGAATCTTTTGTAATTATAATGAAATAACTGCCGACTTCTATCAGGGAGAAAATGATCAGGGCCAGAATGTGCCAGCGGTTACAGGAAGCTCTTATTTCTCTGCCACTGCTGCCGAGATACACCCCCATTTCAATTAGCTCCTCAATTCACATTTGAGCAGCACATTAAGAGAAAACAAAGAGATGTGTGTGTGTGCGTGTGTGTGTGATTGCACACATACAGTGAGGGATTACTCTAGTGATCCGTCGCTGCCTCGTCAGTGACTTGTATGTATCACTTCGGGGCATCGCAATTTATATCCAAACTGTGTCCAAAAAGATTGAGCTGCTTTGGGTGTATTTTGGTGAGAAAAACACACTTCCCCTTCTTCTGACCCTGGAGAACTGCTAAGTGTAATTGCCTCATTCTTCTAAGCAAATGAACATTGACAGAGAGGGGATTGGTCTGCATAGGCTCTCTCAAATGGCTTCCCTGGCAGTTGACTAATTCAGTTCTCATTGACGTATGACTAAATCAGTGTCCATTATGCTTACATCCAGGGCAGCTCAGATGTAGTACCAGCTCCGTGGCATAAGGCACTTAAGAGCATTAAACAAGCCAAGCTGGTTGAAAGAGTCTCCTTTTCAGCTGCTTGACAAGGCCGCCACACATGGTGTAGATCTGACATTGGCCAGGCCGTAGCCTCTGACTAACCTCTGACATTGAGGTCTCCTGCTGGTGAACAAAAAACAGGAAAACTGACCATGTCACCGGCCAACGGCCAACAACAGTGGAACTTATTACCGCAGTAGATTTGTTGATGTAAACAGTAATTTTTGGGGAGACTTAGGGGAACAAACTGTTTTTTTCCTGTTTGTTCTCTTTTACTTTAAGTAAACAGAGAAGAAAAAGAGAGTTTGGCCACAGTATTGTTGAGAATCCAGGTGACTCTCCACACAAACCAAGTGGCTATTATGGAGTGCAATGTGCATGCTTGTGTGAGTGTGGCATTAGGAGCCAGACAGGTCCCTCCGTTGTGCAGCTGGGCTGGCTTAATGAGATATCAGGCTCAAACATCAATTCATCAGCCTCATTGATGAGGACAATGAGGGGCAACTGCTTCAGCAAAGAGAGGCATTATGGCTCGTCGTGTGGGGATAGGGCAGCCTTGTTTACAAAGGTTACTGGGCACAGAGGGCTTGAAACAGTACACCACACCGGACTCCACTTTGCTCCACTCTGTTAGACTCAACTCTTGTACCCTCGGGGGCAGCTTCTCAGGACTTTTTATCTCTTTGATTTTACTGGAACAAAGACCCAAAAGAAAAATGTACTACTTCTGTTATATAGAGGCCCAATTTTTAAACATATGCGTTTGTGAATGGGTTAAAAGGAGAGGCCATAGAGGCCTGATTGATTAAATAAACAAATCTCATCTTGTTATCATCAGGGCTCCCCTAGCTAAGCAGAGTAGGCTGGGCTGGCTGGAGTCCCCCCTGGCCTCGGCCTCTACTGACAGGGCATCTGTCTTCATTAAAGCTCGGCCAGTGTGCATGACAGCCACTGAAATGCTGGTGTCTTCACGATTAATGAAGACAGATGACTCCTCTCCAGAGGCAGTAAAAAGGAACAAAAAGCAGGAGGATGAACAAACAGAAATATCCATAACGGAAAAAAAGTCAAAAAGCTGCTTGTAACAAGAACCCAGTTAAGCTGTTTATCCCACTGCTCCGTTTTTTATTTGCGATTGTTTTTCCACTGTCATATCTGGCTTGGCTTCTCCCACCATACTATGTATACACCCCCCCACTCCTTTTCCACTCTCACACGCTGCCTCACAGCCGTAGCGGCCCCCTGGAAGTGTATGGAAATGGACCCCAATATTGTCTATCCAGAGACAGGCTGAATGAGAGGCTGACAGAGAAAAAGAGCAAAACGAAAGCTGGCCAGAATAACCCTTGGCTTTCTTAAGATTGTGCATGCATTCCACATCTCTAATTTATTCCTCCATTTACCCATTCGATAATTCATCTACTTATTAATTCATGGCTGTTGGGCTCAAGATGAATATCTTTATCCATCGGGTATCCAGAAGCATAAACAAACCTCCGACCTATGAGGACTGCACCAAACTTTCAACATCTGTAATATTAAACAGGCCACACTCATTATTATTTCATGTGAAATACATCACTGTCGCTGAAACTTGACTCCATGGACCTAAAGTCACAAGTCAAACACACACACACACACACACACACACACACACAGACACACACACACACACACACACACACACAGTCCATATCATATCATAGCAGGGAGTTTCTTTCAGATGACTGAGCAGCTCAAACTGGCTATGGGCGAGAGGAGAGGAGAAGAGGAGAGGAGAGGAGAGGAGAGGAGAGGAGAGGAGACTGTCTGTCCCAGTCTTTTCCTGTGTTGCTCTGTAGCCCCTGACAGCAGCCCCCTTAGCCGAGCCCTGAGGGGTAAACAAGCCAGTAACATGAGAGACAGAGAGAGGGAGAGAGGGAGAGGGAGAGAGAGAGAGAGAGAGAGAGAGAGACATGGTTGTGTCATACAAGAAATACAAACAGGATGCCACTTACACTGAACGCTGGCACTGCCTGTCCAAGCAAAGGGGTCCAGGCCCGCAAAGAAGGGGCTCGCCTTCCGTAGCATGCATGCACCGCGGCTGGTGACATCATAGAGCTGACGGGGGCCCATTCCCAGAGCCTCCATACAGTCAAACATGGCACCCCCCCACCCACAGCAAAAAAATCACTATGAGCTCTCAGTCCAGCCTGTATCCTGCCCTGCTTCCACCGCTCACGTCACTCTCCGAGCCAGTGACAACAACAATCAGCAGCAACAGCTCGCTGGATCTGCTGCCTTCACTTATCTCTTACTGTCACTCTCTCCCTCTCTGTCTCTGCAGACCTTTCCTGCCAATGCCGGAGTTTCCCCTTTCTCCCTCAGCTGGAATGCAGATTTGGGTCCTGCCTGGCTGAGCTGAGCTGAGCGTGACTCTGACTCTCTACTCTCCCCTGCCCTTGGGTGAGCTGCTCCCTGTCTGCTGTAACAGACCTAAATAACAGCCTCTCACAGCTCTCGCTGAGCCCCAGACACGGCGGAGCAAACCAACAGCCTCTGCATGACGCTCTGAGAGGGGGTGGAGAGACACACAGAGAGAGAGAGAGAGAGAATGCCAGAGAGGGAGGGATAGAGGAACCCAGAAGGAGGGGGGAGAAAGGAGGGAGAGGGAGGAAAGGGGGCAGTCCAGCAGAGCCTGCACTGGCCAAAGAGCTGATCTGGTTAGAGGACAAAACTTTTATTCCCATCCTTCTCTTGCTTTTTTTTTTTTTTTTTTTTGCTGCTTTTGTGCTTCATATTTCAACCCCGAATGCAAACAAACACAGTCCCCCCCCCTCCCATCGCTTCCCATTCAGATCTGGTCCCTGTCTCTGTCTGTCTTTACGTCGCACCTCCCCCAGTTTTCCCTGCAGTACATATGAGCCCCCACCACCACCACCTCCCCTCCCTTCTCTGAGCCCCCCGTCTCTAATCATAACCATATTAAAGTCCAGCCACTGGCCGGGTGTGTATGTGTGTGTGAGAGGAAGAGAGCCAGAGACACACAGAGAGAGAGAGAACATTGTGCTGTGGTTGAACCCAGAAACCAGATGCCAGGATAAATCCCTCCCTCCTCTCTTGTCTGTGTGAGCGAACAGAGGATGGGCAGTTCTCCTGTGTCTCTCCCTCTGGAAGTGCTTTAACAGTGATGAATGAGGGCTGCCTTGCTCAATCCCTGCAGTGCATTTACACAGACAAATACCCCCCAATATACAAACACACCATGTGCTGGACACACTTCTCACAGGTTCACTTGACCTTGTTTGTGATTTATCTCTGAGTGACCTTTCACAGACGTGCACGGATGCAGTTATGATGAAGTTGTGTGGGCATAAAAACAAAATTTGTTAAAGCCGCCAGCCACCTGAATGATCACGAGACTGTGTCATCCAGAGTCCCACCGTGGAACTTCTAGCAATTCTAGTTTAGGCTTCTTTAGCGCAGGTTGTTCTAAAAGAGAAAATCCAATTTAAAAAGCAGCACTCCTTCACAGTGATGTTAAATCAGAGCAAATCAATAGGCGGTCTGCGGTCAATGAAACAGCCTGTCACTGGCCCTAACTGTTGCTCAGCAGACGGATAGACTCAGGCTGGGCTTAAGCAAACAGCCTGATACAATGGGAGATATATGATAATAGAATGGCTTCAGTCTGTGGTCCCCACACATTCATCTCCCCCTGTCAGACCAGTACAAGTGGTATGGCCCAGCAGGCAAAAAAGACACCATTTCCTGTCAGTCTGTGCTGCTGGCTACGCTCTTCATAAACACACAGTGCCCGCCCGCCCGCCCGCCCGCCCTCCCTCCCTCCCTCCCTCCCTCCCTCCTCTGTCTAACACTTCACTCTTTTTCCTGTCTCATGAAAGAAACCATGCTTTCAGGTTTGGGCCTATTTCGAATGATTTTGATTAAAAATGTTTATTGACCTAAAAGCTGTTCCTCCGCCTGAGAGATGTCTTGTTTATTTTCTCAAATTGGCACATACACATGTGGGCTGACAGTGCTCACATATATGCACACAAACAGACACACACATTTAACAGCTCTTTTGTTGCATCAAACAGCAAACAACATCAGTGGTTTTTTAGTGTTTCTTCGTACAGTTGTCAGGTCATAAAACAGGGCAGCTTTATGACGGCAAAAAATAGAGCAAATTGCTATCGATGAACGATGCCCCTGCTGACAGTTTGTTCTTCTTCTACCTCTTCGCACATTGAAAAAATCCCCTAATCTAGATGCATTTCAGATTAAATCATCTATGCCCCAAGTCACATTTTTATGAACCACAAGCATTCTTCTCACACTCGTTTATTGTCTCCTTCCTGTCTTTTTTCTCTCACTGCTAGTTTCATGCAGCATCCTGGAAACTAAAAGCTGGCTAATCCCCACAGTGTTCAAATGTTCTATGTAACATCGACGTTGTATGCCAGGGCAGCTCTCTGGGCCAGCTGAGTTGCAACCCCATCGATTAATAATATCATGCGCTCACACTCTTTTTTTTCTTTTTTTGCAGATTTATGGACTCATATCTGAAATGTCCTGGTTTCGACTTTTCTTTTTTTTTTTTACCGTGTTTGAGACTATAATTCAGACCACTAACCCTGTGTTCTCCACTTATTGGCAGCATTGTGAACCGAGTCTTCCAGCACTTCAGAGGCTTTGCAGAGTGAGTTTAGACATCTAATCTACACATACTCCATACTTCTGCTGACCCAGGCCGGTCCCTACCTCCCCTCCCTCCTCTCCTTCCTTCCCCAGCCAGAGAGGTTGAACTCTGGAAGAAACCCCCACTGGGCCACTAACTTTCCCCCCAAACTCATTCTGCCCTCCTTCCTTCTCTCCCTCACTCTCTGGCTCTGCATCGCTGTCCTCCATTCCTTTTTTTTTTCTTTCTCCCCCTCTGTTTCTGCAAATACTCTCCCCCATTTCATCAAGTTCCCCATGGCCATTTTCCCCGACTGCATGATTTGTTTTAGTTGACAAAGTTCTCTGCTTTTGTTTCTGGTTTTGGAAATGTTTCATTTTCAGTGGCTGCCAACTCACTGCTCTTTTTGTGTGTCTGCTGCTTTCAATCACGTTTAACTGCACAGCACACATTTTAACACATATTGAAAATGTTTAAAAATTTCCCTCGGTGAGAGGATTTGACATCTTTGATGTTTCACCTCTTTATCTGAGGGACTCTGCTTATAGCGCCACATGGGCTACAGCCTATAGAAAAATCTGGCTTTACTACTGTCTGACACTCAGATGCCAATTACAGATAAGACGTAAACTTCACATTGTTGCCACTTCCTCTGTATACAGTCATTCAGGTTCCAGGAAAGCAGTCAACAACACGGTGGTGTGTAAGGCAATAAAGGCAGCTTGTTTTTAAATGCCTTTGCACTCAATGCAGCATGGTGAGTTTGAAAGGAATGTAGAGCTTTTCCATTGCTGATGTGAGCATGTGTGCAGTGTGTGGACATGCTGAAACAGATTGCCGGTGATGATAGAGATACTGAACACCAGTCCACAGTGGCCTCCGACTACAGCCAGATTCAGGTTACACAGTGTGCACACGCGCACTCGCACACACGTTTCGACTTCAGAGGACATTCAATGACTTGTGATGACTTTGATTGTTTTCCTGGAGACTTTCTCTAACCTTAACTGGTAAGTAAGTTGCCTAACCCTAAATCATACCCTTATTTTAACCTAAAGTTAAAAACATCTCTTCACCTTAAAATGTAATGAATCAGGTAATGGGGACTTAAGTAAGACAGACTTAGGTCCCCACAACATGAGTAATACCTGTTCTAACAAACACACACACACTATTTATATGTAGGTTATTGTAACAATTAAAGAACAAAGTTGCTTGATGAAGGAGCTAACAGACAGAATCTGTAAGTTTTGTCTTTTTCAGTTATTAATAAAAAAAAGAATTTATCTAAGCCACAGTATGTTTTTATGTTTGTCAGTAGAAAACAGTGCACAATCCTAGCGTTCCTCCTCATCACATCCATCAACCGCTCCGCCAGCCACAGGTTTTACACATGTTCGGCTCTGACACGACATGAAATCTTATCAACTCATTTACCTCACTCTCTCACTATATATCTCTGGAAGGTACCTGGTGTGTCATGGAGGGGAGGGATGTTGAAAAAATGAGGTATGACTTATGAGAGAGGGAGAGAGAGTGACTATGTTCACCTCCGTTCACATGCTGGTCCCAGACAGAGCTACTCTTCAGAACACTATCAGTCTTGGCCATCTTTCAAGTCTCTTTTTCGCTCCCTGTAACTGCACTGTCATGACATTTTGCTACCTTTGTTGTGTGTGTGTGTGTGTGTGTGTGTGTGTGTGTGTGTGTGTTGGGGGGGGGGAGACAGATCTCTTAATTGTTGTTCCAAACATAAGAAACCACCATCTTGTTCTCATAGGTCATGCCCTCCCACGCCTTCTAAGGGCCCGTCCCTCCTTCATCGCCATTGCGTGCTCTTGGTCTTGCACGTGCCCACAAAGACCCATCTGAAAACAGACACCTCCCATTTTTAATATCTTCATCTGTCGTCATGTCAGAGCTGCACTAAGTGGCCTCCCCCTTACGCGCAACCTTTACAGAGTTTCCACACATGAAGGCACAAGCTAGCACGCATACACACTAGCATACAAATGCACGCAAAATAAGCAGCAAGTTTCCAGCACTTACGGCAAATTGGCTCCAACTTGCGGAGAAGGATAACAAAAGGAAATCCAAACAGGAGAGAGGGAATTCAAGAGGGCATATGCCAAGAGGGCTTAGGGGGATATTATCTGAGGGAAAGATATTCCACTCACTATCACTCACAATAACTTCTTCTGTGGGTGGTTACATTTGTCTGGAAAAACTAAGTGGGCCTTACTGTCCATCATCTCCCCCTTATCTATTGAATCATAGCCAGCAATGGTTGCAAAATGAAAAGAGCAATGTGAGGGGAATCGATTTCCAAAAAATTGAAGGGGGTAGAGCGCCTGTCATCTTGAGGCTTGTGGTTGCCTAGGGAGATGAAAGCAGGGATGTAAGTCCATGCAGAGCTGTTTATTAAAGCAGAGGAGGCTCCAGTCACACTGATGGATCAAGGACGCAGCCAAACAGCGCTACACATGCTGTCATCACACAACACAAGTACACACAAATGGTGCAGCCCTAGCATTGCTAATTTGCTATGTAGAACATGGTCATAGCGGCAGAGATGCCAGCAAACAGATGGCTCTATAATGCTGCTTTTTTTCTGATGAGATTTCAGCATTCATAACATTTTATGCCTTGTCAAATCTAATACTAGCATTGATTTAGCTTAATAACTGGGTGATTCATAATTTAATGCAATACCATCTTTCATAACTGTAAACAGAACTGATCCTGAAGTAATAAGAGACCGAATTCTAAAAGGATTTTTTCCGATGTAATCTTAGCACAGGATGGAAAGGTCATTTTATTAAACCTTGGTGATAATAGTATTGATACCTGGCAAAATCCACCTCGTACATCAGTACCAAATTACAAATCCCTTTCACTATACAGAAACATATGCATATGTTGCCTACAAAAAGAGATTTCTGTAAATCTCAAATTAATCTATCATTCCTGAAGATCTATATCTAAAACACCTTGAAATCATTTGTAATGTGTAACTCCAGGCTCGGACCATTTTTTCAGCCCATCCAATCACTGACAAAGATTGGTAAATGCCACTAAGATTGGCAGAGGTCAATGATGGATCGACTTTGCTCTCAGAAGCAAACACTTAGGTGAACACTCACATAAAGAGCAAACAGTGAGAGAATAACAACACTGGGAGTTTGATGGGAGTTTTTGTCTTTCTGTGTCTATAGGGAACCTTGTCCCTGGAGGGAAGTGAGGGGTAGTAGGGCTGAGCTCATCATTTTCATATCCATACATAGCTTACTTTCTCTTTCGTCTCCCTCCCTCTCTTCACTCAAATATACAGTATACCCACATGAGCACACACATAAGCACCAAGACAAATCTAAACCTACAGCGTCAACCACATACCTACAGACCTGGGCTGAAACCCAGCACTTCAACCTTTATGAAAATAAATCAGGTGGCACAATGCGATGTTTGTGCTCAGCTTCTCCTTCAGTGGAGAAGGCTTCACTCTGTTAATCGACATCCTTCCCTGCTGTCCCTCTCCACCATTTAAATGTTCGCTTTTACATTCCCTCTCAAACCACATTTCCCACCGAAATGGCTCCTTTACGCAACTCCCCAAGCTCCCAAAGCCAACATGACCTCCTTATGTGTGTGTGTGCGAGTGAGTATAAGAATGCAATGAGTGTTTTTAATTATATCACTCTGCATGAGGATTTTTTTTTCTACTGGGACATTTTGGTCGTTTTCACAGCCTCTCCTTGTTAATGGTTTGTTTGTGTGTGTGTGTGTGTGTGTGTGTGTGTGTGTGTGTGTGTGTGTGTGTGTGTGTGTGTGTGTGTGTGTAAACGGGTGCACACATGCATGTGTACACACTTTGCAGGCAGTATGCTGCTCTTTATGTGTGTGTGTGTGTATTGCATATAAATCCATTCCCAACTTACATAAATAACTTTTCACTTTGTCTCCACCAGAGGCTCAACTGAGCAGACTCCGCTTTTACACAAGTTTCAACATGCTATTCATTCCATTCTATTAATACAATGCTTTTAATTTCATCCCACTGTGATGCAGCTCAGACTCTCACAGCTGAGCCTCTCATGAGCGCTCGCTCGGTTTCCATCACTCTGTGTGAAGCTAGAAATTATAGTATGAATGGAAAGTCCGAGCGCAGTAAAAGGACTTCACATTTTGGTCCGAGCCATGTGGGCTGAAGGAAATGACCTACCAGCTTTTCAAAACATCCCTGTGGCTGGGTTTGGGGCCAGGGCTCCGGCCCTGATTGGTGAAAGCTTAGAGAGGTGTTTCAGGGCTCAGTGGCGATGTTATCACATAGTAAGTGGCCTTAATGGGCTTCCAACTGTTTGTTTGAAGGACTCCCATAATGACAGGGATCAACTGATAACGGCCTCCGCTCCACGCTGCACAGAGAGCAGCCAGAGCCTCTCATGGATGAACTAACGCCACTGCGCCTTCATAAAGATATGGGTGGTAGGGATGAGTGTCTTGCAGCACACCCACATGGTCAATGAACCTCAGTTACACATGATTTGTAGGTTGAAGTGAAGCGCTAAGGTTTTCTAGGTCCACTTGCTTCCTATGGATTAAGAGCGAAGAAAAGCTATCTCTACATGTGCAAACACAGTCCGCCTATACCCCATCCCTCCCCTTTCCTGTCTCTTCTCACCTCTGTGCAAAACAGGTATTTCCAAAGACACTCTGGTGCCAAAACAGAGCGTCGCCACAAGAGGTGCGCCAACCTGTCAGCACAACGTGCACACAGAACAAAGGTAGGTGTCACCCGGACTACCTTTCGAACAACAATTACACACTAAGCTCTGACGCTATGCATGAACACGGTGCTATTTACTGCACACACAAGCACTCACACAGAGAAATGTCCAACGGTGCTACTCCCTTTATGTGGAAGGTATTTTCTCAGTCTGGCCTACAGACAGCCCTGACAACAATGAGCAGGCCTGTTAAGCCAACTCCTGGAGAAGAAGTAGAAGAAGAAAAACAGGGCCTGGGGAATGTCTAAACCGAGGCCCTTTGTCTTCTCTGCTCACATTTAAGAGAGTGGGGATTGAGACTGCTGTCAGTAAAATGACTTGTAACATTCCTTGTCAGGGGATACACCAGTAGGATGTTTTAAAAGGCGATACTGACAGCTGAGAGTTTTCCACCAAGGCTAAACCTTAAACTGATACAGAGTTGTATTTTTGTAGACGCTTTAACACATATAGTGACATTTTTGTAATATATAACAAGGACATGAATTGATTCATCAATTGACAAACAATCAGTCAACAACCAAACGGTTCAAATGGTTAATTGTTAAGTGAGAAAGGGCTAAAAATACACTGGTTCAAATTATTTTTCTTTTTTAATGAAGAAGTCAAGAGGTTGAGACGTAGTATTTTCTGACATGCACACTAAATAATCAAATGAATAAACAATTAATAATAAAACTATTAATAAGTCAGGAATACGCTAATATTGACATACAAATTGTAAAATAGGGTCAATCTCTTCACATAAGGCCGAGTTCAAGTGAATTGTCACGATGATCCTGACTTAATCTTTGACCCCAGCCTTGTTTAGGCCCTGAGACAGACCAAATAAGTGCAGTCTTTAACCCCCATGAACGCCGCTGCTGCCAGTGTGGATGTGTCAGTACAAGCAGCCATGTATTAAGTCCCAGTGCATGTGGTTGCCTGTGTCTGTTTGTGCTTTTAGATACTTGCTTTTTGTTTAAACTCATGCCAGTGTAAAAACCAAAAAGGATCCATCTGTCAGTGCTGTGGGATTTCGCTCTGCGTCAGGAGTATGTTTCTCGTTTTTCAATGAAAGAAACTCTGTGTGTGCGTGTGTGTGTTTGTGTGTGTGTTTGAGAGAGAGACAGAAAGAGTGGGAAGAGTGTCTCTGGTGATCTGTTTGCATGTGTGTATCTGTGTGTTTTCCTAGCAGGGTGTGTTCTTGGATTCCACCACATTACCCCCAGGTGCTCTCTCGCTCTCTCTCTCTGTCTCTCTCTCTCTGTCTGTCTGTCTGTCTCTCTCTGTCTGTCTGTCTGTCTCTCGCTCTCTGTCTCTCGCTCTCTCTAGTTCTGTGAAAATACCTTTAGGATTAGGTGGGCAGCAGCAGCAAAAAAAAAAGGGGGGGTTGAGCGTGGGGTTGAGAAGACTGGGTGTCAGGAGGGTGGGGGGGCGAGGTAGTGATTGACAGCTGAAAGGCTGGAGAGGTGCTCAGGCATGCTGCGGTGGTGGGGGGAGAGAATGGGACTGCACACACAGGCAGGGGGGGCTCTCAGGCTCTGCACTCAGCTGTTGCCACCCACACCCATCATTATTAGTCCCTCCACAGCCCACCACCACCTGCCGACCCCTTAGCAGTGCACCCAGATAAGGTTTCTTCTGCTTACCTTTACCTCATGAAACAAAAGTGCTCATTCTCTTTCCTCTCTCTCTCTCTCTCTTTCATCCTCAGCAGTTAATTATGCCACTGTGGTTTTTAATACTTTCTGACCAACAATCCTGATGCTGATTAAAAACCTGCATCTTACAACTAACTTTCAACGATAAGTGATGTATGTCGGCAGCATTTGTGTAATCTGCCTGGTTTTTCCATGACAGAAAAACACACTGGATTGTCAACAATCTCCTCTTTGTGCTCTGTGCTCCATACATCATCCCATCCTTGCACTTCAGAATACAACAGTGCCCCCTGTGGTCGAGTCTAAAACGACAAGCCACAAACTACAGGCTTAGTGGTTTGAATCCTGCCCTCAATTTCAGCTCACCTGTCACTCCATAAACACATGTAGTATATTCATTCAGAAAAAAACAAGTAAATAAATTGTTTGTTTTGTTTGTTGATGCTCTGCGCTCTCGTCACCTCACACTGAAAGAATGTTGTTTTGTCTCTAATTGCAGACTTGTGGGTTCCCTGCCTCACAAAAGCTCTGTGAGCGATCCACACATACATGCACACACACACACACACACACACACACACACAGAGAGAGAAAGAGTGAGAGTGAGAGTGAGAGAGTGAGAGTGAGAGTGTGAGGGAGAGAGAGAGAGAGAGAGAGAGAGAGAGAGAGAGAGAGAGAGAGAGAGAGAGAGAGAGAGAGAGAAAGACACCAGTGCAGTTTGTGGTCACAACCACACAATCTACAAGACTCTATAAGGAAACCACAGCAGCAGAGTAATCATTGCATTGATGAAAGATCTTCATAGTTTCTTAGGGGATTTTTTTTCTCTTTCACCACCACTCGTCCTATATCACAAACAGCCCCTAAAGTTTTCCGTTTCCACAAAATTACACATAATGAAGTGCAATTTAAATAGTTGTATTCTCCTCTTTCCAGTGCAAGCCCAAATTGTTTAATGTAACCCGAATGAAAATGACGGTGTGGGCAATATATGTAGTTTGTGTTCAAATGGAAAAAGACATATGAGACACAGGAAACAGTGAAACCGTGATGAAAATTACTTACAGAGAGCGGCCATCTCTTTGGGCAGGTCAGCACCAAATCTCCCAAACAGGCTGGTGTTGGCCAGCAGGTCAAAGGGGGAGTGGCTTCTCATGGAGTTGAAGGCAAAGGGGTAGACAGCAGGTGGGAAGCCGGTCATGTGACCCACCTGCTGTTCCCTGTTGGTAGCCATGGCGACAGAGCACCAAGGGGTCCGCAGCAGGCCGCTGTGTGAATGCAACCGCTTTCAAAACACCTGGAAATCCTGGTTGAAATGCTGAAATCCGTGGCCTCTTGAAGACCCTCAGGATGTAGGGAACTGATGAACGATGACGGGACCTCAGGTTTTAGAGAGGGAAGGTCGGACTCCGCTTTAGAACAGTCATCAGATCACTTTTCTGAGGAAGAGAAGGGAGAGAAATTTGTTAATTTTTACTCAAAAGTTTCACCACACAAAACACGAGGGTAAGTGTTTCTGACATGAAAATAAAACCAGTGGTTTGTGTTGAGGTCCTCTGTGGATTCCACAAACACAATTCACCTCACATCAACTCTCGTCCGTCTATGTTCTGGGACGGAGAATAGTTTACACAGTTGTAATCAAAGAAGGATGTGCAAACTTCACCCCAACAGGTATGAGAGAATGGGAAGGAAGGAGGAAGCGCGGAAGACGGCAAGAACCAAAACAGATAAAGACGTGAGGGAAAAAGAATGAGTGAGCTGTGAGAGGAAAAGCCAGAAAAACTGGGACTGGGCGAGGGGAAAAGAAAATAGAAAGAAGTTTGGAAAAAGTTATAACAGGGAAGAGCGGGAGGGAGTGGGGGGGAGAAGAGAGCGAGAAAAAGAGAGAGAGCTCTTGTTCCTGCAGTTTTGAAGAGCTTCCAGACTTCTACAGTGATTCCAGGCTATGCCATATGATTTAAATCACCAGAACTCTACTATAAAGAGCTCCTCTGTTCCTGCTGCCAGCCTAGCACAGCAGCCTGCCTCTCTGCCTCTTCCCCCCAGGACCAGAGGCCCAGACACGGGGTCCAGAGCTTGAAGGGGGGGGTGGGGGGGTCGATTGGGGTAGGGGGCAGGGAAAATGAGATCCACTGATTGCTAACTGCTGCTGTCACTTCCAACTATCTTCTCTTGAGGTCAGGCTCCCATCCCACAGAGTCATTTTGGCTCTAACCTCCTGCAGCCCGCTCGTCACTTGGACTCCACACAGTAGGCAGAGACAAGTCAGGCTCAAGTGTGGACAAGGCTGCAGTTATGCCTCGCTGTTAATACAAGAGAAGGAAAAATCCCACTAAAGCCTCCCATTTTCTTTTTTTTTTTTCATGTTTTCCTTCTGCCTTTCGCTTCCCTAGCGTGATTTCGAGAGTGCGTGGTGTGATCGGCTTGTTTTTTAAAATGTGGCTTTGAAAAAGAGCAGAGCCAAGGAATTTGGAACTGCTGTGGCTTGTGAATCTGGGAGAAAAGACAGGGAAAAAATCTTGGTAGTGAATTTGGTATAAACAAAGAAATGAGGAGGGGAGGAAAAAAAAAAAAAAAAAGAAAAGATCTAAGGCTCAATCTGTGAACTGCTGAACTGGGCGAAAAAGTGCAGAGGAACAGTGACAGGGTCTGGGCACTGGGGGGCACTAAGAGGTGGCGCCGTGCCCAGGAAAAACAGTGAGAGATTTCCAAGACGCACACATATGCACCACAAAGTCTGAAACTCATACACATGCAATCAAGGACAAAAAAAAGAGCTCCCGGTCTCTCTCTCACATACACACACACACACACATGGACACACACCTCACCCCTTGCCTTTTCCAGGGCTCTGGCTCCCTTCCTGACTCTCTCTCTGGCTCTTTCTCTTTCAACAGAGCCAGTTAATTACACCCTACTGCTGCAGGCAGCTTCAAACCACCACTAATTTAGAGTTCCATTACAGTAAACTGTTCCACATGTGCATCCAGGGCCCAGGCAGGCTCGGGTGGCCACGTTTCAGGAAGGAGCAGCCGCCGATAGGCACCCACCCCCATCCTGCCAACACAGCCTTACTGCCATCTTTCTTTTTCTTCCCTCTCTCCACTTTTCTTGCTTTCTTCCTCTCCCCTTTTTTCAGCCTGCTCCTCATCTGAGTACTACCTTTGATTTCTTCTTTTCGGTTTCTGCTTTCCACACCGCATCTCCGCTATAATCATGTCCTTGTACCCAGGTCTTTCCTTTGCCCCCCCCCCACGCGCACCCCATCTTCTACTGCTTATAAAACTTGTACCATGACCCTGCGTAGAAGTTCCACTGTGCGGCTTACACACAAAAACATCACTACACATTTCACAGTGGGCCTAATGGGAGAAGAAGTTCAGATTGGAAAAACAAAACTGCCAGCAGACTCATAATGTGTGTGTGTGTGTGTGTGTGTGTGTGTATTATGAGTATGTTCTTGGCCAGCGTTTCACCCGTTTGGGTATCTGCCTCATGAACTCAAACCAGGCCCCATAAAGGCAGCACAATCTGTCTGCGAGTGCGAGAGAGAGAAGAGAGGAGAAATGAATTAGTGTGAGCAAAGACAGAAAATCAGGCCAGAGCGTACAACTGTATGCATGTGACTTTTGTATTCCCACAGGAGGACACAACAGTAAACTAATCCAGAAATTATGACCAAGCATGAGAATCATACCTAAGTAAACCACTATGTCACTGTATTCAAGTCACAGAACAAAGAAAAGAAACCGGGAAAGAAAGAATGAAACAAACTAAGAATGGAGACAGGGAAAAAAACATAATTTTAAAATAAAACCCAGTGACTTTACTCTCCCCAAACAAAATAATGAATTAATAAAAGAGTTGGCGCCAGTGTTTTTTAATGAGTCACATCAGCACAGCAGCTTTTTACAGAGCCATTTATGTTTTATGTTGGGTCCTGTGGTAGGCTCACTTCGCCAGCCCGTCTGGGGCTATAAGGGGATAAGGGGAATTTGGAGTGACCTCATCCCCTGTTAGCCAGGGCCAAATGGGCATAGAGGGCCTCCCCACTTCCCCTGAGCCTGGGGGGCACACAGGAGGCAGCAGGCGGCCAGGCAGGCGAGGAGCACCAGGGCCAGCGATGGGTGGGTTCACGGCTGCTGCTGGGACTTTCCGTCAGTTTCTTGGAGGTACACTGTGGCAGTTTAGATTTACTTTAGTTGTTTCTGTAAATAGTGGAGTGTCAGACCTCACAGTAGTTCATCATGTTAGAGCAGACTCATTGGTTACACTTGAGATTGATTTTATCAGGACAAGATGTCGTGTAGCAAATGAAATGATATCAATCAAGTCAGCAATTTGGAAACAGAGCTACAAGGCGAGGCACGCTTTGAGAGAATGAGATTTCCTTGTTTGCTAAAGAGTTTGGATTTCAACTAAAGAAAACGGGGAGAATCGAGGAGACATAAAAAAGACAGAAAGAAAGAAAGAAAGAAAGAGAGAGAGTGAAAGAACAGTTCCCACAGATTGAATGTCTGTCAAACAAAGGGTATCAAATCCTCTGTGAGCAAAACAACAATTGCACCTTAACCGTTGTGACAGAGTGAGGCCCCTCAGGCATTAAAGACTGGAGTCAAACATAACAGATGAATCAAGGCATTTGAGGAAGCTCTGTGCCACACAACCAAGAGAGGCGGCAGGGTTTTTTTTTGTCAGCACAAGAAACCACAGGTGATTACTGTGCGTATATGAGGAGAACTCTGGGTGCCATGGCTGCCCCGCTTTGTTTACTAGAGAACTTTTCTAATTCCAGTCAAGGAAAGCATAAAAGAATTTACAGTAACTGCGTGTGAGGTTATATTGAGCTATAATTGTATGTTTTTCTTTGTGGATATTTGCCTTTTGAAGTCAAAACTTTTACGACTCTCCTCTTTGCACAGTGGCTCTTGCAGGGACTTGTTTTTGTTGCACTTTTCAATCCAGAAGTTTCCTGAAGGCAACAATATACAAACTCTCACATATTTTCCGCAAGGTAAAAACAAAATATATGTGTCAATCAGCTCACGCAGAGATGCAAGTCAAAACTTTAACTCAAAAGGATTTTATTGTAAATTCACAGCCTGGAGATACTGTACCATGTATCTAAGCAGGAAAAGCTTGGCACAATCACACAGTCTTCTCCCTCTTTTTTCCACCTCTGACTTGCCCACTCCTGCTTTCTTACTTTCTGCGCATGTCTCCCAGACACGCTCTTCCAATTGTAAAGAAGAACATCACAAAATGATTTATGCTCAGTAACTCTGTAAAGGAAATGACTTGAAGCACAGAGGGTTAAGTTTAGGTTTTGGGTCGAGGATGAAGTCATACTATCACAGCAGGTAAACAATGATTTTTACAACCAGTGTGTCTACACTGAGTTGACAGACTGGCTTTTCCAACCGCTTGGAGCCAAATGAACATTTAGTGTCATCATCGCTGCTAAAATGTGAGCAAACAGAGCTGCAGAAATGTTTTATGAGCTCATCACTGTTAAAGAAATGATAAAATACTCAAATTGAAACTTGATCAGGGCAGAGTTATCTGATCTTGTTGCTGGCGTCAACAGTCTTTTGGCTGTGAAAACAATATCTGCAGCACTATTATCTGATGCAAAGCTGTCAGCTTCCAGTCTTTCAACAAGTGGTTGGCTAATGGCTCTGAGCGAGACACCTAGTGACAGACAGTCCAGTGTCTCCAAACAGATCTGCATACCATCGCCTCAGCCTTGTTTGACATGTGCCTACGTTTGGCATCGTACAAACTCGTATTTGCTTACAGCAACTATGCAAAGTAGCACCTCTGTGTAATCACTTGTCACTTCAAGACGTATTATTTTTCAGGAGTGCCACTGGGGAGCGTCTTTATGCAATCTTTAATCATTAATTCCTACTTTTTTGTTCCTTCTCTTTTCTGTCACATAACGACCCGTGTTGACGTGCACTAGTGGAGAGAGGTATGGAAAGAGTGAGGACTCACAGTGAGACATAAAACACTTTGTGACATGATGAAGTCATTCTGACAGCTTGCTGTTTCCATGATGTGGTAGTGCTCTTTGGAGTGCTCAACGTGGAGACTGCAGCAGTGGGTCCAGCCAAAAAGCAAAACACACCACAACAGGAAATGGGCAAAGACGTGAGAAATGGTGAGAAATTTTGAGAAATAAACTAAGAGCCAGAGAGAGACAGGAAATAAAGTAAGAGAACAAACAGTCACATTGCCAACAGTGTGATGGCCTCTCTTCACTGTTGGCAATGTGAAAAATAAAGTTGGTGCTTCTACCACATCTCAAGCAGTATGTGTATTCACATGGGCAACTTTATGAGTGTGTTTCTCCACCTTCAAAGAATACAGACAACTAATGGATGAGTTTCACCACTTTTAGCCTCGGGAGTCAAAGCAACATTCAAGACAGCAGCAGGCCCAAACACACACACTCATATGCAAGCACAACATGCAAAGCAACACACATTCTCGCATGTCTAACTGTTGTGCCAAAAGAACTTTTAATGAGCGCTCGGAGGCAGGCCGAAAATGTAAATCCTCACAATCACAGCAGCACACCTGCAAAAACAGACAGAGGAAATGGTGCGCAGATAGTTTCCTTGTTAATTATAGTGTGGCAGCAGAGAGCCCCACGATTCCCCTACAACCACCTGTCTAACTCCTCCCCACCACTTGGCCTTAATTGCGATAGAAATTCCAGAAAAAGACAGGTATCAACAACTCCCAGATTTACTGCTCAAAGTGCTGTCAGAGGATTTTGCAACACAGACGCTTATATGGGTCCACCATTGTTCCAGTGGTTCCACCTGAAATGCATCATCACACAACCCACCAGGTTTTACACTAAAAATAAATAAATACACTGATAAACGTGGGTTTTTTTCTGACAGTTGTAAACATTTTACTGGAAGGAATAAGTCCAACAAACAAATTGTTTATTGTTGTTATATAACATTTCTTATACTTTAACTATATTTTTGATAACATTTAACTTTGTGATCCACTCCAGTAAAGTGGAAAACTCCCACTAATCACAATGTGCCAGTACAAGAGAGAAGGTCTCATTAATGCTTTTGTTCATAAGTAGCTATTTCTGTGACCATAAAGCACCATGTGTGTTATTACTGATGTGTGCTGACAGAGTATCTGAGCACTGACTAAAGAATTTTAAGGCCGCTTGATGTGTAAATATTTACAACAACAAAAAAGGGAGAATGTTTTTACTGAGGCAAGACGGCACTATCACACAGCACACTCATGAACACAAATACAGGGAACATGAGTAATGATGCGTACACATCTGGAACATATAACAGCAAGCACAAATAATAATTGATTCCAAACTGTGACTGAAGACTAGCACAAAGCTGTGACTGAACCATGTGATGGTAAAAAAGACTCTGTAAGGACAACCTGTCCAAAAACAAATAATAATAAAGACCTGAGGGTGGTGCTCTGAAGGAAGGGATGATCTCTGTTTCTTCCACTCCAGATGTCACTGACTGTGTCAAACTGACGGACCAGATGAGAGCACAGAGCTACAAAAATATCACCGGCCTTCGAGCAGGAATCCCTCACTCAGCTGTGCAGGCGTTTTTCTTCTTTTATAAATCACTTCAAACTGTCCCTCACACTTATGTCACGTCCACCAGGGGAAATAAACAGTGGACAGCAGGTGCAGAGCCATGGCAGTCCAGCTGCAGTGTCTCACCTACAGACCAGTAACCGCTGGAGCAATAAAGCAAAGCTCCACTCTGACATTAGCCACTTGATCTTTATCTGATATCCAAATCAAACAGCACCAAACGCAATGTGTTACACATGGCTGTTAACAAGTGGAACCTGTTAACCTAGCGCATATGCCAGCATCAATAAATAATCTTCTCTGGCATGCTGCTAACTATGGGAACACAATGAATAAACTTTCATGTAAACTAAGACCAGAGCTGCAGACACACCTCACTCCACAGGAATTATCCTCTGTTCTTTAAAATGTGGAAAACAATGAGTTTCTATTCAAAACATTCATATGTTGGTTGAAAAAAACAGGTCAAGGACTAGTGACTCCTCTGGTGAATACACATCAAACACATGCAAGTGTGCGCACACTAACACACACATACATATGCTAATAATAAAGAGCTCCACAGGCACTGGGTAACACATGAAACACTCATTAATAAGCGCATGTGTGCGCACAGGCACGCACACACATGTTCAAGTTGTTTTCTTTTAACATCAGGGTCACATTTATGACACAGAAAGAAAAAAACATACAGAAACAGTGCAGGAAAACAAACATGTGGACGTTTAATTGTTTACACATGAAAATCTGCTCAGATTTCGGGAAAACAATGATTAACTGTCGCAAGGAGCCTCAACTCTGTTTCTGTCATCAATTAAAACTCTTCCCAAGAAAATGCACTCTCTCTCTCCTTCTTTCTCTCCGTTTAGAGAGAGAGAAAAGGGTGAAGGAAGAAAAACAATGGTTAAAGTTATGGTTTGTAAACTTTCTGACTCACCAGCTCTCGTGTTGATGAGGCCGACAGATGGATCAAGAACTTGAATGGTCTGATGAGCGGCTCAAGCCCAGGAGGAGAAAAGATGTGTGTACGTTCATCAGAGTCCTTCTGACAGCAAAGACAGAGCAGCAATGAGTCTCTCTCTCTCTCTCCCTCCCTCACTCTCTTGCACCCTCCTCCCCCTCTCCCAGTCTCTACCTCTTAAAATCACTCTTTCACTCCCCAAAGACAGATGCACACTCTCTCACTCACTAAGAAATAATTATGCTCTCTGATTCATAAAGCCTTCCTTTGTCACGTGACCTAACACTTCAAATATACAGCACATTTTTTCACACGCCACAAAATGCCTGCAGGGAAGAAAAAGGCCCACAGAGCTTAAGTTTCTGTTTTTAATTCTCTCTCCCTTCTTTGTCTCTCACCGAATTCTTTTTTTCTCTTTCTCCATCTTCTTGGTGAAAGATTAGGCTTACCTACAAACTGTTTGTGCATGTCGAAATGGAGAGCCATGTCGGCATCTCTCATCATTCATGTTTGATCAATAACTTCACGGTTTAATAGGACGTTATTGTTTTTGTGATTTAACAGAGATGCTATGTTAATGACAAGCCAACAGGTTTCTCCTTCCAAGAACATCTAAGTGGTTTCACTTTTATTCTTGCTGTGATCAATTTATGGAATAAACATAATGGACTTTAGCCCTAAATGTCTGCTTGACACAAACATGTACTGTAGATTTTTTCATGTTTGTGTTTGGCTCTGTGTTTTATTGCTTGCAATGTTTCTGTGCAAATCATCCCACAGCAATGATAATAAATCACAAATACCTTTAGCATTGCTAATGCTAAAGTGAAGAGATTTAACAATAAAAGACAGCATGTATCAGGACTTATAACATAAAGTATTTGACAAAGATTCAACTGATAGGACGTTTAAAACAGTCTGACTTTACTTAGGATAAATGAAAATCCGTTTCTTGGGGGATAATAAACATCTGTCAACATGCTGACATTCATTTTCCAGTTTCAAAAATCAATGCATTTCTGAACCTAAATCACCGCCATTTCTAAAATGAAACTAGCAGTGGTAAATTAGCTGCAGGGACATCCTGTTGTAAGATGGCAGAGCTGTGCAGCAGCAGCGACAGATTTGGGTGTGCCCCTGAACATGCCCCTCACTCCATATGAGATCATGTGTTTCAGATGTGTGTTTATGTGTTTGTGGTTCTGGGTGTGTGCCCTTTTTTTCTGAATGTAATGTTTCTCAAGTTGTTTTGGTTGTGAGGAGCGACTCAAACCTCAGGGCTGGGAGGAGGAGAAGGAGGCACACCTCAACTGGCACCTCAGCGGGCACTTTCACCTCTTCAGCAGAGCATACATCAATAAAAATGTCAGTGTTAAAAATACGCAACTGCTCCTCTCCTGCTAAAGCATGCAACATCTAGTTTAATTCATGTCTCAACCAATCAAGAGATGCAAGAATTTTCAAAATAACCAACTTATACATGCACTACTTATTTGGAAACTTCATCTGAAACGATGCCCTTCAGGCATATTGGCCATGCATCACTTCACTCTCCTAAATCTCACAGGCTGAAGCATAATTTCCAACCAACACAGCATGTGAAACTTTTCCTCCTCCTCGATCTTCCCAGCTATATGAACGTTGAAGACCGGCTAAATCTGCTGCTTAGGTTGTTTGTAAACCTCAGTAATTGGCCTGATGCAGTCAGAGATCTTATGCTCAAATACACTGACCCCAAAGTGTCTCTGGGATAAAGTCAAGCTATCATAATAAAAAAAACGTGTTTCCAATCCTTACAGCCACATATGGCCCACAGTAGCTTACTGAAATGCTCTTTCATACATTTTTTTGATGTGGATTTGCCAGAACATAATCAGGGCAAATGAATGGATAAGCACTGAGAGGAACTGTTGCCATTTTGTCGAAACCTTATATTCAGGAAGCGCAGATCCAAGCCATACTGCAAAGAGCACTTCAAGTGATCCTTATCTCGTTTACATTTGATTTATGTGTTGCTTACGAGGCCTCTAAGACTAACAGAAATCCCTTCACTGTTTACATAGCAGTGCTAAATCAGCAAATGTGTAATATGAAACAAGGAGGTAAATGCAGCCAAAACACATTGTGTCTGTGGGGGGGAGGGGACTAACTGTATACAAGCTGCTAAAGTGATGAGAAGTGTGAAGTGTGAATTTCAAGCTAATGTGATGCCATCGGCCTGAGTGAGACCATGAGTTTGTGTCAGAATGTGCAGTCAAGTGCATGAAGATAGTCGTGTGTGTGTCATTGCGCAGGGCATGCTCTCCTCTTATTAAATCATGACAGTAAACTGGAGAAGATGGGGGCACGTTTAGAATGGGCGCACGTGTGTGTGTGTGTGTGTGTGTGCACGTCTGCAGTTGTGAATATGTATATAAGCGTGCTGTGTGCGTTGGATGAGTGTGTGTAGGCAGTAGCAGCGAAAAGGTCAGAGGTTACTAGTGTTTGTGTTTCAGTGTCAGTGAAGTGTGCTCCAGGCAGAGATTTATGATCATTGTGTCTGGGAGGCTGCAGAGTGGGGGATAATGAAGATAGATCAGGGTGCTATCTCTCTCTCCGGGCACCACTGGAAACATGGCCTATGGCCCCCGCGGTTCTCGTATCATTAACTCCAGCCTGTGACATCATAACACACTGCCTTGACATCAATCCTAACACAGTGTGCTCTGACAAAAAGTCGAATATGCAGTGAGGCTAATCCTCACAGGAAGTCACCCGGCAAACACGGGTATTGTTCAGCCTCTCTGGGTGTGTTTAAGAAGATATGAAATATTCATGGAAACATCATACTCAGTCGTGTGTTTCCACTTTAGACTCCACTGTATTTGCATTCATGAAGCTATGGAGCAGAGGCCTGGGGCTTGCTGGCAGAGGAAAAGGAGCACAGGCATGGGAGGAAAGAGAAAATGGGGGGGGGGGGCATATTGGAAGGAGCAAAAACAGGGAGGAAGTGAAGCTAGAGGGGTTAAAAAGAGATGGAACGAGGAGGAGGAGGAAAGATGGGGTTGGAGGGCAAGAGGGCCGCTGGTGCGGGGAATCAAAGGCGTGTGAGAGAAAAGCGGAAGAAAACTGGAGTGTAAGATGGAGAGATGGATGGATTGCAGAGGGAGGAGAGGGGGGTGGATTGGTGGTGGGAGGTGAGAAAGGGCGCAGGGATCTGTTGCCTGTTGGCGGCAGGTTTTAATCAGTAACAAGATGCCTGTAATGAGATCACTATTTCCCCCACATTCAGATTGATGTCATGTGCAGTTTGGTGCCGCACTGAGACAGGCAAGGGATGCAGGGCGAACGCACACACCCACTCAAGAGTCCTCCACACACACAGGCAGAAACACATTCATAAACGCACACACACAACACACAAATATACACTTGCTTGCACTTTCTTGGTTACAGACTTAAACACACATCCTGTGAAATGAAGGAGCTCATTCATCCCGCCTGGCAAAGTGCGCTCGTTTAGAGTCCAACCGCCTTGAAGTAAAAACATACACTGAGGAATACTACTCGCAGGAAAATGAGTTACTCATGGCAAAAGGAGAAATGTATGTGTTAGGGACCGAAGGCCATATAGCACGATGTACTCGTCTAAGAAAAACAAATGAGCACAAAGCTTGAAAGAGCGAGGGAGAGCCAAGAGCTTTTTACTGCGGCAGAAATGAAGGGAAAAAGAGAAGGGTAGAGGGGGAGAAAGTGTGTGTGTGTGTGTGTGTGTGTGTGTGTGTGTGTTTGTGTGTGTGTGTGTGTGTGTGCTTTCTGTGCACATTTTGGGTTGCATTCAGAGATTGTCGACACAGCCACCATGTGTGTGTGCCAGCACATGAGTGCTCCTCTTGACTGTTTCCCAAAAAACGTGTGTCCAATGAAAGGTGAACGGCTCTCCTGTCTATACTTTCCTCAAAAAAAAAAATCAGCCATGATGTCACCATGAACCCATCCTGAACCCACCTCTGTCAAAAAGCATTACTCCCTCTCTCTCTCTCTCTCTCTCTCTCTCTCTCTCTCTCTCTCTGCCTCATTTTCTGTTCCACCTCTCCCTCCTTCACGCTCCATTCCTGCCTCTCGAATTCTTCATGAGCTCCCATTCTTTTTCTTTCCTCTTTTTCATATTTCCGTATTCTTCAACATTTCCCTTCTGCCTTCCATGTCTCTCTCTCTCTCTCTCTCTCTCTCTCTCTCACACACACACAGACGCACGCACTTTTTTGGCAAGCTCGATCTAATTGAATAACCAAAAAGTGCAGCTGTTTGCCAAAAGTGCCAGGATGTTCTGATTATCATAAACTTTGTTTAAGCTGTGGTTTTGAAGGGGGAAAAAATGCTCTTGAGTGCATGAGGGGACGCCAGAAAAATAAAAGCAGAAAAAAAAAAAATAAAAGATGAGGAATAGGGGAGAATGCAAATGAAAAATGGGGAGAGAAAGAGAGAGAGAGAACACTGGGGAAGAGAGGGGTGGTGGGGGCAGCGAGAAGGCAGCCAGAGAGCCACATATGGAAGTGATTCTGTAATTACTGCAAATCTGTGAGCTCAAAAGGAAAGGTCTTCTTTTCCATGCCTCCTTCCCTGCACATAAAACTGCCCTTGTGAGAAAGCTGGGCACTAAATACTGCACAGGAAACCTGGGGGGGGGGCTTTTTGGCATGTTGGGCTGGTGTATAAATATGTATATGATGTTGAGTTTTCTCTGGTTAATTCCTCTGTCCACTACCAGAAAAAGGGGTAAAATACTGCATTCAATATTCATTTTGTTCCCTGAGCTTAATGAAGCGTCACGGAAGTTGAATGTAAAGTGAGATCTGCCCTGAAATAAACTTCTGTCCTTCGTCAGCCTGACGCATATCACTGGCATCGTTCTTATGAAAGCACACATTCAGGAAAGTTTGTAAAGGAGGAGGAGGAGGAAGAAGAACAGGGGGAGAGGGGGGAGGAGGGTGTGTGGGGTGGGTGACAGACAGGGTGAGAGACGCTCAAGACAGACAGTGATGATAACTGTCTTTCAGGCCTCGGCAGAGCAGCTCTTTACAGGTGTGTGCGTTGGCAGCGACTTCTGTTCTCTGCTCCAGTCCCCAAACAGTTCGAGCAGCCTGTAATTATCTCGTGGGCTGCCGTAACGTGTTCTCGTGATGAGTCTCTCACACACACACACACACTAAACACACACTAAACACACACCCGGGTTGACGCAGCTTTAGCTCCGTTTGTTCTTGGACACACCCGATTAATCACGACGGGATGATTCATGTAAAGTACAATCCTTACCTTCTTCTCCTCCCTCCAGAAGTTTCAAAGTAAACAGTGGATGACAAGCGCACGCACGCTGCAGTCTGCCCCCCTTTCTCTCTCTCTCTCTCTCTCTCTCTCTCTCCCTCCCTCTCTCTCTCTTTCTTTGGTTTCTGTGAAGGAGAGAAAACAGAGTGATGGACAGTCAGGCTGTTGTGAGGGTGAAGTCGTCTGGTCTCGCAGCTCCGGGAGGTCATTTCATTTCGTCTCAGTCATTCTGGGTCAGATCACCTCCGCTGGTTGCCTCTCTCCGTCACTGTGGCAGCTCTGGGGCGTCGGTGCGTGGAGCCACCGTGCGTGGGGATTTATGACGCGGTGTCGCCTCCTAGTGGTGCAAAGGAGCGCTGCAGCACATGATATGTCAGCGGTGATGGGGCCGAGCTGGAAACAACAAGGACATAAGAAAATACAATTACAATAATAAACCTTTCAAAACGCAGTTTCAAGGTGCTTTACAAGGTAAAATTACAATATGAAGGCAAAGGGTAGGAAACAATTAAAAAGCAATGTGAGGACCTGACAGCGATAGAGCAAGGATACCTTAATAAAACAGGATAAACTAAAACATTATCAAATCATTAAATTGGCTCAATGATTAAAGGTGACTGAGTCCATTTTCATTTATATGGTATAAATTGTTTGGTATGTTTGGTTGTTTTATAAAGATATCGGGCATATGATGGTTAGCATGTTGAGTTTTATCTGTTTATCTTTGCTGATTAATAATTCAGTTAAATTCATTACTATACTGGAAGAATCTGCATTATTCTTTCATTTGTCTCCCAGGGGGTTTATCCTGGAATAAAATGTATGCTTCATTTGTCTTTTGAAGGACTTATACTATTAATGACATGACAGTCAGTGGAAGATCTAGGGTTTTTCTAAATCAGGGGCCGTAAACAGGCCCCAATTTATACAGAGGGGCCAATTATATGTCAAACATCCATGCACAACTGCTGACACAGTACACTGCACATTTAAAGGTTCAGTGTGTATAATTTTTTGATATCTAGAGGTGAAATCACATGTTGCAGCTGAACTGCCCTCGCCTCACACTCCCCTTTCAAACAAAAAGAACCTGTGGTAGCTTCAGTTGCCATAAAAACTCAAAAGGTGTTTAGTTTGTCCAGTCTGGACTAATGTAAAAAACATGGCGACCTCCGTAGAGAGGGTCCCCTCGATGTAAATATAAAGTATTTAAATATAAAGGGCCTTTTCTGGGGTAAAGAAAACTACAATTCATACAATTTAGATGAAACACACTAGTGAAAACATCATGAGGATTATTCTACATTAAATTTCTGACAATAATTCCCTCTCACCTGAGTCTTACACATTGGACCTTTAAGTCATTCCTTGTTTACTGTTAGTTCTATAGCTTTGTGCAAAGCCAAACTTCACTCTATATATTTGGAAATTTGTTCCTTGTTCAAGCACATTGTGTCCTAGAAAAAAAGCCTATAGAGAATAAAGATTTTCAATCAAATCGTCATATCTGTTTTCACTATGGACTAGTTTATTTGATAAAAAAGAGACTATTGACAGGACAGGGGCACTTCGGGGGTCAACCAGATTTTAGCTGGGGCCAGTAGATAAAAGTCAGTAATTATTTCATTTTTGTCGAGAATACAAACTTATTTAGTCGGAATTAAACTTACCTGGTGATCATCTGAGGACACAGAGAGAGAGAGAGAGAGAGAGAGAGAGAGAGAGAGAGAGAGAGAGAGAGAGAGAGAGAGAGAGAGAGAGAGAAGAGAGAGAGAGAGAGAGAGAGAGAGAGAGAGAGAAAGAGAGAGAGAGAGAGAGAGCAGAATCCTGCTTATGTGTCAGTGCCATGACTTACCACTGGGAGGCGCCTTCCTCACGTTGTGTTGGAATTTTAAACTTGGAAGGTTTAGTTACTTGAACAGTATATTTCAAACTCACAGCACAGGGAGCCAGTAGGAGGGACGCACAGAGCAGACCTAGTTTTTTTTTTTTCTATTTAAATAATCGCACAAATCATAAGATAGATTTTTAAAATGTTTAACACTAACATATTTCAATCGTGTAATGTTTAACAGAGTTTAAGTGTCTGCAGTTTACTCCAACAGCATTATGTTGGCATGTAATGGATCCAGTTGGAGATCTACAGTTTCCTTTGGCACATGGGCTTTAAACTTGACACTTGCACGGTGCTGGCATGTCTCAGTGTTTACCCTCCGTTAGTAACGCCACTTGTCAGTGAAGCAGTCACGGTGAGCCACGCCTCTTGTCCATGTGCTCCATCCACCAATCCCTCCATTCCTCTGCAACACACGCTCCGTACTTTGCATAAAATGTGTATCAGTAGGGCAGCGCTCTCCCCTGCACATGCAGAGCGCACATGTAATGTGGCTTTGCTGAACACATACCACGGTCGAATAAGCGCATCACACTCCCCTCAGCTCCAGATCCCCACCAATGAAAATGCTCTAAAGCGTGAAGGAGAGAGAGGGAGAGAAGGGAGTCCGCGCGAGATACAAAGCGAGAGCCAAATCCCACACAAACAGACACAACACAAGTTGGAGCGAGCGGAAAGGCGGTCACATTTCCTACTTACCTGCAAACGTGATTGATGTGGGTGTTTGTACCAGTGGGTGTGTGTGTCACGCCTGACGCCCTGTTTGTGGTTGTGCTGACTCCACTATCTTGGAATTCATGAGATTCGTTTAGTCGTCGCTCGTGCAACATCACACCACAGGCAGTATCCAGAGAGTGGAGAGACCGTCAGAGAAGAACTTAGACATTGACAGAGACACCTGCCTCCACTTTTCCTAGGGAGCATCTTTACGCGCACTGGACGCGTAGCCATCGCTGCTTCCTATTTTTTGCACTCTGTGAGCAGGTGTTTTACGCAAAGCTTTTTCTCGACTTTCCAACCTATCTTCAACGACTTTTGCTCTAGTCAAGTGACATTCAAAGACGACTATCCTCAAGTTTGCTTAAAGTCGTCGACATCAACAAGAAGCATGGATAACAGCCCTGGTGGAGGTAAGATTAACTTGAATTATTTCTCACTTGTATGCAGCAACCTGTCTTTTTGGAGATGTTTCTGTTACTTGGTGTACTATACAATGATGTAGATGGGAGCTCCTTTGTAACAGCAATTCTGATTAGGACATATCTAATATGATTATGTCAGAATTGATATGCCTACATTATGATACTAACAATCAAAAGGCTAAATCAATTCAGCGCTGTCTATTTTGAATATATTATTCAAACTGAATAAAAAATTAAAATAATGAATTAACAAAAAATATTGATTAATGTAAAAAAGCAGAATTGTATTTAAAATTATTTGTACTAATGTGAGTATCACTGGCAATACTGAATTTGCTGAACTTTACCACTATTTGATAATGTTATAGTTATGCATGAGTTTACTCCGATGACATTTCATCACTTGTCCTGGTTTCTGTTACTACGGCACTTTGAGCAAAGTTGTCCCAGAAAAGTTGCTGCATTGCGTTGAAATGCCACCACGCACGCAGCAGCTGATGGACAGCAGCTCCACAGAGAACTGTGCCATATGGTTGTACAGTGATGCTTGCCACTTCCTGTTTCTCATGAAAACAAACTCACGTGCAGCTAAAGTACACGGGGGCTGTCACTGTAATCATAATCTGTCAACCCTCTATCATCTCATTGCTGAAATAAATAAATAAATAAGCGAATGATACCCTGCGTGTAATGGGCGTGTGTGTGTGTGTGTGTGTGTACTATCAAGGCCATGGCTGAAGAGCCTGCAGCATAAAGGTTGATAAGTGACTTCCATCCTTTAAGTGGTATTGGGCAGCGTTTTCTCGAGGTCAGCCAACGTTGAACGTGATTCCTGCTTCTCCTCTGCTAATTGACGGTGAATCATTTACAACAGCGATGGTCACGTTCCAGCACAGGTGATGGGCGCACCCTTCGTCTACCCTCTGATCTAAAGGCGACACTAAACTCACTCACTGGGTTATGACTTTTTATTTACCTTGATAAAGTGCTCCAGTGTTTTTCACGGGGAAAGAGATCATAGATCAAGGATAATAGCTGTAGTATTAGGCGATAAAGTTGAGGACTTTGGGCTGAGCTTTTTTGTTTAGTTTATTATTGATATTTAGAGGGTTAGGGTTAGTGAGTATGCATGTGTGTCTTGGTGAATCAGTTGGTTATTTGAAAGTTTTTATTTCTTTTTCAAACAGTTAATTTAGGTATCTCTACAGACTTATTTAAATGACTTTGTTTTCAATGCTGCAAAAGTGTTTTGCCATTTTATTTCTCCTCCTCTCATAAGTGACCACCCTGAATTTTGTTCATTGACTTTTAATATTTCAATAAGGATTTTGGAATGCACATGACTTCATTTCACTTATGACTTCAGTGGGAATCTAAACAAAGCTCATAAACATCATAATAACCTGTCAAAAGATACGGCTGCAGTGCTGGGCTCATAAAGTCCAGTAGATCAAATGAGATTGTGGTCGTGCATTTGGTTGTGCGAGCCTGTGTGTGTGTATTTTTGTCATCTCTTTGGGACATTTTTCCGGGATAAATATCGACCTTGTCAAGTCCAGTATAGACAAGCCCGGACCTAATGAGGCCAAATATAATTTTAAGGTCCTGGTTAAGGTGCCAATTGATGTGAGAGTAAGGTTAGGTTTAGGTATAAATTGGTTATATTAAAATGGGTTAGGGTAACATTTGTACTGTGTGTGTGCAGAGATGATTGGGTGGAGGTTATAGGTATGTTGCATATGCCATTGGTGAATAATTGCTCTGATCATATATGAAGATCAATGCTGCCATAACAACAGATTGTTATGCATTTCTTTCATTGACTCTTACAAACATAAACAGCAGGATCAATATCGAACTTCTACAACCTTGACTTCCTGTCAAAGATCAACTCTGGGGGTCACTTCTTACAATGCAAATATTTAGTCTTCGCCATCATTACTTTACTCAGCAGCACTATTATTCTATATAGGTCACATAAATGTCAAATTGTGGTTATATGATAAGAAACTGATTTTCCTTACTGTTCACTTTCTGTCACTGACACCTCCTCTGACACTCCCCTAGTGGACGATTTCTGCACTGTTCTCATCATGTTTAAAGTTAAGAGACTTTTAACTCTGGCTCACTCCTCACCCTCAATTGGAAACTATAATTGGCAGACCAAAAAAAAATCATCAGTGAGGGCAACATCAATATTAACGACTAACTATTATTAACTATGTGGCTTAAGATTACATTACAGTTAGAGGGATGTAAAAAAAAGTGATAAGAGTTAGTTTGCATCAAAAGCTCAAACAGCATTTTAATGCGTATATGGCCATGGAATATATATATATATATATACACATATATATATATATATACACACATATATAAACAAAATGACTGTCTTACAAGCAGGACATGCAATGCAAGGCTTGTTGACACCAATGAACCCATTCTCCCCTATTAAACTGCTGCCATGGACACCCTGTGCAGCTCCTGGCTGACTGTGCAGGCGCTGCTGCTGGTGCTGCACGGTCAGACCACCCGTAACATGCTGGTCTATTTAATTCGGCCCCTCCATTGTAAGCCCCTGGCGGGCTGTGGGAGTCCTGGCTTGTTGGCTGGAGCGCAGCTTCATGTTTTCCCTGTGAAAGCTCCATCATAAGCCTCCTCACGTGGCTTCCCTCGGAGAGCCGCGTGCGACGCGTGAGACAACCCTCCCTCCCCGTCTCCCTCCCTCTCTCCCTCCCCCGCTCTTACGGACGCTGCTGTGTTGATGCCGCCTGCGGTGATGGAGGGGGAGAGTCTGGTCAGTGGGTCAGCGATTCCAGGCATCAACTTTTTTTTCTTCTCTCGTCACGTTTCCCCGCCTCATGCGACCATTGCATTGATTTGTAATCCCCCCTCCTCCTCCTCCTCTCTCTTAACATCACAGACCTCAGTGCATGTGGCTGACGCTGACTCAGTTTTGACTCTGCAACATCTGCCCTCAACCCAGAACCCATTACGGGTTCAGGGCGCACACATCCGCTTAGTGTGCGTTTCAGCTGAAACGTGACCCTGCTGTTAAACACCACATCCCTGCTCTCTCCAAACGCTGCTGATACAGATATCGGATTAAAAACATCTCGAGAGTCCAAAGCTCAGCCCCCACCCCTGAGAACATCATATCTCCCTGAAGCGGATGTTTTTCATGTCCACGTTGGGCAGGACGTGGCGTGACAGACTTCATTTGGCCACATGCCATAAAAACACCTATAAAAAAACCCAGGCTCTTACATCTTATTATGGCCAGCGCTTATCATAATAAAAACATGTTAGAGCCCGAAACTCTGCCAGCACCCTGAGAAAATCACATCTCCCTGAAGCGGATGTTTTCAGTCCATGTTTGGCAAGTCACGTGTGACAGACTTGTTTCACTTGCATATCATAAAAAAAACAAGATAATAAATTGAAGATTTCAAATCACATCATGGCTGCTGCGGGTAAATTATAGATACCAGCTGTGACTGTCTAACACAATTCCTTCTGATAATTGCCTGAGCCAGAGCCAGTGTGTGATGCAGCATCAGTTTGGAGAAATGCTGGAGGCACATAGTTCTATCAAGTTCCTGTGATATTGACCTACTTACAGAAGTCTGAGTTAATGAAGTCTGCTGCGAAAGAACCCAGCGCTCACAGACTGGCTGTGTTCAGTATCACAAAATACTGTAACTCTTCTTTATATTGGCCACTTATTTTTCTTTAACAGCATGATAAACACTGGGTTGCTCATTATAAACGTAATAGCACAAGGGTAGATAGATAGTAACATTTACTGTATATAGAGGTTGGCCAATGAATGTGAGAGATTGAGGACAAGAGAGAAAAGGAGAAGAGCAGAGTGGAGAGCTGTTGTGCCTGTGAACTGCACAGTGCTCACGTTTCTCTGCCTGCTTCCAGTCCCAGGCAGATTAGCGCTTGCACGGGTAGGCTAAGATTAAAACGGGCACTGAGGTCAGATTGACTCCTCAATTAATGTTGTCTGCAGTGACCTACATTTCAGCTGTCTTGTGCACACTGTGGCAGTGTGTTTGCATGCACAGGAAATACCACTGTGCATGCAAAAACAACAACACCAAAATCAGTGAGAAAGTCATGTTAAGTTTGTTATAGCTGCAGTATCCTGCATGTGGCGGCTAACCAGCAGATATAATGAAGGTCAGGGCTGAATGATACGAAGTTGCCAAATTTTAGGACAGTTCCCCTAAAGTTAGGACCTTTTTTTCATAAACAAGAAATTTAAATGTTCTTAAAAGGACATAAAAGGAAATTCATGTAACAATATAATACATCTGACATCGCTGAACACTTCACTTTTACAGTTGAGTGTTATTACACACTGCCAACCACAACACAACTTATAGGTGTAAGCCAAAAGAATGTCTGCTTCAGGGTGCTGTAGCCACCACGAAGGGCTTTTTTGTGGTTTAGTATGATTATAATTGACATAATATAACATTTATGTCAATTGTAATTGTACTAAACCACAATATTATGTTAATCGGCTGGCTAGCTAACACAACTGGTTGGATTGTCTTCCTGCCAGAGCAATACTGCAGCTAATAAAATAATGATCATGGCTGTGTTGGATTTACAGCAGGTATGCAAATGATAAAGCACAGCGAATAGTTAATAGTGATGGTAGTGCCAAGTTGGTGAAGGCCCCAAAATCAAATACAACTTGGGTGCCCATAAAGGCTTTGGTCAGCCCTGTTGCCAAAAACAATTACATTAATAATAATGCTGCCAAACGATCAATTGACTGGTGATTGCAATATCATTGTGTAGCACGTGTGGATACCGAAGCTTTGCGCAATGTTTACACTCTAGATTGTAACTACACTGACTTCTCCACTGTAACACCAGACACATGCACGTGATAGTTTTTTCACACCAGGAAAACAGACTGTAAAACGGATTGTTCATTGACACCGTTTACAACGCAGTGACTCCAGGAGTCATTAATAAACTCAGCACATGTGAGTCTTCAGGTGGACATGCAATGTGTTTGGGTGGGTGGGGGGTGGGGGGCTGGGTCACCGCCCTCTGCATGTTTGCTCTCAAGAAGAAGGTGAGGCTCAGGCTCTAGTCTGCTGGATCTGTCTATGGCATGAGTCAACAAGTCCACTGACACGTGCTGCTGTAGGGATTATCAAAACATTGGAGCTAAACAAATACCTAGTGCAGCAAAGGGCAGCACAGCAACAAGCCTACTGCACTTATGCATGATTTCCACAAAAAGGCGGAGTTTCATGTAAACACTGTAGCATGGCTGGAAGTTTGGATGATGGAAATGTTTTTTTCTTAGTTGCACGTGCAAGCCAATCATGCACAAAAAAATAGTACAGACATCTGTTGTTATTGTTGATATTAGTATCATTTTGAACATTTACCTCAATTTGCATGTAATTGTCAGACCGTCTCCACTGTACAACTGTAAAAATGTACTAACTACTCGGTCTCTGCACTGTTTGGGCTTTTCCTTTTGCAAAAACGTGACTCACATTCCCCGACTGACTGGCTGCTGGTGGCGCAGCCGTGGCGGAGCCTTTAGTGCCACCTCATGCCCGGGGAGCCTTCCCTGTATGCAGCAAAGGGAGTGTTTATAAACACAGATCTGAGTGCAGATTGTTGTATATGTCAACACGAGGCTGGGATGGTTCGGGCGGTAACCATGTCAGGAGTCCATGCATGTGAGGCGGCGGTCAGGTGTTGTGCTGTTGGCTGGCGCTGGGCACAGTGCCAGGGGAGCGCGGCTATTATTGGAGCGGAGGAGGCAGCAGACCCCACAGACACGTGAGGCCGTGTCTCAGCTCATCCACAACGCATGACTGGAAATGCGTGAGAGAGGGAGAGAGAGGACGAGAGGGAGGCAAAACTGAAGGGGGGGGGGCAACCGCACACAGCTTAACGACAGAGAGAGAGAAAAAAAAAGTCCACATATTCATACATTGCCTGTATAAATACTGCATAAGCATGACACGGTATGATTTAGAAACGCTTCTGGAGGAGGAGACCTACCCGCTTTGTTGCTGTGCTACCAGTGGTATTTTTAGCGCCCCCCTTATCCGCCTGAGCGCACCATTATGCCTATTACACTCTCAGGATGAGGAAACGACGCTGCAAATTCTCAGAGCTGTTCTCTGCTGCCCAGAGGTTTTAACATTACATCACATCACATCCAACCTCACAGAGTAGCTGCACGGAAGGGAAATATAGCCAACCTATAAGATGTATCATGCATTCAAATCAGGCAACAACTTACAGGGAATGTTGAAAAACATCCTATCTGGCACTACTAAAGAAAAACAAACATGTATCCAACCAGATACACTGCAAAATTTAATGTGTGACATTGTATGCTGTAATTAGGAGCTCGATGAATCTTTATTTCATCTGCAGCAGGTGGAGGGGTCATCCTGTACGCCGGTTCCTCCGGCAGTAACAGTCCCAGCCCCGGCAGCCCTTCCAGTGGGTACCAGACACAGTCGCCCTCTTCGCACTCTCAGCCCTCATCTCCGGAAGAGTTTACCTTCACAGAGATTGGGCCACTCAAACAGAGGGCAACTGAGTGCACAGCCCCATCCTCCAAACTGGTGTTCCAGTTCCCAGAGGTCTACAGTGGCCCCTCAATAGCAGCCACCCCGCAGCACACCTACGCACACCCCATTGCAGGAAAGAGGCCATGTGGCTTCACAGGAACTTTCACCAGTAAGTGTTTCCTCTTTGTCTAGATACATAAAGATTTATTCCTTGATGAAACCTTTTGCAGCTTATCTAACAATAATGTATTGTTCTTCAGAAACAGGTGGAATGGTCCTGCTCTGCAAAGTCTGTGGGGACATCGCATCTGGTTTCCACTATGGAGTGCATGCCTGTGAAGGTTGCAAGGTAAGCCCCTATGAGAGATATCATGTGGAATGATTAAACAACTTGATGCTATTGGTGAACTAGTTTCCTGTCATATATATTTAAATGTATACACGTTTGTGTGTGTTTCAGGGTTTTTTCCGCCGCAGCATCCAGCAGAACATCAATTACAAGATGTGTGTGAAGAATGAGAACTGTCTGATCATGCGCATGAACCGAAACCGTTGCCAGCACTGCCGTTTCAAGAAATGCCTCTCTGTTGGCATGTCAAGAGATGGTAAGACTTCCTGACACATTTAAATGAGTGAGAGAGACCCTCATGCAGTTGTGCCAGAATACCACAGTGCCCTGATTAGCCAAAGCAGCAGGGAAATGGGCAGCCAGAAAAGAGGCGCAGTACTAATATGTAGGTCTGTGTGAAAAATGTAATGCGGAAAGTCTTTTGAGGTCATCGTGCCAGTAGCACAGCCACTCTCTCTATCAGAAGAACTGCAGCTGCCTTGCCCTTCCACTGTGTCACAGCACCGCCAAAGATTACCATCTGTATCACTCTCCTAAGTTTCAAAATGTCTTTGCCCTTTACAGCATCTTCCTGCAATACTGTTACCTCTAAGCTCTTGTTCAGTTCAGCCCCTCCTCCTGCATGTACCCACCATGTTCCCTCAGCTCCCTTACATCTCCCCCTCAGACAATGATTTATGAGAAGAGGAGCCTTGAACTCCCTGAAGCTATCTATCATCTGGAAAACTGCAGCAAACACAGGAATTATTTTAGGAAATTGGAACAGGGTCAACTTGATTACCTTGTGTATGCCCATAGAACATCTTACTGCAATTAATGAGGCAAGGGATGCAAAAAAAAAACAGGCAGTGGTTGTGACAGAATTTGTCATGCGTGACGCTCACATCATCTAGTTTTAGCTTTGATAGCTGAACATTGATTGATCACCTATCATTGCAGATTAACAAATTTGCTGCACTGACCTAGAAAAACAATGCAGAATTGGGTCTATAGTGTACCCATACATCATGACCTACTTGGTGTAGTCTTCCTGTCTTCTGCCTCTCAGCATAGTTTTCTGCTTATCTCCACCCTCCAGTACACTGCATTGCCTAATCTAGTAAAGGGGTTAGTGTTATGTGCTTGACACTTCTGGTGCACGGAGAAATCGGGTGGCAAAATGCGACTCAATAAGATATCAAACAGTCAGGTCAACCCTCATTTGTAAAAGGGGATTTTGGAAAGTTTTAAGGACCACAACCTAGAAACCCCTTTTTTCTCCTTTTCAACCATTACAAAAACAGGAAAACCACATGCAACTGCCTGCAGCCCATAAAGAATATTACACCCTGATTTCACACCAAGTTCCCATGTGACTATGGCTTTAGGCAAATATCAAAGTCTGTTTGCATTATGGCACACGTGTCTGTGTCTAACCAGAGCAAAATGATTAGAGCAACGGCTCATTAGTTTGCATTTTCCTCTTTTAAACGTGATAAAATGGATTAATCTACTACTAAGTTACTGGCCCTATCCTCAAAGACAGACCCTGCAGGTAGTGAACAGAATGCTGTATATTTGGAATATAAACATAGCAAAAATAAAGCATATTAAGGTGCTGCATGTAACCTGAAGTTGAAGTTTAAGACTTGTAAATAAAGGTAAAGGTACACTTAAAAGCTCAGGTGTGCTATACTTGCAAAAGTCTGTACCAGCTCAACTTTTCTGCTTCATCGAACTCAAACTTTCATGCACACGCACCCCCACATCCACACACACACTCTCACTTTCAGCATATCAAAGTCTCTCATGTCAGCCCTCTTAAATTACTCACTACTGTCTCCTTAAGTCATTTATGCACTTGAAGCCCACCTTTCTCATCCTTCTCCTTCTCACGATCTGAGTGCAAGTGACATCACGCTCACGTTGCCCCACTGCCCTACTTACAAACGGAGGTAGCGAGTGGCAGAGGAAGGAGACAGGGGTGGATAGAGGAGAGGATGAGGCAGATGGTAGCAGGGGGTCTATAAATAGCCTCGCCAGCTGATGGTTACTGTGGGAAGGGGGATGGGGATGCAGTTGAGGAAAGTTTTTCATCTCAAAACTTATGAGATTCTCCTTGAAATCATTAAAACTTCAGGCGTTGGTTATGCTTTTGATGTGTGTTTGTGTTTAAGGAAAGAAAAGGGTAACTGTTAAACCACCAGTATGCACCTGCCTTTTGATTTTAAAGACATTTATTTGCCTTGGTTGTCACTGGAGTTCTTCTACCTTGCTCATATCTCTTTCCAGACTTCAAAAATCTGGGGATGACATTAATTTTAAAGGCAGCAAAATAGAGGTCAAACAATAGAGCAAAAAACATGTCCAGTGTTAATCTCCATGTTGTCACAATGACTTGTGGCTGATCTGTCCTCACTGCTTGTGTCTTCACCAGCTGTACGTTTTGGCCGCATCCCTAAGAGAGAGAAGCAGCGTCTTCTGGATGAGATGCAGAGCTACATGAACAGCCTAAATGAGTCGGCTGCCATGGACATGGACTCATCTTCAGTGAGGGACGTTCTCCCCAGCCCAGATGATGGCAACTCAAAAGAAGCCATTGGGGCCATCTCTCGAGCCTACCACGACATCTTCACCAGCAGCAGAAGCAGCAACCGCAGCCAAGGACGAGTAGCCAAGAGGGCTAACGTCACCTCTAACAACAACACATCTCCATTTTCTCAGGATGCCAGTTTTCCCCAAGTCTCATCTCACCCCAACTCCACCCAGAGTTATCAGTCTTGTCCTGTTGCCCCTGCCACCCTCTGCCCGGTTGCCCCGAATGACAACCATCCCACGTTCCACAATGTGGACAACAGTCACTACGACTACTTTGTGTCAGCAAATCCGAACCACAACCAGTCTCATGGTACAACACCTCAAAGCGGCACCTCTGCCAATCATAACAGTTTTCGCAATGCAGGACATACCACAAACCCGCCCTCCTGCCCTTGGAAATTAGCTCCAGGAGCTAAAGTGCTGGTAAGTGTAGGAAGAATATTAATAACAAGATGAAGACTAACCAATGTTATGTCATGTTTGAGCAACAATTTTCAATTTCTATGTCTGTTTTTCTTTCTTTAAGGCCTGTCCTCTCAATGCATGCCCTGTGTCAGGGGCGGAGCGGTCGAGTCAGGAGATATGGGAATCCTTCTCTCAGTGTTTCACTCCTGCTGTCAAGGAGGTGGTGGAGTTTGCCAAGGGTATCCCTGGATTTCAAGAGCTTAGTCAACAGGACCAGGTCATGCTGCTCAAGTCAGGCACCTTCCAGGTAATGGCGTACATTTCAAATGATTATTATGGCTTTCAATAAATGTGACACTTATTACCCCTTCTTCTAAAGTTAAAATGTATTATTGATGTAAATATTTGTCTCAAACATATTTTAATGTGCCTCTGTTTTTTTTCTGCTACTTGTGTGTTTAGGTATTGATGGTGAGGTTCTGCACCTTGTTCAATGCTGAGGATCGCACAGTGACCTTCCTGAATGGAAAAACTTACCCACTCTCTACCCTGAGGGCTTTGGGCATGGGCTCCCTGCTGGACGCCATGTTTGAGTTCAGTGAGAAGTTAGGCTCCTTGGGGCTAGAGCCTGACGAAATGGCTCTCTTCATGGCTGTGGTGCTGGTTTCTGCAGGTGAGATTCATGAGTAGGTAAACTTTGACACATTTTGCTTTAATAGTAATGCATTACATGTGTCTGTCAATGACTTACCCTGGTATCCGCTGTGTTCTTCAGACCGCTCTGGCATCTCGGACATGTGGGCTGTAGAGCAGCTCCAGGAGGGTCTCATTCGCGCCCTGCGATCACTAATCAACAGACGTCGTCCAGATGACTCCGCTCTCTTCCCAAAACTCCTCCTGCGCCTGCCAGACCTGCGCACCCTCAACAATCTTCACTCCGAAAAACTCTTGGCCTTTCGCATTGACCCTTGAGCGGACCACTTGCACAAAGACACAAACTTATTCAGTACACCACATATTACACATATTACCTTCCAAGGGCACAACTTCCTTCAAACCTGAGTCACAAGTCACGGAGTGTTTTTCATAAAGGATGAATGAGGCCAGCGGCGAATATATTTTTTACATCACTGATCTTCATGCAATGTTTTTGGGACAAATAAACACACACACACTTAAACTCTTGTATATACATTAACCTTAACACCTCTTGAAAGACATTCTTCCAGTAACAAAATCAATAATTGTGTAGAGTTACTATTACCCTTTTGACAGATCGCTTGTGCATTTGCTCATTATATCCAAAGTACTTAAGAATAAAAGCCAGTTCACTTGTTTATTCCTTAAGTCGTACAGCATCAACAGGCCATCACTAAGCAGCAGCAGCTGAAAGACAAGATAATTTAAAACGGTTTATTACTTAGGGACCATTAATAATGATCGACTGTGTTTCAGTTTGTGTTTAAAAGAAAGGGAACCTGTATATAATACATAGTGAAATCTGAAATATTAAGGTAATTGTGCATTACTATTTCACAAACATGCCATCTGCATTAGCACTAGAATGAGACCACTATTTCAATATGTCACTTGTTAACAATGTTAATTTGGCACACCATCTGTTTCAATATGACAACTTCATTTGTCAATCGCAATTTATGTGATTTCACAAAAACATTCTGTCTGCATATACTGTATTACATCTGGCAGATGGAGATGCCCCATGCATGTTGTACTTCCTTTGTTTATTTTTGTTGCTGTAAATATTATTTTACCCCAATGTCTATGTATCAAGGACTGAATTGATGGATCGGACGGATGAGTTCGGTGTAAAGAAGAATGTACGGACGTTCCTGTACTAGGTGGGGGTTTGACCATGCCAGGGGGGCTTTTCACTGGAGACTATGTAGTCGGGATTCTTAGATAGCTTAGACGCACTTCCTGCTATCGGATGATGTAACCAGCTAGCATAATCCCTGAAATCACCAGCACTCACTCCACATGCACCCTGCCTCTCACCCCCCAATGTTTGTCATACAAACACAAGAGATATTTTTGGGTGAGAGATCTTATTTGATCAGTCCTCTCGCTGTTTTGCTTGTTTGATTATGGCTGATCAAGCACATCTTGTACATTTTGTAAATCTTTCTTCCTGGATAGAAATTATATAATGATATAAAGTTGAATTATGTATTATCATGCCTCTGTGTCACTCTTTTCTGTCCTTTTAGGCAAAATGAGTAAGATGCGTTGTGTAGCTGGGCTTGTATGGATCTGAAAAATGTGTAAAGCAACTTACATTCACATTATTATATAACACAAGTTTATACCCATGCATGCAATTATAACGTGCATGTAGTCTTTTAAAGTGGTGATTGGATCCATAACTAGAAATCCAGGTTGTATAGTAGACAACAACATAGTTCCCATTAGGTTGTACATATATCTCTATAGAAATGCCACAAAGCACAGCCTACATAAAGTAAAACAAATAAAATCCAACCTTAAAACTCATCTGTCCCTCTGTAAGCTTGGATCCGAAAAATGTGTAATGTAACTTACATTCACGTTATTATATAACACAAGTTAATGCCCATGCATGCAATTATAACGTGCATGTAGTCTTTTAAAATGGTGATTGGTTCCATAACTAGAAATCCAGGTTATACAGCACACAACAACATAGTTCCCATTAGGTTGTACATATAGCTCTATAGAAATGCCACAAAGCACAGCCTACATAAAGAAAAACAAATACATTCCAACCTGAAGACTCATCTGTCCCTCTGTAAGCTTGGACACGGGACGTCTGGACACATGCAGCAACTTTCTCCTGCCTCTGCAAAAACAATGGAGGAGCGCCACCCTCTGGTGAAACTGTAGATCCCGGAAGTAAAGGGTCTGTTTGCTAATACAGACAAGCTAGCTTAGCCGTATCCTCCACTATCAGTTAGCGAGATAAGTTCAATGTTATCACTTTGCAGGTGGTCGTCTCTACTATGGGACTGCTGTCAAACGACACGGTAAGAAATAAAACATAGCTTAACACAGGTTATAGAGGAAAACACACTGAACGTTGGCGCAAGCTACAACGATTCTGTCTGAGTTGCAGGTTATCTTGTAGTCTAGCGTTAGCTTCATAGCTATAGCATGTAGGGTGCACCTGGGAGATATCAGTGGCCGACGTGTGGAGATAACTCATCGGTTTTAGGTATTTAATGCACACATAAGTCGTGTTGTCGCAGACGGTTTGATATCGTAGCCAAACTTTTAAAAGTGGAGCTTGTTGGCCGACTTTGCAACGACTTCACAAGTGTAGACCTGAAGTTGTCCAGCAAACGCTCCTCTGGCTCGACGCCTCCCGCAGCTAGTGGAGACGTGTTTCCAACCAGGCCACACCAGAGCAGGGGTAGATCAGAACTCTGCCCTCCCACTTTGTGTCTGGGCAGAACGAACCCTGAGTGAAGTAAAGAGGAGCTCACCAGCCTGCTGCCACCGTCACCCTGTCCAGTGATCACAGTGTGTCCACTGTGACCAGACAGACCGCTCACCTGGACCCTCTATTTGTCACATCTGTTCTCTATCGTCTTTCAATGGGGAATGTGACTCTGTGTATATTCCCACTGATTCCCACTGTATAGTAACATATTACAGAACTTCACTTTACAATGGAAATTCAAGACATTTTAAAGTCATCAGTAAATCGAGTGCCTCATATTTCATTCTTCATCATTTCAAGATACCATGAATATATGTGGTTAGAGATTAGTCCCAGGTCTAGATCAACAACAAGGAATTAAATAACAGTTTCACAAATTGTGTTTGAAACAGTCTTTAGCTTCTCTGGTTAAATTTAATCCAGGTTTGATAAATCAAGGAGTGGTGATTTTATTTTTTTCATCTGGGCCTGGTTTGATGTGGTCAGGTCTTTTTTGCTTTCTCAAATAAAGGTTCAGGAATCTGACAGTGATTAAGGCTTTCATTGTTACTTTATTAATTAAACAGCTTTCAATTGTAAAAGAATTACATACAAATAAATTGTGTTAAAATTAAATACTGCAATTATTATTAATGGATCAACCATTAATGAGTCTGGATGTTGATTCAAAGCTTTACATGGTTCTATAGGCTTTAAAAGGAATGAGAGATTGTATTGTTTTAATGTCATTCATATCTCTTAATATGTTTGTTCTGTGTTATATAGCATTATTATTATTATTACTACCCATAACTATGCCCTTAACTGTTAATCAGAAGCTAATTTCAATATTGTTTATCTGCTTGTATACACTTCATGTTCTCCTTGTCTCTTTATAGGTGCTGAGAAACAGAAAGACGAGAGTTGCCAACAGCCCAAGACCCCAGCTTTGACCTCAAGTGGGTGCAGTTAATCACACCATGTTGGTGACTACGTATCTGGCCATCATTTTCCTGCTTGCCCTCTGTGTTGGCCTCGAGCTCACTGCACGCCGCCTCACCCCACCTCAGTCTACTCCAACTGCGCTTGCCAACCCAGCCTTCCGTCGCTTCCAGAGTATATTCCTCCGTGCATACCTTTTGGCTTTGTGGGCAGACTGGCTCCAGGGTCCTTACCTCTACAAACTTTACCGTCACTACAGCTTCCTGGAATCCCAAATAGCCATCTTATATGTGTGTGGCCTGGCTTCCTGTGTTCTGTTTGCCCCTGTTTCAGGCTGGCTCCCTCAAGCCTTGGGCCGTAGACGGACATGTCTTCTCTTCTGCCTGTCCTACTCAGCGTGTTGTCTCACCAAGCTTTCCAGAGATTACTTTGTTTTGATTGTGGGCCGTGTCCTGGGGGGTCTGTCCACGTCCCTGCTTGCCACCACATTTGAAGCCTGGTACGTGCACCAACATGTAGAAGTTCATGACTTTCCAAAGGAGTGGATCCCCAGCACCTTCGCTAAAGCAGCTACCTGGAACCACGGACTCGCTGTTGGAGCGGGGCTGGTAGCTAACTTGCTGGCTGAGTGGCTGCATCTGGGGCCGGTGGCTCCCTTTCTCCTGGCTGTTCCCTGCCTGGTGTGCTGCGGCTGGGTGGTGCTAACAGACTGGGGCAAGGAAGAGACTGAAAGAGGCCCTGAAGGGGACAAACAGACACTGCTTGGCAATTCAATTGGAGGTGTGACACATTTGTCTGCAAAGGCCCGGTTCTCACGCAGCTGCCATGAGGGGCTGCGCTGCCTACTTTCAGACAGGAGAGTTATTCTCTTGGGTGGAGTGCAGGCTCTGTTTGAAAGTGTCCTCTACATCTTTGTTTTCCTGTGGACTCCAGTACTGGACCCTCATGGGCCCCCTTTAGGAATAGTTTTCTCTTGTCTGATGGCTGCCAGTATGGCTGGCTCCTTGCTGTACCGCCTAGCAACCTCCACTCGTTACCGTCTACAGCCTGGCCATGTGCTCTGTCTGGCTGTGCTGATGGCTTTCTTCTCTCTATTCATGCTGACCTTTTCCACCGCTGCAGGCCAGCCTAGACCCCATGAATCGTTCCTGGCCTTCCTGCTGCTGGAGTTGGCCTGTGGGCTCTATTTCCCAGCATTCAGTTTTCTCCAGGGCAGGGTTATCCCAGAGGAGAAGCGGGCTGGTGTGCTGGCCTGGTTCCGGGTGCCTCTGCACCTGCTGGCCTGCCTCGGGTTGCTGGCCCTCCATGGAGAGGTATCGGGAACAGGTGGAGGGGAGGCTGGCAGCGGCACCAGACACATGTTTGGGGGCTGTGCCGTCATGATGCTGGCAGCTTTGATGGCGGTCGTTAGTCTGTTCACTCTGGGCAGAAATGACACAGATCTTAAACTGGAGGAAACCAGAGAGGAGGGTGAGATGTACTGAGGAGATGAACTACGTACATATGTGCTTTCGAAAGAGTTATACCAGTTTTGTGAAACTGAAAGTATAAAGCTAATTTGTATGAACAGATTCTACATCTACATCTTGCCAAATGTTTCAGTGAAGAAAATCAAAGGTCAAAGGTGGTGTTTGGAGGGATTAGATTTAAATTATATTTTCCTTTTTATATGTTTATTTTTGCTTTTTGGGAAAGACTTTTAATAGTTCTGTCTGTTTAGGGATGTTTGTTGAAAATGGCCATTTCAGTCTTCCTTTTTTAAGTTATGTCTCTTATCATTCCAATAATTATTTCATATAACATGCAGTTGACTCAATGTGTCCACCACAGGATCCGGTATAATGAATTTCACCTGCTATTGGGGATTACTCATTCTGCAGTTTTATCAAATGGAAAGACATTCATTTACAGTGAGCAAAAGAAACATCCAAACAAATAATTTCATGAATGTCATGAATGTCATCTGAATGTCAGTTTGTACATTACTTCCTGCACAGTACTTTGGTTTCTGAATGTTTGTTTTAAGCCAGATTTACTCTACTGGCACCGGCATATTTTCTTGGTGTCTCTGTTCATTGCAGTTTTAAATAAAAGAATTAATATTATACATGATTTATTTATTGGAATTGCTATTCTGTGGCAAATTAAAGTTTTATTATGTTAACTTGTATGCTGTTGTTTCGAGTAGGGACCTCAAATCATACGAATTGGTCCAACATTAGATAGTCAGATATTTTAAATTACCATATTTTAAATGGGAAATGTTCTCACATAGTCTTTTGATTGAATTCACAATTAACAGAACCTCTTTGGACTGAGGTCTCAGTGTCCTTATTTAAAAAATACAATATGGCTTAATTCATTTGAAAGATACCAGCTGGTAATTGCTTACATTTACTTTCTCAGGTAATTTGAAAGCAAGTTGACTATTTAAATTCATAGCAGAAATTGTGTTATTACTGAATAAAGACAGTTATTTTAGCTCCTGCGATTGCCCCATATGCTTTCTGTAGAGCATATTTCCGGATTTTTCTGGACTTTTCTCCTCACAAGGCATGCAGGCATCCATTCTCCCCGTTTTTCATGGTGCTGTGGTACAGTCCCAGCTTTTTTCTATGGAGTTGCGTCACTTGGATGCTGCTAGAACATCCCTCTGTGGGTGAGGGAGGGGGCGTCTGCACAAGTCTGAACTGCGTTGTTGTGGGATTACATCACTGTATCGTCACAGGGATTTTAGTCCGAGCAGGGAGGAAGCGCATTATCAACGAGGTGCTTTCTCACAGCTGTCAGTCCTCAGACACCAGAGCCCCATTGACTGGTTGACAAACAGAAGAAGGAAACATACTGCAGAAGGACAGACAGGCATCATGACACAGGGCAAGGTACGTGTTTGCTGTAATGCATCATTCACTTATTTTTTCCATCCTCATCTGCTGTGACGTACATTAAAACAGTTTTTTAAATTTCTGCATGTGTCCTAGATTATTATGGTCAGTTCATATGCATCCAGATGCTTCACCTCTTTAGTCTCACTGACCAAACTTCAATGTTTGATGCAATGCAGACTGTTCAGCAGTCAACACCACCAGTGTTAGTCTTTTTATCGAATGTGGTTCTGTGACCTGCATCATAGTGGTGGGCCTATCGCCACAAACAGCAGGACTGAATGACCCATAGAGCAGCTAGTTCATTGCATCTTAATCAAATTCAATTATTTTTCATTCATTCAGGCTCATGTGATATATTTGGGTTCACTAATGAAAAGTCTGATGCGTCACTGGTTGTTCTGCCGTGTTGGTCACCATGACGACCAGTTTCTGGCAGTATTTACATTTAAATAAATAATGATGACAATGATCTGATCCCTTATCCCTTAACAAAGAAATGCAATCGAGGCTTGACAGTTTAACTCTGAACTTAAAAATAACTACAAATAAAAAGAAAACACCCATATTGATTTTGAATTAAGATTTTTTTAACATATAATTTAAACATAAATGCACTTATTTTCTGCATTGTTTGTAATGTAAAACTTTTCTTATCACCAAACATAAACAAAACCAAATTAATTAAAACTAAACTATGAAAGGCTCATATTGGCTGTTTTTTTATTGGCCAACCTATTAATCAGTTGGGCTCTTTTTTTTAATGGTCCTGAATATTATGAATTACACATTACTCTAGATAAAGTATATGCAACAATAGTAAGATGTGAGACATTTTCAGGTTAAATCAGCAAGTAGCTTTTCTTTCCCTCAAATATTCATTCACTCTCAGCTAAAAATGAGCAACAGAATGTGAATCAACAAATAATCATTTGTGCATCTTTTGTACCATCAGTTGTTACTTGCAAACAAAACCACCAATGGCTCCACCGGTGGAGAGGCCTTGGTGGCACCAGCTCCTCCCAGCTACGACGAAGCCACTGCAGGTATGACAAGCCTGACGTTTTTCTGTCATTATTTTTAGATTTGATTTCATGTTTATGGATGGTGCTGTAATGATGGTAGTACATATGTATTGTAACTCTTAAACAACAAACAGTTTCAGATAAGTGTTTCTTTTTTCTTCAGGCACCAGTGCTCCATGCTACAGTGATGCAGAGATGCTCACAGAGTTCACTTGGGATGACCGCAACATCAGGAGGGTCTTCATCCGAAAGGTATAAAAAGCTTAATCTTTATTAGTTCTGCTCTAAATGCGTGTAAATGGTAAATGGTCTGTATTTATATAGAGCTTCTCTAGTTTTGATGACCAGTGCTTTACAGTACAGGTTATTGCCATTCACACACACATACAGTGCATCTATGTGCAGCACTTTCTCTACGAGGGGCAATCTGTAGTTCAGTACCTTGCTAATGGACTCCACCAGCATGCAGATGGGGAAGACTAGGATCGAACCCCAGACCGTTAGAAGACAACCGCTCTTCAGCCACAGCTGCCCTGCATGTATCTATGTAATTGTTTTAACACTGGAACTTGCCTCCTTTCAGGTCTATGCCATCTTGATGATCCAACTTTTGGTCACTTTTGCTATTGTGGCTATTTTCACATTCTGGTGAGGCTTTTTTTCAATTTTGACTTGATTTCATGTTTATTGAATAATATATGGAACAAGAAATCACTGGGTGTTGTGCTCACTTAAGAATACCCTACTTTTAGTGACCCTGTGAAGGAATACATCCAAACCAACCCTGGGTGGTACTGGGCCTCTTAGTGAGTAACACGTTTGATCAGTCTCAAGTCAGTAATATACTCACTTATGTCTAACAACATATAATATTTCAATATTTCTGTTGTTTAACAGCGCCGTGTTCTTTGTCACATATCTGACCCTGTCTTGCTGCTCTACACCGAGGTAAGTGAAAAGTTCCCAAACCTCAGTGCACATCACCAAAAGCTAATGAATAAAATTGAGGGGGGGGGACAACAAAAATATTGAATATGTCTTTCCTCACTCCTACAGGAGACAGTTTCCATGGAATCTGATTCTGCTGGCCATCTTTGTAAGTACTAGGCTGTTGTGTTGTCATTGTACAGTTTCATGAATAGACGTTTTCAATGTTTTCAAATCAAAACTATACACTGGGGTTTAGAATAGCAAACAGTAAATTCATACATTACCAGTTTGTTTGTTTGTCACTTAATTATTTTGGGAAAGCTACTAAACCCATTCCACCAAAGTTAGTGGGGCCTGAGTCTGGAAGTAACCCATTCAATTTTGATGTGGATTTTGATTAAAATACATTTCTTTCGTATTTTCAGCCTTTTTGTCAATTTCTCAGGGAAAAATGCACAGATCTTGATTTTTTTTACCTTCTACCTTGGTTTGGATCCAACTACATATTTCCAGATTTCTCAAAATTATTTGTTCCACGGATGATTATTGGTGTTAATTTATAACACTACTTCTACTTTACTTTGTGTTTCTATATAATACTGTGTTTAGTTTATTTCTCTTCAGCAGATGCACAAGCAACATACATGGTCCATTGTTTTCCATGTCCCCTGTTAGGGACTATGTTAGATGACAAATAAATCATTGAGGTTATCATACTTTTCTTTTTCATTTCAACTATAAGATCTAGATAATATTTCATAATTTGCAGGATTGTTTGGCCTTGGCTGAGGTATGCACTCTACTGAGTGTCATTCTAATTTGTAGTATTTGTTTATGTGTAACCTTCTCTCCACACATGAATGGAAGTTGACAGTTAAAATTATCTGAAACCAATGAATAAAAAAAACTTTGTGAAAGTGAATCCTGTCCATTCATGACTTGAGTGAAGTGAGACTTTCCCTGTCATCTGTTACAGACCCTCTCACTCTCCTACATGACTGGGATGTTGTCCAGGTATGCTTCATGTTTTCTCACTGCTTTATGTGATTTATCTTCACACTCTCTTACTGGTCAGAGCTGTAGACATTTTATATCATAAATATCTTGAAACGTTTCCAGTTTGTTCATCATTCTTTTGTTCATTTTAATAGTTTCTATAATACCAAGTCAGTGGTGATGTGTCTGGGCATCACAGCAGCTGTTTGTCTCCTGGTCACAGTCTTCAGCTTCCAAACTAAGGTGAGAAAAAATCATATTCATCTTTGCTATATTCCTATATTTTTATGTGATATACAGTTTGCTTGATTGGCAGTGGAAATCATTTGTGTGTGTCAGTTTTTTTTTACACTATTGGATAAACTTTGGTTTGATATCTTGTGCTTTCTCCATCCAGTTTGATGTGACCTCCTACCAAGGTGTGCTCTTTGTCTTCTGCATGGTCATGTTCATCTCTGGCATTGTGCTGGCACTCGTCCTTCCTTTCCAATATGTAAGTATGAAAACAGTCAAATATTTGACGACAGTTTAAACTCAAAGAGCTTCTACTAAATAGTGGAAACACATCTAACAAAGTCATCATTCTCGTTTAGGTACCATGGTTGGATGCCATATACGCTGTCCTGGGAGCCATACTGTTTACCATGGTAAGAGTGCTGACACTCAGACATTATTGATGACAAATATAATTTATTGCAGACTGTCACAATCAGAAGCAAACAAACACACGTCTTTCTTCCTCTTTTATCTTCTGCAACAGTTTTTGGCATTTGACACCCAGCTCCTCATGGGAAACAAGAGGTATTCGATGAGTCCAGAAGAGTATGTCTTCGCCACTCTCAACATCTACCTGGATATCATTTATATCTTTTCCTTCTTCCTCCAAATCTTTGGAACCAAACAAGAGTAAACCATCACCCTACCCGTCTGACCTTCACATGAGGGAACACCAGTATGGAGATACAGGCAGATGGGATGAGTCATTTTAAATTTCAGTCATTGGTGACAAAGATTCCAACACAGCTTTACCGAGCACAACTGAGATGTTAATAACCTCGCTCTCTAGCATGTTTGGGAACCCTTACCACATTATAGGGTAGGTTTGCCAGCTTTACAACCCAGAAATTCATGATGTAGCTCCATTTGACGTAGATACAACATTCCGTGTGTCCATATGAAGCTGTAGGGGTGTCCTATTTCCATGCTTGCTGTAGTATCACAAATCTCCTGCAAACAATAGATGTCAAGGCTGTTTAGGGGGTATTTGTCTATAATATATTATGCATGACTCTAACTATGCCAAGTACAGTAACCTCATCATTTCTGTTGGTGTTTATTTAGTTGCTGAAAGCACAAAAGTGAATTTAAAAAAGACTTTAAAATGTTTCCTGTGTTTTCAGTTACCTGTTCTTAGCATTTTGAGGATAGTTGACATGTTTTCTGGCTTTTGAAAGACAATCATGAATTAAATTAGTTATTTATTGGATTTGGGATGTTGCTGCTCGTTCCTACCTTCATCAATATGTTGATTTTTGCTTCTATTAACTCTGAAGCTGTCATTCACATTGTTGCTGTGTTTATTTTTTGTGGAAAGTGTGTTTTTAAATCAGAAATCTTTAAATCTGAATATTTAATTTCAACAGACCTTGATTTTTGGTATTATAGTCTCTGCTCCTAGTATTATTTAAAGCAGAAAAGTTAATCTGCAGTGGCAACACGCAATAATTTAACATAAAAATGAAAGTGCCATACATGGATGGGTTTACTTTTGACAAGGCCTGCATTTGTGAAGGGGCTTGATTCTGTATTTCATGACAATTGAAGTTTATTTTTTTAAAAGAGAATGATATATTTCTGAGAGTTTGTGATCAATGTTGAATGGTTTGAAGCTTGGAATGAATTTATAAGTTTTCTGAAGTCATCATGGATTACATTGTCTTGATGATATTGATGCAGTAGTTGCATATTGTTCTTTTAAGAACATTTCACTGTAGTAGTGGTGTTACTGTATGCATTTATTAAAGGGTGAATGTGTGTCAATATGCTTACTGCTTCATTCTGATTCAATATATTATCTAATATCTACATCTGCACTAGCTTCACATTTGGCAATTTTCAGCAGAGAAACACATGAGCTTAATTTCATTGTATATTTTGACAGTAAACATTTCAGCGTTGTGGTGGTCTCTCACTTAAGGTGTCTCTTAATATTCAGAATAATCTCCTGAGTGATAAATTCACTTGCTAGATCACTTATGTAGTAAAACATAATGCAGTTCCTGCAGTTTTGTGTCAATAGCTCTATATTTTAAGTATTTACCTTAAACTAGTTGAAATAATAATACTAAGCCCAGTTTTTTATCATAATAATATATGTTTGTCTAAACTATCTATTTAAAGTTTTTAATCTGGTCGTTTAGTTTGCACAAATTAGTAGGTAGACACAACAAGGTCATATAGTGTTGGTGACATATAATAATGTCCCAACGAAGCAGAGAAGGACTCGAATAAACAACAAGAAAAGATTAAAACTCTAGTGTGGATTTGAAATATCTATAATTCATATATTGCAGGGCTGTACGGACGGTGAGCAACGTGCAAAGGTGCATGCAAGGAGAGCAATGGTGCAAACATGTCCGCCCATGTTGGACTTTCCTCAGTGCATAGTATGCATGTTCTGGTTTATTTACCATATATATGTATGTATATATATACATATACAAACACCCGGTCATTTATCCAGAGCATGATTAAGCTTACATGAAGTCAATTAGCACAAGTCCATCATTAAAAGCAAAATGTAAATTATAATGTACCTGCAGCTCCTCATGCATCCTGTAATATACACACTACGATACCACCATATGACAAACACAACTTTAACTACTTTCAAACTACCCAGGAGAAAACAAAAACATGTGGCCTGCGGATCACATTAAAATACGTGGTAACTGTGTGAGTTGGCGCCACGTTTGAATTCAAAATACTAAATCTGATCAGACAGGAGGGTTTATTCCTCCACACGTGATTGAGCAACAGACACACATTAAAGTGTTACAGGGAGTCAGCCAAAGGAATGATAGACACAGACTGTGGCGCGTGTGTCGGATGGATCTCGGTGTGTTCAGAGGTCAGACGTCACTTTAAATGCTCTTCTCCAGTCTGCAGTCGACCAATGAGAGCGCGTCGCACTCGCATTCGCAACGCGCCGCGGTCCAATCACAGTGCGCGACGGTGATACGTCCGGTTCAGCCATGTTGTGGTTTTGAATGAGGAAGAAGCGGGAGATGTTTTTCTTCAACGAGTGAATATGCGATTTAAAGTCACGCTGCGGTTCTATCAGTGAGCGAGGGTGCGACTCAACATGGTAGCCGTTTGTCCGAACGCGTCGGTTGCGACTTATCGCATTCCCGCGGGACTCTAAACACACTTCCACAAATTAGCCGCGCAGCTAACGGCGTCGGCTAGCAGAGGGGGTTAGCATAGCGTGCTAGCAAGGCAACTCGCGAATTCTCTGCTAACTAGCGAACGGTTAGCTCGCGTCTCGTGGAAGTGAAATGATATTTGTGACGACTGTTCGCGCCTCGAGCAGCCTCCGCTAACACACTTCAGCCGAATGAAGTGTATTAGCGGGATTTGCTTTGCCTATATTGACAGGTAGACTGAAAGCAGCCATAGCGATTTATACTCAAACCAGCGGCGCTGTCTGTAAAACTTTTGAGCCATGTTGAATAAAATCTACGGATGGATAGAAACGAGCTTTGCAAATCTTCGCAACGGTGTCCCGGCAGAGGAGCACTCGGATGCTCACCGGCCGCCGGGGGACAGTCCGGTGAGGAGGAAAAGACCGATTGAATGGTACGAGCTTTAACAACGCTGCTCCTCTGTGTGTGACTGACCATGAGCTGGTTCTGTTCGTCGCTCCGCTGGTCATCGGTGTTATTGTAAATTTTATTGGAGAAAAGCATAATTTCAGTCTGTCGAATGGAAGTTTTTAACTCTATTTGTTTTCCCTCAAGTTTGGATGATGGACATAATATCGACCAAGATGGCTTGATCGTAAAGAAATCACGAATGGGTAAATGCAAAACCAAGCATTCTGTAATTGAGTAAACGTTAAGGTGTTTTTTCAAATCCTTGTTGTTCTACTTTTAAATCTATCTAGGAGATATTATTGACTCAGTGAAGACTGCAGCTGAAGGTGTGAAGAGTCATAGTTCCAATGTGGCTGCGTGGATGAAGATCACTGTTAGCCCTACTTTAAGAAATATGCTGCCTGCCTCCCCTGGACCTCCACCTGGAGAACCGCAGCCCTCAACATCAGCAGCAGCAGCCTGGGCAGGGAGGCCGGTGAGGAATCAACTTTATTCTAAAATGTATCACAATATTGTTGTCTTTATTTTAACATGTTTGTATGTTTTATGCAAAGATTGCTGAAAGGAACTCTTTGGATGAAACGTTTGCTGCTCCCTCAACAACATTGGAGTGGAAAACAACCAAATCAGGCAAGGCTTATCACTTCAAGCGTACAAACTTGATAAGGCTTATCAAGGTTGATAAGGTTTGTTTGAACTCTTGAAGAGAAATTAATACTGTACTTTTTCTTCCCCTTAAAACTGTAGAATGGTTGCGTAATGAGAAGTCTGTTATGGGATCAAAACTCTGCAGGCGACAAGTGTGCATGAGTCCTATACATCGTGAGGTGCCAAAAACAAATGGTCATTCAGTCAACTTGCCACCCTTTGTCACCCCGAAACTACAACCGTCTCCACGATTAGGCAGACCCCTAAACCTCCGACCGTTTGGAACACCAAGGTATTTCTTACATTTTTGTTTTTGCTGCTACTTTCCTGTTTGACAAGCTGTCTTTTACTGTACGATTTATCAGAAAACTTGTCAGTTGATTGGCAAACTCTCATTTTGTGTCTGCAGTCTCTGTACGGGAATGGGCACTGCAAGCAGCTCCTGCACCAGCATGTATGAGAAGACTTTTCCCATCAAAGTGATGCAGAGTCCAACCCACAGCACCTCATCTGGCCGCATAGACAGAGCCAAGCCCCGCTGCACGGCACAGGAGGTCAGGCATCAAGTCAATGAGGCAACATGTGATTTCTTCTCATTCAGCGGTTGTGTTTCTTTGTAGATTTCATGGTTCTCCTCTGTGTTTGTCCAGTCTGTGCATGAAGAGGAGAAGGAGGTCTACAGGCAGCTTCTGACTATGGTGTCCGGTGGTCAGTCATCTTTTCTTCAAAATGGCAGCTCACATGCCATTATGAGGTCACACAGAGATTTGTACGTACCCAAACAAATACAGGATACAATAACATTGCCAGATTCAAACTGTATAAATACAGCATGCAAATAACTAAAACTGCAAAAATTTACCCTTTGTGGTAGTTGCTCATTTAGGGTCTACCCTGGTCAGATAAAACATGTTTTTACTTGCATAGCTTTGCATCAGAAAGTGTTGCATAGCAACAATCAAAGTTCCTACCCTTGAACAAAATGATTGTCAGTACTGTATCCACATGGTGTCTGCTCTCTCATCTGCTTACCCCTGTCTTCCTCTCATCAGCACCAGCTTCCTGACCACCAGCCGCAGACTGTTACAGCTCTCCTCCCCTATTGGATCAGCAGCGGGAGAAACTTCAGAGGGAACCAGCAGCCCACCCAGCCCAAGAAGGATGTCAAGCCAGAGCTCAAGCAACCTCCCCAGCCCAGTGGGGACCTCGAGCAGAGCAGGGATCCAGATGTGGTCACTGGACACTGACATCAGCTCCAGCCGAGCAGCTACACTCACGTCAGCTTCCTCCCCATCTGCTCTGCAGGATAACTCCTCTCAGGACACACAGTCATCAGGTAAGATAATTGAGTTTAAACCTCATATAGAGTTTATGAAAAGGGAACATCATAACAGAGTTTTTCCCGCATAGAGAATCACGTCCGTCATTCATTCCGCCTCCCGATAAAATTCTAGTACAGTGGAAACTACTTGTAATGATCATAATTGTCCACGGCCAAATTCATCACTTTAAGCAGAGCTGGCTGTTTGATAGTCCCACAGGCTGCTCACTTCTCTCTCTCTCAGTACCACCTCGCCTAATTTTCAGCAAGTAAAAACGAAGCATAAGTGAATTGAACGTTTGCTTGTTTTTGTGTTTGTTTGAGTTGTAACATCCTCGTCTTCTCTTGTAGCTCAGGATGGCGACTCTGTAATTATTATCAATGAGCAAAAGGGTAAAATGCAAAACAGCTCAAGGTTAGTATTGGTAATTTACTTTTACTTTAATTCACTGTGGTTAATAATAATGTAATGTGTAATAAATGTAATGCAAGCTTGGTCAAAGACATATACATCTGAATTAATAATGTGGAATGATTTATATGAAAACAGCTTGTAGGTGGGGTGCAGTTAACTCAATGTGTTTTTACTCATAACATATTGATCTGTCTTTACAGTGTGCCATGTTTCCAAGCTGAGTTATGGATCAAAGAATTGTAAGTCCACAAAAAATGCATTTAATCATTGATTAAGTCATTGATTCATCGTTTACTGATCTTGTAGTGAAAAGAACCACAAGTTGAACACCTTTTTTTTGTCTCTGTAGAACTAGTATGTACGACTCTCGGGCGAGAGAAAGGCGGAGACAGATAGAAGAGCAGGAGGCCCTGGCTGCTCAGCTGCTGCGACAGGTGACTCTTCATCACTGAATCTCTCTTTCAGGTTCACCTGCATCATAACATTGTTTTTTGACCACCTGTTACCCCCATTAAGCTGTGTCATGTTGTTACTGGTTCCCAGCGCTTGATGGAGGAGGGGCAACGCAGCCCCGATGTGGAGGTTCATATTCGAGTTCCTTTGGAAAAGGAGGTTCCTTTGACTGCTGTGATAGAACAGCCAAAGCCCTTGAAAGAGGAACCAGAATTCCCTGAACTTACAGAGGTATAAATATTGTATCTTTTATGTATTTGACTTTATTCCGATGCTTCACCCAAATAGACTTGCTCTCACTTAGAAGATGAGTGTTTTTGAATGTTTTTTCTGCTTTTAAAAAGTATAAAACAATAAAATGAAAGTTTAAAACTTTTAAGTAATTATTTCCTGTGATTTCTTACATGTGTTGTGTGTTTATGTTAAGGAAATGGAGGCTGAGGTGAACAGAGTGCTAAGAGCAAGTAGCCTTCAAGAAGTCCTAAGTGAAGGTTTTGGTCTGAAGCTGACACGCAAAGATCTGCACACCCTAAGCAACCTCAACTGGCTAAACGATGAAGTGAGTACACATAATAATACTCAACAAATAATAATCAAGATGGACAGACGGATACCTTGTTTGTTGTGCATACATTATGGTATTACAAAATAGGGCTGCAAGATGTATCGGAAATCTAGCTCAAGGTCTGCATGTAAATACATTTGGCCACTCAGATGGAGCACTGCTGCCCGAGATGATTTATTTATCGCAGGTCAAACCGTCATCACGATATTAAACACCGCTATCGCATGTTTTCCTAATATCTTGCAGCCCTAATAAAACAGCTTGGCTATGTTTTTTTGGTGCATGTAATATTTGTTGATTAATTGTGTCATGCTCGTCCAGCTCATTGAAACTCTCCTTTAATCTCTCAGGTGATCAACTTTTACATGAACCTGCTGGTCGAGCGCAGCAAGAACCCAAAACTCCCGTCAGTGAATACGTTCAACACCTTTTTCTATCCAAAGCTGTGCAGGAGTGGCTACTCTGCTGTCCGTCGGTGGACAAAAAAGACAGACATCTTTTCTAAAGACATCCTGTTGGTTCCTGTCCACTTGGGGGTGCACTGGTGCCTCTCTGTAAGTCTTAATGACCATAATTATGAATGCGGAAGAAAGTTTTAATTTTATTTCTCTTTTGTTAATTGTTTCTTCATCTTTTTCTCTCAGGTGGTGGATTTCAGGAAAAAGGCCATCATGTACTTTGATTCAATGGGAAGGAACAATGATAAAGCATGCAGGATATTGTTGTAAGTGTCTGCATCAGATTTGTTTTTTCAAGGAGCTATATGAGGAGAGTTAATTGAAACATCTGCAAAAATATATTATTTATGTGCCATTGAGTTTCAGCATTGAAATTTCTTTTTTGTTTCTGCAGCGACTATCTGCTGCAGGAAAGTAAGGACAAAAAGGGCAAAGAGCTGGATACCTCAGGCTGGACTCTACACAGCAAAAAGCCCAACGTAAGTCAAACACATACAGAATTTCATATAGTCCAATATCACAAATCAGCCTCAAGTTGCTGAACAGTCTGTTAAGCAACTTTGTACATATTTGAATGAGTAAATTCAGAAGAAGAACATGTCTCTGGGAGAAATAATGGGCCTTGTGTGGGGGGTGGGAGGCCTCCCTCCAGCCCTACATATGAAGGAAAAGCCTATCTGTCATCTGTTGACATACAGCCCACTTTGTTTCATTGGCACATCCATCAAGAGTCCACTATAGAAAAGAACGTATATCCCAGCATCAAACACTGCGTCTGTGGAAACGTACCATTAAATGTGTCAGTCAGTTCTTCCTGGGCTGGTTTTATTTAAAGCAGCCTGCCGTCCAGACCTACAGGTACAACTAAAAATCTTGTTCTAGTTTGTTTCTTATTATGTGAACTATTGTTTTTAATGTTTCATTATGTAATATTTATCTTTATTTCACTATCACACAAGAAAAGTGAGACATCTCATTTGAGCAAGGACAGACTTAAAAGTTATATTCTGTTTCTGTGGGGTCTTAATAATCAAAATGTTAGGCCTAAGAAGTCTAAAAAATATTTTAACATATTGCAAACTTAAATAAGAGTAATTCCGGGATATTCCTCGATATTCCTTAATATCTGTCACACATGACATAGGTCGTCTAAAAAGGCTTAAATTGAACTTGTTGAAAACTTCAGAAACTCTGATGTGTGTTTCACAAAATCTGTCAATGCTGCTGTTTGTCAAGAGCAAACTGTTTCATGACACTGGAATTTTGTTTTTAAAAAGATAAAGTATTAAATTCATCGTCTGTGTTGGTCAAGTGCTGTCACAGAAGGTTAATTTAAATATTGAACTGTGGTTTAGTAAAGGGTTTAAATGTTTAACATCTTTATTTCTTCTTCTTTCAGGAAATCCCTCAGCAGATGAACGGTAGCGACTGTGGAATGTTCACGTGCAAATATGCAGATTACATTACCAAAGACAAGCCAATCACATTCACACAGGTAATCACAAACAGCAGCAACACAGATTTATCTTGTGAAGTCATCAGGAGTGCATCCTGACCTCGGCTCACACCACCTCTCTTCTCATTCACAGAAACACATGCCCTACTTTAGAAGAAGGATGGTTTGGGAGATTGTGAACCACAAGCTGTTGTGATGTCAGGATTGGGAACCTTGTATCATCCGCTCAGGGTGTTACAAACATGAGCTGAGTTACAGTCGTGTTGTCCTGGGAAAGACTTGCACACCAGCTCATCATCGGATCAGGAAAACCAGCTCTGCCACTCTCCATCCTCTAAGGCCAATAAAGCCCTCAGCTGCTGACGGGATATTGCTGAAGCAGCCAAGCACTGCCTCCCAGTCTTATTTTCCAGTTTATTTGTATTATGGTGCACTCATGGAGCATCAGTATAGCAGCTGAAGCACTGCGTGTTTTATATTACCCAGCCAGAATCGTTTTTTTAAACCCCACACTTGTATTGAGTGACTCCATACTCTGAGCTGCAATGTTCAGTTTGATGCTGACACACAAAGTTTACATGTCATACGTGGACAGAAGATTTGTTTTTACGACAGTAATGCTACATTTTGCTGTCAGTGTTTGATACTCTTGAAATGAGCAAATATAAATTTACTTTACCACGATGATATAAATGCCCACAAAACTGAAGTTTGATGGCATCTAACCTCTTTGTATGTGGAAATGAGTTCTGCTTTGTTTTTCTCTGCAATACGAACATTACTCCCCCAAAAAAGGGTTCTCTTCATTAGTTTGATTAAAATGCACAAAGGTTTTCAAATGGGATGTTGCCTCAGAGTATGATTCAAAATGAAAACAGAATATTGACTTACTTTGCCAAGTTCAACATAATAGTCTTATTGCACATTACAGCAGCAGGGCAAACAGGATTTGCTTTCCTTCTTATTCATTAGTCTTGATACAAGATTGTAAATTAAGGTTCAAAGTCTATTTTATGTAGTTAAGTTTAACAGCAAATTTTGGGCATATTCAGTATATTTTGAACTTTGTACATACTTAAATCATATACGACCCTTGAACAGTGTAATATACTTTTTTTTATAAACCTGTTTCCTATCTATTTTTATCTAGATCCCAGTCTGTTTTAGAATTAAATTCTCATGTTTTGTGACTGTTCTTTGTGTATTACCTCAAAATGAGTTGGTTTTGATATAAAAACTGCCACATTTGATAAACATGTCTTTGCTTATTTGAAGTTTATAATCTCTTATATTATATCAAGTGCCTAGTGGTCCCTTGTATAATAAAAAAAAAAACCACAAACCACAGTGAAAAAGTTTTATTTATAAAAAGAAAAAGGAGACAAGTTGAAAATCAAACCAAGTTAAATGTTTTAATAGCTGTAGGGTTTCCTATCTGTGGAGGAGACAAAACCTGTGTCGTGGCACAGATATCTACTGAGGTTGACGCACAGAAATCTGGATGCATGGACGTCGCTGAACATGAGTTACAAACTGGTCCCATGTGTGACTTGATATATTGAATGACCTTCAGCTAAAAGTTTTCTAAACACATAGCAGCAATAGTTAGACTTGGTACACCACCACTCAATTTATTCTTCTATGCTTTGGATGAACAATGAAGGAATGACAAAGTGACAGAATAAAGAAAGTCGTAAATATCTCTTTGCTTCATAGATCTGTGTTCAGAGTAGTTCTGTTTTAACAAAAGTCTTTTTAACAGCAGTGCATGAGGAAAAAAACCCTGACAAATTACCGAGGTAAAGCCCGTCAAATGTGAGTCGCACTTCACGATCCCTTCCAGTGAAATCTAAGGCATTTCTGTGAAGTTAAATTTTCTCTTGGAAATAAACCGTTTCAATCGCTCAGAGAAACGAAAATTTCACATAACAAAAAACAAATTGTTATTGGATGAAATGGTTAATTACATCTAACGGGCCAATGGTTTTCTTTTTTTGTATTATTCCTACATCTCGTATTCACCTCATTTTGGTATGAAGCAGTTCCCTTTTAATGCAGCATCTTACTAACAATGAATGAACCAAAGATTAATGTCTCAGTGAGAAAATTAGAGTATGTATAATGTAAGCCAGAATGAAGTATTATAATGAGGTGATCCTTAGTGTGATATCTATAGTATTGCATTTGTAAGGATAATAAATTAATTGCATAGATCGTCAGACCTTGGGCGTGCTTTATTCCGGACATTTGACGGAAGAGCTAAAGGATGTGGACACAGTACCAGCTGTGAACAGCCATGACACCTGCTGTAGTTGTTTATTGCCCGTGACCCTTGCACACAAACTGAATCTACTGTACATCACTCTGGCAGGATGAGGTAAGTCAAGGTTTTTCTTTTTTTGAGCATATATTTCTTTATCTGTCGTTTCCCCAACGGCTCGGGGCAAAACTCTGTAACAATGCATCTGAACCTATAGCACATAATATAACTCAACCATCGAGAGGAGTCGTTTTCATAAAGCGCCAACATCTATGACACACAACTGAAATGTCCCCCCACAAAAAAACCTAAAATTAAAGCCTCTTTCACATCAACACTGAAACCAAAATGAGAGAAGTGAGCAAACATACAAACAAGCCACAAACCATTTCTCTCTATTTGAAGCACACAGCACACTATCAAAAATAAAATCAAAGCTTCTTTGAAAAATCTTAAAAGTATTTAAAAACAAAACTTAAGAAAACGTTTAAATAAGAAATGGACATGAGGGTGAAAACAAAAAAGTAGAAGCAGATGCAAAAACACGGCAATGGCCACTATTTTTCTACTGACAGCAGCCCGACTGTTCATAACAATCCACCTGTTTAGTGTTTTCGGAACTTGTCCATTCCCACGTCTGTGCAATAACAAGCTCAAACTCAAACAACATCTATCTACTTGTTTCAGAAAACCCTGTTTGGGGTTTGGTGGAGATTCAAGCGTTCCCTTTTATAAAAGAGAAAACACATTGCTTTGTTCAATTTGGTAAATTATTGTCATTAACTGAAGCGTTATACTACACAGAGGAACGAAAATCAAAAGAAAGCCTCCATAAATTTAAATCTCTTATTTACAGACAGCTCTGAGTGAGATGTGATCTCAGTTAAACAACTTTGGATTGAATCGAGTGGAGGAGCTCAAACGTGAAAACAGTTAGACCTTTTTTAAATTTCTTTTTTTGATTATCTCTGGAATGATTTATATTTATTTAGCTCTTTTACAAAGAAGACTGCTCTGTGAAATCCATCAACAGTGAGCGTCATCTCTAAATGTTCTTGTCTTTGTCTTGATTGTCTGAAGCTTTGTCGAGATTGTTGGAACTTTAAATTATTTGAGAGTCAAGTGCCAAAAAGAAGTAAAACCACTCAGAAAGAAAAAAACATGAAACAAAAATTTGCTGCCACTTGAAGAGAAGCTTAATCCAAGTCAGCACCATATCCGACTGAAATATGATTCCTCAGCTTTTTGCTGTCTGTTTTCAGATATTTGCACCAATCAATCAAACCAGGACACGTGAAGCTAGAAACACAACAAATCAAACAATTATGTACAAAAAGGCAGGTTTGAAAGCCTGAAAGTATCAGACACAAAACAAAAGAGACGTAAAATCAGCACATTTTAAAAAAAGGTCAACAAAACATGATAATAAAATAAAAAATGGTGTTGAAATGTTCTTTTCCTGGTTTCACTGTAGTTTTAGAAAAGCATGAGAATGATGCTCAAACCTTTTTAAAACCTATTCAATGTGTCTGTTGGTTTTTTCCTTGACTGTTATCAAAATAGACGCTCCCTCTTCTGTTCCTCCGTCTCATCTCGCCCACCATCCTCCAGCCTTGCTTGTTTGGAGTAAAAGAGTTTGTTTTAAAATATGAGTTTGTAGAAAATGTCTTGTTTTTTTTTTGTCCTGTCTCTGTAACAGTCCATATTCCCCCCGAGCGTCTGGTGCCTTTCATGCAGAGTCACTGTGCCAGGTTTCAGCACTTGGGCCCTTTTGAGAGTCGCTCCGGCTCCAGAGGAAGATCTGACACAAGAGCAGCGTCCTTGAGCACTCACATCATAGCAGGAGAAAACTAAAGATTAAGATGTACAGAAGCACAGAACAGGATCAGAGCTCACCTCTGCCACCTCTTCACTTGTTATGCTGGTAGGAGTAGGTTGTGTGTTCCGTGGGTGTCTCTATGGCAACAGGTTGTTGGACGGCACTTTCCTGAGAGGGAGGCGGCAAAGATCAAATCCATAAGTGACTGTTTCACATAACATGTTGCTGTTCTAGTGAGAAAACGAGATAAAAAGAGGTGGTTACCTCAACTGAGATGTTGGTGGCAGGCACTTGGGTGTACTGGGGGATGTAGGTCCCCTGCATAGATGTGTTTGCAGGCATATACTGCAGGGAAGTGGAAATAATGAGTTCACTGGACGCAGCAGCTACATCAGTGAATTAAACTGTCACACTGACCAAAATTCAGGACGCACTTTAATCACCAATGTTTCAAGTTGCCTCATGCAGCTTTAGCAGTTAAATACTGATGACAGCTCAATGCTTAACTCTAACTCTCTACTCACTGTGCCACTGCTGCCCATGGAGAGGTGGCTGAGCTGCTGTGTCAGGGGCCCCATCATCGAGGTGGGCTGGATGGACATGGTGTGGTCCATCCCTGGAGTCAGGACGGTTCCCTGTGGACACACACACACACACACAGGGTGGTGTTAGACGAAGTGTGTGAACGCAGCAGAATATTAAAAGATTTCAGCTGCAACAAACACAGGAAGGAAAACAAACAGCTTCTGAATACTCACTGTGGGCGGCATGATGTAGGACTGGTGGTGTATCCAGGACGGGTTGTGTACCTGCAGGAACAAGAAAGACGTATCATAAAGGATGAAATTACATTCTATGAGTGGGTTCTATCAATTTAGAAAACTAGTGCGGTGCCTGTTCGAAACCTGCCTGTTAGGAATGGGCCTGTGGTGATGCTGGTTGCAGCTTTCTGAAACTGTAAGAGTGACCTGCAGTAATTGAGCCGCGGAAAGTAAAGACCTGCTGCAGTCCACAGAACCCTGAAGCTGCACCACCGCTGCAGCACAATCTGTTCACCTGAATATTCAAAGTTCAGTGAGGCTCGACTCATACGCAAAACCACGAACTGCAGAGCACTGGTCGCCTGATTATTCAAATTGTATTCCTATTGAACGTACCATGTGTCCAAATCGCACCAAATTCTTTTCTGCATTTCATAGGGACATTAAAAATAAACAGGCCATGTGTGACGGCGATAAGATGAACGGTTCACGAGATATACGAGCCACATACAGACAGATATTTCTAATCCATAGATAGAAGACAAGCTGACAAATTCAGGTATTTTACGTATGAAGCATGTTTTGGAATTTAATGATTGCATTTATTGGTATATAACAGCAGGCCTGGGATTGTCGGTCACACCTTAATGTCTTAACTAACACCCCAGGTTTGAAAGACTAAATAACCCTCCAGTACCTGGTAGGTGGACACGGGTGAATGCATGTATGGGGAGAGGGAAGTTGGTCCGATCATCCGGTTCGGGGCGATGCTGTACGGAGAGGAGTAGAACCTGCAGAAGAGACACAAAGTCATGAAAAACCACAACATGATCCCACTCACACACGAGGGATTCATCACAGCAGAGGTACTGACCCGTTCTGTAAGGCGGTGGTGGGGTCATAGGTAAGGGTCATTCCTCCCTGAAGGAAAAGTGGAAGCGTGTCATTAAGAGGCCGGTCGATGTATCGATGTACGACTACCAAATCTCAGACGATTAAGAAAAGTCATAAACTCACAGTCTCCCCATCTCTCGTCCAGAGCCGGCCGTTCTGCAGATATTTCCCTTGACTCTGACGCTTCTTCTGACCTCCGTCAGCAAATTTGCACAGCAAGGGTTCTGACGGCACTGGAGCGGGGATTTTCAAAATAAGAGCTTATCATGTCAGATGAAAGACAATATTCAGTTTCATGCGTGAGGTAAAACTCTTTGGGACTAGTAATTTGTATCCAAACAACAAAGCTCACCTGGGACTCCAGGTGGAGTCTTGATGTATTTTCCATTGAAATGTTGAATGATGGCCTCACATTTCTCTGTTGACTCCATCCTACAAGGAAAGTTTATGCTTATGAGTGTCTATTAAAAACAATCTCTTCAGCAGGTGTTAATATTTTTTATTATCTCAATATCACCTTTTCATTCATCCTGTACTACCGCAATTTACTGAAATAGTTTTTTTCTATACAAACAATAATTTTCTGTGGTGAAGTGTGTATATCATGCAGATATTCTGTATTTTTTCCAGTGTGTGATAATTAAAGTTTTATCTTATCTTATTTCCAATTGGAGCTGTTCTACCAATATTGGCCACCAGGAGGCTCACTCACCATCATTAATCCTTGACAAAACTGTAAGTTGATCTTCAGCTTGTGTACTGACTACACTCATTTATATGTGTAACTGGGTATTTTATTCGAAGCACATTAGGCTACACCTCACTGATCAACTCACACCCACGGTCCTAACACACATGACCAAACACCCAGAGTTTGTACCTGGCGAAGCCCACTCCTCGGCTGGTCCCGTTGGCGTCACGGAGGATGCGCGTGGAAATTGCCTGGCTGAAGGGCTTCAGCATGTTCTCCAGCTCCTGCTCGTCCATGGACAGAGGCAGGTTGGAGATGTACAGGTTGGTGGGGTCCTGCTCCTGTTGCTGAATACACAGAAAGAAAAAGAAGGATTTACTGTAAGAACTAGGCCCTGTAGTCCCCTTAAATCCAACCAAGCTGCACCAAATGGCAAACACAATTAAAAATCAGTTCTCTAAATATGCCAGATAAGTTTTTTCATCAAGATTCATGAAATATCCTCTGGAAAATCAGTGAAAAGGTCAAAAATGTGATGTTAAAGTAAGTGATAAAACTTCCTGGATCCACCCCCTGAAAAAACAAACAAAGGGAAGTGAAAACATTAATGGAGGTGACGAGTGAGAGCACTTCATTTCCTTTAGTGACAGAATCCAGACTGTATCGTGATAATAGTATGAGGATATGTATATATAACCTTTTAAGAGGAAGTGTGAGCTGTCTGATATTTAGAAGGATGGCAGACAGTTAAAGGAACAGTTGAGACAAGGGATAGAGGTTTTGAGGTTTTGAGGAGAACGTGAGCAGCATTGTTGAGATCTAAGGATTATTCAGAGATGGTGGAGATCTGGCAGGACCTAAGCTGAGCCTCTCTCTCTCCGTTCCTTTCTACTTTTATTCATCCAGCTCTTTTTCTTTCATCATACTCCTCACTTTTTCTCTATCACTCATATACTATTACCGAAATGGTAGAGGACAGGGCAATTGTGAGCAACTAGCCTCTTCAGAGGATGAAAGTGCAGGATCCAGGTAATGCAATATCAAAGCATAATTACATTTCAAATGGCTCCCCGTTCACGGATGATCTAAGGTGATTGCGTGCGCTCGATCGGTGGAGAAATCGCAGCTGAGACATTTTGTAGGAAGACCTTTTGAAATAATCTGAGAAGAACATCTAAAGCATTGTGCTATCATCTCCCCACAAGGCAAACATTATCTTCCCCTTTCCCAGGTCGTAGTATAATAATGTGTCGCTTGCACTCAAGCAGTTATATTCACGTGGCAATCCTGACCTTGAATGCAGACACAGGGGCCGGCTCTGTCATCTTGCATATATCACACAAATTATGCAGCTTTCCCAAATCTGAATTTGAAATAAGAATCTCTCGACATTTCATTTTACACTTTTGAGCTAGGTTGTAGGCTTTTTCCCTCCTTTCTTTGCCTCCTGCTCAAACAAATTTAATTTGAACAACAGTATCTTATAAGATAACCAGTCTGTATCCCCCTCTAACCATTATGCATATTCATTAAACCGAGTACAGATGTGATTAAAAACCTGTAAATGCAGCATGAATTAATTTCCACTCTATAAATAATGCATGTGTAATCTTTGCGACCTGTGGTGAAGGTGATTCCTCCTTCATCCCCCTCTCCTCCTCCTCTTCCTCCCTCACAACGAGCCCGAGCTAACAGCGGAGGAGATGGAACCAATGAGAGTGAGCCGAGGAGATCCGCTGTGGATTTCGACCACGAATGAGTCAGAGTGAGTCACAGAGAAATCTGACACAAGTGTAAGCCTGGCTGTAAACCAGGAGTGAAGGGGTGAGTGAAATCAAGTTATTTTGTGAGCAAGAACCCATATGAATGTCAGTGATCCAGCTTAGCGACAGATCAGCTTTCCCAGGGTGTCGGTGGCGGGCATGTGCGCGTGCTTGCCTTTGAGTGTGTCATAATCTGGTTCAGGCAAGGCTGTTGAAGTGTGTGCGTGTGCCTGTGTGGTGTGTGCGTGTTGTGTGTGTGTTGACAGGGCGGGTGGCTGGGCACAAGGCCCTGCTGACTGGGGAGCTGCTCAGACACTGAGTCAGATGCCACCAGGGAGAACAGATAGGTCCTTTGTGCAGGGAGCTCTGAGACCAGGCCCTGGGACCGGCTCCCCCAACACCGTCATCACTAAGAAGCACAGCACGCTGGCACACATGCACGTACACACGATATACCTCTCTGCATCCGTGCCCTTTTGTTTGTGCACACACATATAAAGTATTCTACGGTGCATTCATATCCCTAAACTTGCTGATGTCAACACTCACCCATATGTGCATCCAGTGCACTGCCCAGGACTCACCCTTGCACTGACGCACTCTAGAAGGCTTGAAAATAATTTTGCTTAGGAACAACCTTTCTGCTGCAAGGACACTGATCCATTCATCTGATATCCACACCGCTCATCTCTTTGAGGGTCACGGGGCGGCTGGAGCCAATCCCAGCTGACGTTGGGCAGGAGGCGAGGTACACTCTGCATATCTATGGTCATTTTACAATTAACCTGCATGTATTTCAATACATCTTTGGACAGTAGGAGGAAGCCAGAGCACCTGGAGAAAACCCACACAAACACGGGGAGAACATGCAAACTCCGCACAGAAAGATCCCGGCTGAAATGGGATTCAAACCTGTAACCTTGTTGCTGTGAGGCAACAGTGCTTAACGCAGCACCACGCAGCCCAATAAATAATTAATAATTCATCCTTCAACCATCACCATCGAAATATTTGTGATTTTTTTTTCCCATTTGCAGAAGATTTAACTTTTAAATAAACACTGACAAATCGTGACATCTCATGCAGGGTTCTTACCTTGGCCATCTGAGCCTGCACTCCACCGGCCTTCAGCGCAGTCACGGCCTTCTGAGCTGAAGCTGGATTGTCAAAGTCAACAAATCCATAGCCTGCAGGGACGGAGACATACAGCGAGACATATGAGCTACAAAAGCAAAACTTTACTGAGAAGGGCGAATTAGCAACGTGACCTTAGAACTGAAATATTTCACACAAACTTAAGCAGAGATGACAAACTGTCTTATGCTTGTGCCGTTGTACCACCTCTCTGTTGTTGATATGCAGCGAAAACATCAGCAACTGACAGGATAAGGTGTCGATACATAAATCATCTACTGAAGACACTCGTTTCAATCAACTAGGGAGGCACGATCCAACAATACAAAACATAATTGGATGCTAAGTATATCTCCATCCATTGTGAATTCAGTTTTTCCTGTTTACAATCTGCCACAATCGTTGTTACAATAAAATTATGGTAATAAAAATAGAAATATGATGAATTATGGATTTTATTTTTTCACATCTCAGATTTATTGACTCAAGTAACAAAACACTGAAGACATAACAGAACTTAATGTCACTTAGTAGAGCGCTGAGGCTTTCTTCCAACAGATCCAGATTATTAACTTGATCTGCACCAAACTGTTCAAACTCATAGATCTTAACACCGTTAATTTGTCTGACTCATACATTTTTCATAAGATTCAAACATTACTTCCTGAGAAATTAACAAAAAATAGACAATTGTTTAACAAAAATGTAAAAAAAATGGGGTTGTATAAAGGGACTGTTGGGCCCTTGCAGAGCAGAGTGTCACTCTATACAAATGCATTTATTTAAATGTTATTTATCCAGTCCTCCCTATTACTTGTTATGTGATACTCAACAGTTGTTTTCACAAAGATTGCACAACCTCTGCTTCTGATCTACACCTTTATATTTTCCAGTGAGGCTCCTTCTGAAATGATGTCACATGCTGACGTACTTTTCTCTAAACCTCTGCACAAAACTTTGTTTCGACCTGTTGTTTGCACCTCACCTTTGCACTTGTTGGTGGTCTTGTCCAGGATGGCCTTGGTGGATACGATTTTCCCGTACCTGAAAAACAGTGAGGTTTACACTCAAAAGACCGTCCTTGCACTGTGTACTGAAAATAAATACCTGTTTACATTCAATATTAGCATTGCAACATTGCTGACGCAGTGCGGTTTCTCCCTAAACTTAACACACCCTAAGAGAGGGTGCTCCATGATGACTGAATTACAATTCACCTGACAGATTCAGTGCAGTGACACTCGATACGGCTCCACCATCTGATAATGAACGATGTGCATAGGGAGATCTTCAGAGAGGGCGGTGGGACATAAATTACATGAAGAAAGAGGTGTCCTGTAGGTTTCTGCACGCTAGATAAAACTATAGGATTTCTTTATCGTGTTTACACACAGAGACACACAGGGAATCATACCTCAATCCAACATGATGTGAAAATATGATAAAATGTGTATTGCTGTACTTTCAGATTGCTTCACAATGAACTACCAATATGCTGTTTTTTCTTCAGAGCTGGTCGGCCATGGATGCTGCAGATGCACAGGATAGTGGGCAAATGCTTCTGTGAGGCAGTGTCTATCAGTTCCCATCTCTCCCGGCATGTGCATGCAGTGTAATCTGATATGCCTCTCCTTGGCTGTCCTGTCCAACGCTGGCTCCCAGCCATACTCTCGTTCTGCTAACCAGCTTCTCTCCAGGCAGCATTAAACCCTCCACTGGGTCTTAGTGCCCCTCATAAAGCATCCAGCTTTTCATCCAGTGACACTGCACCAGCGCCACATTTCATCTGAGCTAGAGTCGCTTTCATGGTGCAGGGTATGGATAACTTTCAAGTGATGATGAGTCATATGTCAGTTCATCTGTTGGATTACTCTGAATTGTAACTTCAGGATCGCTTTCCTTTTAATAAAATGAAATTGGTAAATCTCTACTATTTACATGATGCACAGTCAATGTACAGTACGCACGATACTGACTGTCAATAGTGTTTTTGAGCATGTAGAAGGTCGGATATGTTACAAAGGCCAAAGTCCGCAACAAAGGGATTCCATCCCTCCCACAGAAAACACAGCTCCTGAAGAGCCTGAAACACTTTGTTTGTCCCCTTTAAAGTGCTTACGTCACCAAATAACATGCAACGTGTTCAACAACTGGCTTGTTTGGCTCAATTTGGTACAAGGCAGAACCAACGTCATTATTAGCAAGGCTACAATGGTGTTTACAGTTGATCAGGAAGCTCTCTGGGTAATTTGCGACACACGCTCTAAAAGAAGCATCACAGTAATGTACGGTATGAGACAAGATAATGCATATTTTAAATGTTACAGCATTTATGTGAACTTATTCTGGTAGACTCCCAAAATAAAATTAGAAACCTTTAAATGGGCACCTGTGAAAATGATTCTAAATGACTGATTTGGATACTACCACAGCAGACTACTGCATGTTGTATGTATAAAAATAAACATTATATTGATATATAAGTATTGATGCACAGTGTTTTACATGAATTAAAACCATTCAGCTTCAAGAAAGAGAAAAGCGACCACTGGTTTGATCCTAAAACCATCTCTTCTTCCTTATACTTGAGTATGTCGTTCCAACAGACTGAGAGCTAACTTACATACAGACACCGTCATATGGCATGTTCGTTTCCTCACCCAATTCTCTGCAAATTGAATCTATCCAGCGTTAACATGAAAATCTTTTGTATTATGCATTTGACCTCATATATAACATTATTATTTCATGTTTCATTTCTGATTCTAAACCATAAGCTGCAGCCACATGGACTGGATGGATGTGCCAACATTGTATTCCTATATATTCACATACATCATAAATGTGGGCACACAGCTCGGGTTAAGTCTCCAAAGAACTCCCCTCTACCTCACAAGTATTTACTTGCTGCTCTTCACTGCTCACACAGTTGAGATACTCATTTGTGTTTAGAGGTCTTGGACCTTATGATGCAGAATGAAAAGAGGGGCTGTAGAGACTCAGCCATGTGTGAGAGAGCACAGCACACAGGGACCAGCCCGACATCCGTCCATGGTCAACCACCAGAGAAAGGAAGTGGGGCGCGGCAGCGAGTTACCCACAGAGCAACTGCAGGGGCTGGAGATGAAGAACCAACCCCCAATCCCCTCCTCTCATCCCTCGCTCCCATCTCGCAGTGTGCATGCTACCAACTCTCCACGTGGGGGAGGGGAGCTCGGGGAGTCCTCCATGTACATGAACTACTCAAACTTGAGTAAAGTCTGTATATATATTCCCCCTCATGCGTTGTCTTCCTGTTTTACATCCTGATGTTAGAGCATTTCCCTAATTAGCCATCACCGGATACAGCATCCCATCTCAGTCTCATATAACCGAGGATTAAGTCGTCCCTTATTGTGCAAATTTCATGCAGTGATTTTATCTGCTGTGTAAAAGCAGAAATACGAGAACTGCCCCCACGGAAAACACCACCTGACACACAAACCCTGAACTCCATTCACTCCTCCCCCCCTCTGATTCTCTCCATCCACCCTCCCCCCCTCTCCATGCCATTGCCCTTGTTTGCCTTTCCCTTTCCCCTGGGCTCGCCGTTTCCTGTTGGGTTGGGCAGCCTCATGTGGGCCATATCTTCCAGACAGCTGTAAAATAGCAGGCCTCTCCCTCCCTCCCTCTCCTTCTCTCTCTCCCTTATTCAATCTATCCAGCCCCCTTTTTTCCCTCCTTTTCTCTCCCTCTTCTGGTTCTCATCACGAGCTACAGATTTCAATTAAGCAAGTCGAGATCATTCATCTCAGCACCACTTGTTTTGAAGTCCCAAAACCGACGATGCAACAAACATATCAGATGGATTGGATGATGCCGCTGTTTGATGTCTGACTACACGCTGCCCACAACAGAGTTTCTCAAAGACTCACGCTCACGCTGTTGCAACACACTGCAGAATACTATAAATAAATACTTATAAAGCGCAGATGAGCCGTAATTCATGTAGAGTAGGTTAAATGTCAAAGACTAAGCTAGAGCAGACACACAGGGAGAATTAGCAGACTAAACACTCTGTACCTGGTTGTTGGAAAGTCTGTGCTTAGCCGTGCCAAACTGAGAGCTCTTAGTTTGCAGACCAAATGATTGTTGGTTTTTCCATAAGGCCACTACATGATGGGTGCTGGATAAAAAAATGTGGCTCTCTTCCCTGTTCCAGGAATACCTGCTAACGTGTGCTGGAAATGAATGTGCATTTCCAGTGTGAGGAAGCCATCCATCTTCTGTGTTTGCCCATGTAGTAATGCAATCCACTCAATCTTTTAGACAAACCATCTATCCATCCGCCCATCACTCTGCTCTATCGTAATCTACTCTGCTCCTCTAACCTGCTTCGTGTTCGTAGAGGGGAAGCCGGATAGAGATTTATTGGGTGTCTTAAGTAGACGCTAAAGCAATAGGTTTCTGGTCGACTTACGGCTGACAGAGTTTGACCAGATCCTGGTCTGTGGTTCCCGGGTGGAGGCCACGGATGTACAGGTTCGTTTTGCTCAGTTGCTCTCCTCCGATGCTGCCACTGCTGCTGCCGCTGCCTCCGCCATTGCTGATGGTGTTGGTGTTGCTGCTGCCATTGTGGTTGTTGTTGGGGCTTGAAAGAGCCATCTGATGGTTGGAGGGGGACACATACGGCTGCTGCAGAACAAAGAAAGGCCATAGTTACATTTAAGATGGTGCAGTCGTACAAATGTGCAATGAGGTGGACGTGGTCGCTGGATGAAGTGGATATGAGGCAAGAACAGCTGTTTGATGGTTCACTTACTGACTTGCTCAAACTACAGGCTTATGGGGAGAAAATCCATTAAGAACACAATTAGCCAGAACATGAGTAACAGTGGCTGGTTAGTCCAACGACATGATGTCAAACGTCCTAATTGGGTCACAGAGTCAGAGCCGGGATATAGATACTAATTTCATTGCTTCTTCTGACTTGACGGATCAGGTGAGATGGGTATATATACAGTATATATATGTATGTATGTTCCTTTACTTTGACTTGTAGGTGTTTTCCTAGGGCTATTCATTTATTTTGCATTCTTGAAAAGGTCATAATAAAATCACATGTGAGTTTTTGAGACAACCTACTGCAGGCTCTGCTTATTTATAAAAATAAATCATAGATTTCACAGATACTTAATATTTATCCTCGAGTCTCTGTAAATCCTCAGCAGGGATAATGTCTAAAGCCTGATGAGTAATAATTGGTACTTTCAAACAAACTAATTGGTATGGGCATTTATGTTTGCTGATGTGAAGATACATCATATATACATATATACATTTTACACAAAAGATATGTATTTATTTTCTTAACTTAAATTATATGTTTTTAGTTGTATTTGTGTTTTTTATTTATGCTTATTTATAATAAAGTTTACAGTTACACTGTAAAATATCAAGCTCCTTCTTTACCATAAGTTTGTTAATGGCAACAATAGGAATCATTGCAAAATTCTTTTCACTGGCCAATATATCAGCATCAGAATTTGTTTTACTCCTCAATATCTGTATCAGCATCAGCCCCCAAAAATCCATATGTGTCAGGCGGTAATTTAGTCCAGTATATCCTGCTTGACAGGGAGATGAAATGAACTTTGCCTCTACTGCTCTACATGTATGTTACAGCAAAAATAAATGATCTGCAATGTTTTAACATTGAGTGGAATACCAACCTGACCCTGTCTAGTAAAACACTGTTGCCTGTAAACATGCATCAGAGAAGGCCAGGACACAGAATCATTCACTGCTGTGTTTGACATCTGATGCACATTATACATTGATTATCATCTTTTACGGGTTGTATATATCAAGACTTTACCTTAATTATTATTTGTGTAGGAACGCCAAACCAGATGACCTAATTTTGAAAACCTCTGAGAAAAGCAACTTTTGCCTGAAGAATAAACTGTAAAGAATTACAGCACACACGGGAACTGAACTCTCCAACCAATGCAAAAAAACAATAAAAGTGTAATATTAAATCTGGCTGGAATTAATGTGACTTCGTTCTGCTGCATGAGAGGCTTTAAAGCTGTGGTTTGAAGCTGAAACTGTTTTCGCTGGGGGTATTTGAAACAGTTCCAATCCAAACTGTTCACAGGAAGATCTGTGGACTATCAACATCAGCCAGTACATTGTTTCTGGAAAGACATTATAATACTTGCTTTTTCAAAAATGCTCAGTGCTTTCAGCAGCACAGACCGAATTCTAGTCACCACCATTGTCTTGGGGTGTTTGCAGAAACACCACTTATTATAGCACAGTACTTTGCGTACAGATTTATGCATATCACTGATGCATTGGTAATTTTATGTGGTGGCTCTTTTCAGCGATTCAACGGCCACGATTTGAAACTGAAATGTCTAAACTGAGTTTGTCAGGAAGTGAAATGTCAGATAAGTTTGGCTTTGGTGTTGCCTCCTTCCTCTCAGTGCCAGAGGAGGAGGAACCATTTGATTAGTTATGGTCAGCAGGCCCGGCCCCAGGGAACAATGGGGTGGCTTGTTGGACACCACAAGGTCAGCACTGGACCACCAGCTTGTTAAAAGAGGAGGAGCTGTCAAAAGACTGCTGGAATCAAGCTAATTGTGTCCTCTCTACTTCTCTCTGCTGTGGCTCTGATGAAAACAACTGGCAGATTCCTGAAACCAAAATCTTTAAGGCAACATCACATTTTATCAAAACTCTGAGGTTAAACAAAAAAATCTGATTTAAGCATTTGTTTTATCATCCGAAATGTTACAAAGCTCTCTGTGAGATACAGTCGCTGAAAACCGCCCTGTATGCCTGGGAGGATAAAAGGAAGCAATAACCAAACTGCAGCCAATCGACAAATCCCCAACTAAACAAATGTTTATTGGCTGGAAATCATGTCATTATAGAAGTTCAACAACTCCACCTGAGATTGCAGCAAAGGATAGGACAGCAAAAGTGCAGCATTCAATTATATCAGTATTTATTATGCCTACTTTATGATTGTCTTTCAAACTGCTGCTTTGTCTTTTGAATGACAAAGGTCCTGAGGAACGCAATTTCATTCCACTGAATGTTTTGAAGATATGGCTGGGATGAGAAATAAACTTTATTTTCTTCATTATTGGCTATAGTTGGATGTCCTCCTTTCCTGGAAGACAGTTACTACTCTTTTGACACTGTATGTTAACATTAGATTAACATTATTCAAAGTCTAAGATTTGTCACTATTTCTGACACAGTTTAAAATGGTATTCAACATTATTACATTTATTACTCTTGGTGAAATTCTTTTTCCTTTAATCCGTGTCTGTAATAATAAAAACATTAAGCACATTTCATAATGGAATCTATAAAAATCTATAAAATATGAATCTGCCTAATCTCTCTGATGTGAATTACTTCTTAAATGAAACAGAGTTACTTTTCTTTATTATTCAATTGCATTCAATTCAATTTTATTTGGACGTCAAGGCACTTCACATTTATGACAGTCGAGACCATGGGGACACCCAACAGTTCCCACAATGAGCAATTCATACATTACTGTGTTTATGATAAGGAGCAGGGTCATTTAAATGTGCTGCCTCTATATAGACCACGTGAGTTTCAAACCTAGATCTTTAGCCATCTACAGGCATTTGATTAGGAAAACCACCCTATTATAATAATTACCTCACAAAATGTGTACTCTGACTGGATGTCTCACTTATAACCTGCCATCCATCACGCACCACCATCAGGGAGGCACCTGAGCGGTACCAATCTCATTCTGCAGCATTTTAATGAAGCCGAACATACAGCCAGAGTCAGACAGAATTACCTTGAGCCACAAAGAACAAACAGTGTGGCCCCTACAGAGGCCCTGTCTCAGCATCATGGGGCCATTCTGAGATTACATGAAGAGACAGAAGCTACTGGGACACCCTGAATCCACTGAGACTCCAAATTCTGAAAAACTGAGCATTTAAGTATCGAGGAGAACACATCAAATATTGATTTGATACTGCACGAGTGATTATCTTTGAAAGCATCCTCCCTTTACTTTTAGCTTCTCTACTACACGCTCAGTTTAGTACTTTATGTGTATGATAGCAACAATCTTTCAGACACAACTGAAAAGTGATTTTATTGTGATTGGGTTTTTTTGTATCCCCACTTCCGAGCTGCCGAATGTTTTTCAAACCGTTTTGGATTTATCCCTCCGAGCTCACTCCCCATCTTTTTTTAGTCAAGCTGAGAAAATCACAGTGCTTCACACGACCCATTCATCTCCGTCTCTAATCTCCCACTCTTCTTTAGCGTCAATAGTACGCTGTTTGTTTTTCCACAATCAGGAACCTCTCTCTGTGCTTTCCCTTGGCTGCACTGTGGGCGGCCTTGAACACACTATCAGGGGGGATGCACCTGCAGAGGCCTGGGGAGATCGAATCTGACGGGGGGCTGAGCCCGAGCCCAAGCCTGGCTAGTGAGGCCTGTCTAATTGGGATCTGAGCTTGTTAGCGGAAAGTGCTAATCCCTCTCATGTGCTCTCCAGTCAGAAGGTAGAGTCTCATTAAGACCGCTCTGCTAGGCTCCTTCTGAGAAAAGGATGGCAGCGAGTCAGCGCCAAACCTTCTCCCCATCTGTCCCAGTGCCTAGCGCTGGCTCCAGGTGTTCTCTGTAAGGATACGCCTGATGTGCTGCTACAAAACATGCATGCAGAGGAGCACAAATGCAGTTAGGATCAACAAAATCTCTGAGCCCATCAGCTATCATCTGTTGACAAAGTAGCATGTAGGGGCCGATAATCTGGAGTGTCGAACATTTCTCCACTCAAAACACACAATTGGTGATTTATGTCAAGACAACATGTTGGCTCATCTCTATTAAAAGCTATCTGCATACGAAGGCAGATGAATTAAGGAGCATTTCGGTCAATGTGTTCTTCCTCTTTTTCTCCCCACACAGACTGTTTACCTGTGAGCAACAAAAGCTTGGATGCTCAAACGTGATTGGTCAGAAATGGAATTGGATTAGACACAGGAACCTGAAGGCCTCGAAATCTTGTCCCTCGACTACAGATTTTTCACATTCACATGCAGAATCTGATCCAGATCCATTGATCCAGATTATGACCAACAGAAAATATGATGACTGTCTTAAATGTTCACTATCGGGAAACACAAATCTAATTTTACAGGATCTGTTAGAGTCCAAGAGGACAGATGGACCCTCCCTATCCCACTGTCTAAGTGCCCCTGAGCAAACCACTTACTCCCCCAACATCTGCTCCCCGGGCACTGCCATAGTAGCTGCCCACTGCTCCGTGTGGTCGCTGTGTGTCGTGTTCCATGTGCTGTGTTCACACGGACGGGTTAAAGGCAAAAGGTCAATTTCCCCATTGCATGTAGCTTGTGTGTGCATGATTGTGGGATAATAAAGGAATCTTAATCTTATAATATCAAATGAGCCAAAAACTCTACTTGTTACTCTTCACCTCACATCCGCCTGCATATCTGTTTACGCTGCGCACATGAATCACACAGTGAATTCTTTACATTCCTTTGCGATGCACAATTGTTTGTGTTTCTCTGCTGGAGGAGGACAGGGGTTGTGGGGGGCACGGTTTAAAATCAGAGGTGAAGCTGTTGGTGTTAAATTAAACTACATTCCTGGAGGCATCACAGCTCTGTGGGAACTGGGCAATTTGACAAGACAAGATCAACTCTGAGAAACACAGGAAATCCTTCTTTGCGTACACAAAGCCCATACTTATTTACAACCGGCGTACTCTTTTTACGATGCGTGATAATTTAATCCTGCCCAAGAACAAGTGATGCTCGGTCGCTCTCAGCCACTCGGCAGAGAGAAGCTGGAAACGTATAGAGCTCTCACATCCCCATTAATATAAGTCTGCAGCTATAGTTGCAGAGAGATCAATCAGCTCTTTGTGTTATTATTACAGTTGTGGGAGAAGCATAACCACAGTAAGTGGCCTGCACAGTATGGTGCAGAGAGAGAGAGAGAGAGAGAGAGAGAGAGGGTGTGTGCTCAAGGCAGCGGCTGAAGACTGATGGTGTGATTACAGTTGGAGGGAGCAGAGGTGAAGCCTGTAGGGAGCGCAGGTGACTCAAGGACTTCTTCATCCGAGAGACAACAATGGAGGGCTGAGTGAAACAGGATGCGCGTCTTAAACTCTACAGCAAAGATATGCACCTGATTGTCTGACACCTGAACGCAACATCCCTCTGGCACCATGATGCTTTTGTCCAAGTGATGCTGACGCTGCTTCAAAAACCGTCTTAAGGTCAAACCCATTTAGTTCTGTCATTCATCTTTATCCCGATAAAAATAAAAGTCAGAGGGGCAAGTGTCGAATATATCAAATATTTCAATAAGTTGATCAGTATACTGCTCATCATTATTAACATCATAATACTTTGCATTACTATACAGTATCGTTTCAATAATGGATAATAAACTGTCATAATCATTATCACTATAGGAGATATTGCGCATATGAGTAAACGACATATCTTGAACGAGAGAGAGAGATCTTAAAGGTTTCCTACCTGCTTGGCAACAGAAACCTTAAAAGGCACCGTAGAAAAGATCATAGTGTTATAGACACTATCTCTTCCTATTATATTTCTGCAGCTGCAGGCCGAAGAAAAAAAAAGTAGTGCAATAAGGTGAGAAGAACCGCACGAAAGTGATGAAAATCCTTGGCGTCCTGTGGCTACAAGGTGAGATGCCTCTTCGCTCTCCTTCTGCTGACTCAATCCAGATTTATTAAAAAACACAAAAATCTCAAAATAAGTCTGTTACCGTATGTGACGAACAGAGCAGAAAGTAAAGTCTCCGGACAAAAGAATTCATCAGTCGGAGGAATGTTCAGCCTCTCCTCTCTATGTGAACTCAACCACTGACAGACGAGAAATCGAGGTATGTGAAACACACAGGGGAGAGAGGGAGGGGGGGGGGGGGGGGGGGGGGGAGACTTGGGGCAGTTAATCGAAAGCAGAGGGGAGGGAGGGGGGGGCTCTTAATCCTTTTCTTTTCTCCGCCCTTTTTCTTGTAGTAAAAAGACACAGACCAGGGGCTTACCACTTGACGCTGGATTTACAAGTCTCCTCTCTGTGTGTGACTTTGGCACGATGCAAAATGAGTAACCCCCCCCCCCCCCAAAATAAAGTGTGTGCATGTCTTCTTCTTTCAAGGAACAGGTTTGAGTTTGCAGAGCCCCCACCTTTCTTGAAATGAACACACTGTGTGAATCCTGGATTCCAGGAATTCCAGGTCATTAATCTGAGCAATCTGAATTCCTGCCAGCCTTGAGGCAAAGGGAAGGGAAGGGAATAACACGGGGGGGGGGGGGGGGGGGGGGGTGTTTGATTTCAGCTTTGTGGAGACTTAAGTCAAAAAAATGCTGAGAGGCAGGCGTCGACGTACTTCATAGTATAAATACTTTGAAAGCGTATACGGCATGAGAAATGGTTTACGCTTGCTGCAAACATCCTGTTGATGTATGTCCCAGAATTTCTATACCTGTCTGTACAGAGCGAAAGATAACAATGCCTCATCATGAATTATTCACATGAGACAACACGATTCAATCAGTACGGGATCTTCACTAACATCTCACATGGCTGCACTGTGTTACATCTATATTGAATATATATATATATAGTGCAGAAGAAAACAGATAACAATTTTACCCCATGAATTATTCATATGACAAGATATATGACAATATGCAATCAGTACTGGTCAATACAACTGATCTACTAATCCTACATGGCCACATCTATTTTGAATATGTTGTATTCTTTTACATATTGCTTATGTAGCTGATACCTTGAGATCAATAAAGTACATCTATCTATCTGTCTGTCTATATCATCCATCCATCCATCATCTATCCATCCACCTCTATCTGTCTGTCTATATATATATCATCCATCCATCTATCATCTATCCATCCACCTCTATCTGTCTGTCTATATATATATATCATCCATCCATCCATCATCCATCCATCCACCTCTATCTGTCTGTCTATATATATATCATCCATCCATCCATCATCCATCCATCCACCTCTATCTGTCTGTCTGTCTATATATATAATCCATCCATCCATCATCCAACCATCCACCTCTATCTATCTATCTGTCTGTCTGTCTGTCTGTCATCTATCCATTCATCCATCCATCTCTATCTATCTATCTATCTATCTACCTATATATCTATCTATCTATCTATCTACATGCCCTGTGTTACATCTATATAAACTCTAACATGGGCTTTGTAACTTTGCTCTTTTCCACAGTGCCATGCATGCAGCCCCTCTCAGTCATCGTTAGCAGGAAAGAAGGGGTGGGGCATATGTGTACGCGTAAAAGACAGACAAGGGGAAAAAAACTTTACGAACTTGTGCGTAATTCAATGAAAAAACCTGTATCTAAGCCAAGTGGAGCTGCTTCCACCACAAATAAAGTCCAGTAACAAGTAGTAAAACAAACGTCTTCCATTCGCAGCCTGTGGAGATTCAGCATCTCCGGGCAGTTTGTGCGCCGCTCTCCTCTCCCTGTGGCTCCGTGTCGGAAGAAGAGCAGCGGACACACGAAACTGTGGCAGAAATGAAAGAGGCAACAATGTGTCGGTCCTCCTGTGTTGGTTTGTGTCACAACAACAACAACAACAACCGGAGAGAAGCCTCCAGCAGCGGGTGGAGGGAGAGTTTAAACGCCGCCTGTGATCCACTTCTCAAGGACACTGCAGCTTAAACAAGCGAGCGGCTTTTTAACCGGGCTCCAAACGCAGCACGGCACCGACAAACCACTGTGTTCCTCAGCCGCACAGGAGGAGAGGAAGGAGGAGAAGGAGGAGAAGGTTGTTGTTACTCACCTTCTTGATGTTTTTGCCGGAGTAGCCGTTGTACGGGTTGATTCCTGTCCTTGGCGGCACAGAGAGCAGCATTTTTACGCGGCGCCGTGTCCGGAGGAGCAGAGAGAGCCGAGGCGGTCAGCTGACGTCAGCCAGGAAGAGAGAGAGGGAGGGAGAGAGAGAGAGAGAGAGAGAGAGAGAGCCAGGTTGGAGTCGCTCTGCCCAACACTACTCACCATATACACACACTGCCTGTATACTTCTCATATACTACCGATTTATATATTACTGATATATACTTCTGATAGATGTGACTTTATTTCAGCACTCCTCTAACTGCTTAATGATAATTAAATAGTAATAATGAAAATATAGATAAGTCAATTATATGTTAAGATTGAAGGGAAAGTGCAGTAGCACAGATATGAAATAAACGTATGCATATATATATATATATATATATATATATATATATATATTGACTCTTATATATTGATCTGAGTACCCTTTAGAATGATAGCAGACATGTATTTTATATAAAAATGGGTATAATTTCATAGATATATAATATAACAATGTAAAGATATCTATGTATATCTAGATATTTATACGTGTGTATATATATCTATGAAAGTCACTTTGGATTAAAGCGTTGGTAAATGTTAAACTGATAAAATACAATTAATGGACACTTACGCGCAAAAGGACCTGTTTACGTGTTTAGTACAGTGGTGAGTTGTTGTGGAATGAAAAACAATGTTACATTTCTCTTACAATCATACATACATTAAATTCATTTACACTTTATTATTATTATTGTAATGAGATTATTGTTATAAATAAAATCACATAAAACAAATATAAACAAAGTGTGGTTAAATCATGAAATATAATTAGAAGAGATAATCTCACATGTAGTGAATATATAGGCTTCTGTATTTATATATATATATATATATATATATATATATATGTTTCCCCTTGAATCTTCAGTTAATGTTTTTAGCAACTGAGTTTAGTGTCAAACTAAATAAGCTTCAGGTCAAGGGGCGATAATGCACCAGAGACGAAAAGGAATAGCTCACCACTACTATTTCCTGAGTATGAAGTATTCTTCACCATAACATGGGATAACTTCAACTCTTACAATTTCTCTATTTTCTGAAACAAGTTTAACTGAAGTAGTTAAAGCTGCAGTTTCCTAAACTTACTCAACGTGAATGACAAAATGTTCTAATGGAGAATATTATGCTTGTTTAACTGAATCTATTGAAAATGATCATTCAGGGCATTGTCAGCCATTCATCATTTAAAATAAAAGGCTCATTGCTGAGGAGAATGTACAGTTTGGTGTTGTTCCAAATCTTTGGGAGAAACTGCTGTCATTCATATGCACACGTTCATTACAATTCCTCCAGTTTGTCATCTGGGTGACACTATAGGGTTAATTAAGTAGAGAGGTGAAGGGAGGAACTGAAAACACCTGATACCAACAGGAAAAATAAACAAATCATTTTACAAACTCAAATGTCACAGCCTCATCTTCTTATCTAAAACAAATTGTGGCTCAGTGACATCAAAGGCAAAGCGGATGTGTCCCCTGAGGGTGGAAAAGCATTGATGGTCATAATGGCACATTAAACAAATGATATTTATCTATTGTTAGTTGAGGCTGGATAACCATTATCTACAGCAATAACAGGGCTACCCAGTGACATGGATAAAAGAATAATAACCACTGAAAATGTTTTCACATATAGGTAAAGGGCTGATAGCTTACTGAAATCTAATAATCAGAAAACCTAGACATCCTCTCTCTGCTGTTAACTTGTACGACAATAAGAGACTACAATGAAATTGAATGTATTACTTTTGAAATAAACTAATAGTATACATAAGATACAGTATGTAAAGTTAGATAATGCAAGTTACACATTTAATATGACACAACTGGAGCCATAATTCGAATTACTTGTTTTTGGATTTGACCCTAACGCTTGTTAACTGCCCACATTATCCTGCATACCCCTGCCTTTTTATCTGTCGTCATGCTTTTACATGGCTCTCATCATATGAATAAAAAAAGTGTTGGTATCAACAGAAGTTGCTTAGCAACTAAATCCCATGTCCCATTTGCCTTGTCTTGCGTATCCGGACTGATTAACCCTCAAGTGTGTAGGAAACATGTTGTTGTTTACTCAGCCATGTCAGGTGTGTTTTTTTTTGTAACCATAGCATTTAAATAAATAAGATTCAGCACCACAGAAATGTGCACTTATGTTGATGTACATGCACAAGGGATTTCATCCTGATTTCATCATGATGGGCGAGTCAGACAGATGGGAGAGGCTCAACTGAATTCATAATCTCTCTCTCTCTCTCTCTCTCTAGATACACACACACATGGACATAGTCAAAACTTGATGCTTTGGTTGCATTTCCGTAAAAATAACATTGCTCTGAGTTGCCATCATTCTCTGCAGCTAGATATTGACATTTTTTTGGACTAGACCACAATTAGGTCACCCAGAGTTGTTCACTCCCCCTGCTTCGATCCATGCAATGTTTTGATATGCGTGTACGAGTGTTCAGCCAGATGGGCTGTGAGTTCCATGGAGCTCAAGGACAGTTTGGGGAGTGAGTCAGTCAGCACATACTGTGAATTCACCAGTTACGAGAATGGTGGGGCCTGTTGGGAGTTTAGGGTTGTATGCAAGGTTTCAGATTCCCCCAAAAAATCTGATGTTATTGAAACTGTATCCTACAATATCATTTTGTTTATCAAGCAGTTTAATCCAGAGTATTCTAGAGTTCTTGAGTGTGTTTCCTGGCAGAACAGCAACAATATTACATAAAACAACACCTGCATAGGCACAAATCTAAGACTCCTGTGAAAATGTCAGGGTGAACTCTGGGTTGGGCCTAGCTCTCACTACAGTGGTCTGCAGGGGGGGAGGGTTGCAGATGGGGAAGAGGTTGAGGTGGGGTGATGGCAGGGCTAAGAGAACACAGGCTGCTGGTGCATGCTCCACATTCCTCAGGTGTTGTCAGCATAGCTTGCTCAGTAATTACCTCTCTGTGAAACACATGCACAAAGCCACACCAGGGAGCCAAGGGGCAGCACCCGAGAAAGGCTGGTGTAGGGGACATGTCAGAGACGGACAGGATAACATTCATATTTACATTAACCTTTAATTAGCCTTTAATTGTCATGAAAACTCAAAAGGTGTTTAGTTTGTCCAGTCTGGACTAATGTAAAAAACATGGCGGTCTCCGTAGAGAGGGTCCCTTGGATGTAAATATAAAGTATTTAAATATAAAGGGCCTTTTCTGGGGTAAAGAAAACTACTATTCATACAATTTAGATGAAACACACTAGTGAACACATCATGAGGATTATTCTACATTAAATTTCTGCCAATAGATCACTTTCACCTAAATCTTACACATGTTTAAGCCATGAGGGTTAATGGTTATTTATTTATTTTGAATGAGTGCATCAGAATAATATAAAAAATGAGAGAAAGATTACACAGACATGCTGTATTGCATGCATGCAGTGCAGCTACAGATGCAGACGTGACTGCGTGTGAGTCAGCAGCTTGATTTATGGAGTAATCCATCTTCTCTCAAGGATATGGACAGGTTTTTTGTGCATTTCAGCCAAGCACACTTTGGCATGTGAAATCAGTGGCGTGATACAGAAGTACAGTTGCGAGGAAGGTGGCCGGCCTTCATACACAGAATGTGCATTAACTTTGCAGACAGGTGGTGGATTCTTGTGATCCTCCCATTATGCGTTTCGTTGTTTCTTTCAGATCTTTCATCACTGACAAAGATGAAGCAGGTTCTCCCTGTCTGGGAATGCTCCTCTCCCACTTCTGCTCTCTTTCCTCTGCCCTGCTCTGTGTCCTTGGCAGGCTCGGCTCAAAGCTGAGGGATTGTGTGCAGATGTGCCTGGAGAGAAGCCAGCCCCTCTGCCCTGGGAGAACATGTGGTCTGGGAGTGTTTACGCTGGCACTCTTTCAAGCTGTCTCCCACACAGCATGCTGGCGTCTGTCTCTCCTGCATGACAGTGCTCGGCCCTCCTCCCACAAAGAGGGCATTCTCAGGTTGAGGTAACACCAGCAATCATGTTGATTCACTGTGTTGACAAACTGGAGAGACAGCAATGCTAATTAAAAAGCAAACAAATTCCCCAGCATCAAAAAGAAAATAGTGTTTTCCAGGGAACTTAACAAGGAGCATTGTTGAAACATAAGGACTGGCTGAGTATAGCTGCCAAAAAGCAAAACATTTAAAATGCTGTGATTTGAACTGTGTTCCACTAACATTTGCACTGATATTTAGTTTTGATCCCAAGGGTGAAAATGTGCTTGGATTCAAACACTTCATGCATGTTTTTCACAGATTCTCCACATACCTCACATTCTCCCCTGTGATTCCAGCTCTGGGTAAACATGTGAAAGCTGAAACCCCCTCAAAGGCACGTTTATTCTTAACACCAGTGGCAGTAAGGTCACTGAGTGCCGTGAAATACACACCTGTTGTTTTTTTGCATACAAAGATTAAGTAACTGTGGGAAAAGAAGACACTCTGCATAATGATGTAGAAAGGAAGTGTGAATAAGAGCATTTTGGTGTATAACAGTTGAAGATCCCCTCATGTTCTACTTTGAACCAAATGTTTATATGATCAGAGTATTCTCAGAAAGTGTGCCAGTTCATTTTTTAATGAAATAACCAATCCATGGGCTCTTTGTGATGTGACTGAGTCTGCATGTCTCTCTGTAATGTAAGTACTCAGTGCCCCCTGCAGGTTTGTATGGTTCATGAGAAAATCCAGGATTTAATTCACAACTCCAAAGAATAATTTCACAAAGATTACAGTTCTGTTCAAATCCATGAGATAATCATATTTGCACTTGTCATGGATAATATGTTTAAATAAAGTTTTATTTTACATAGAGGGAGCCTAAATCTTGATAGCCTCCTCAAATTTATGATATCATCATCATTTGATGTCTCATATTCGTTTAGCCATGCCTGGGTATGTATATGTTGAAAGTTTATTTTTATACTCAGTTTTATACTCATTTCTTTAAAATCTTTAGATAAGTGAAAATTGCGGACTAAAATAATCATTTATTTTATGGACTGGGGGATATACTGTATATTGTCAAATAGGTTTTTATCTGAACTTCAGATGGATTTAGGTCTTTTTTGTCACTTACCGACAATGATAACCAGTCAATATAATGCAATAACATATCTATTTGGTGATTGCCTACTTACCCTTGATGCTAAGGAGACTGTTGCACTATGGTGCATGCAAAGATATCGAAAGACCTGCAGTCAGATCCACTTCATACCAATCTGACTGACATTTCCATATGTACCGCTAGGGGGCATGATTTAGTGACGAATGCGCCTATCAAAGGGTTTTTATAATGTAGGTTACGTTCACCTTCCACTGAACTGTCGCTGAAGTTTGACTTGTAAACTAGGTGCAAAGGTTCAGGGTGTGCAAAATGAGATTCCACCACTTAGTTTAGACTTTACATGACTTTATTACAGGCCTCCATTACAAACTGTGATTCATAAGCAGAGTTCCTATATGCAAATAGTTGAAACTGATTTATTGGATTCCCCCCAATAACAAGACTGAAGGTAAATATACATTAAATAAATATTGACTTGACTTGACTTTTTTTGTGTATTTAAAGGATTCGGATGATTGATTATTCTGATCGAACCGATATGTCCAAGTTCTCTATTATAAATAACCTTTTTACTCACTTACCAGTCATTGATCTACATGAAGTCTAATTGTAAATGGTCAGAAAAAAATGGTTCAGCAACTGTGAACACGGCTCGATTACTAACCCACAAAGCAGACGACAGGGACTCCAGACCTCCAGGGGCCTATAGCCTCCGCATCATTAAACTGATTGATATCTGATTTGTCATACATTTTACTACTACTGAAGTACTCAAAGTACTAATATCAGCTGTGATTGGTTCTCCATCCTCCTTGTATTCCTGGTCTGAAACAAAGGACTCTCGCTTGATAACCCGAATTTGTTTATTTTGTAATCAACTGTTATCGTCTGTTTAAAAGTTGGATCCTTAATTGCTTTCATCTTGCTGTGTAACCAGTGATGCACAGAAAAGCTTGAGAAGCTTGTTTCTTCTTATCAGTGTTATTTTGCTGATGTTCTTAAACATGGAATCTATTGCACTTCTGTCCTGGGGCAGGGATCCATCACACGTGGCTCTCTCTGAGGTTTCTACCTTGTATTTCTCCTGTTAATAGTTTTTTTTTGGCAGCTTTTGTTTTGCACATTGTTGAGCCCAATGAGACAAATTTTGATTCGTAAATATGGCTCATAAATAAAATTTGATTGAGTAAGGTTGTGATATTCTGTCATTGAAATACTGTAAGGCTGCAAACAACAATTATTTTCATTATCAACATTTGACAGTTGATTGTTAACTGTATTAGAAAATTGAAAAACAGCCTCAATATTTCCTGATGCACAACAAGGCACATTATTGACCAACAGTCAAAACCCATTTTTATTTCTTCTTAAAAATGACTTCTGATTGTCAGAATTGGTAAAAATTGGTTTTCTACCAATGAACTAATCAATTCAGGGGTAATTGATAAATGATTCAATCACTTCAGCTCTGGTGAACTGGTTGGTGGGGGGGGGGGGGTCACCAGGGGCCCGACAAAAACATTCATGGACGTCGAGCCAACATGGCTGATCGTGGGGCACCAGTTGCAGCACCTCCCTTCTCTCTCTCTCTCGCTCTCTCTCTCTCTCTCTCTCTCTCTCTCTCTCTCACCTCCACGGCTGAGGAAAAAGAGCACGAAATAGGAGAAAGGGAGGTGTGTTGGCGCATGCGCAGACGCGCGCTCGCCGCCTTCGGTTATCCCATTTTTTTTTTTGTGAGGAGCCGAGCGTTACGTCACGGGCTCGTCCACAGCGCCGGAGCTGGAGAGATTCAACATCCAGCTCGTGCAGCCACACGCACGGGGGAGACATCGGTGCCGCGAGCGAACGCGAAGCTTTGACTTTTTAAATTTTGATTCTTTCCAGCTCGGCCCGGAATGAGCTGAGCGCAGCGGGGCCGGGCGGCTGCTGCAGGGGGCTTCAGTGCGAGCGGACGGTTCCAGTGGCATGGTGTGGTGGTGGTGGTGAAACAGAGAGCCCAGCGCGCACACACACACACACACACCGAGGCTACACCGTGCATCATGTTTGAGAGCCGATAATCAATTAGAGATCTTCATGACTGTGCTGCTGCATTGACCGTAGCCTCGCCGGGCTGTAGCTGTAGCCTCCCTCCTTTTATTACAAGACACCGTGAAGCGACCGCCGTGCGTTGCGGGGCTGAGGGTGCAGCTGAACGGACAATCGCACCCGAACCCACTGAACTGAGCGGGGTTCGGATGAGGTGGCTGATCTGGTTGTTTGGTTTCAGAAATCCAGCCAACTTTTCCTCCATTCCCTTCTAACAGCAGTGCCACCGGGCATTGCTCTGGAGATGGCGATGAGGTTGCTCTACTTGGGATTTATACTCTCCTTGGGGATCGTGTCTCCTAACGGTGCACCCGTAGGTAAGAAGCCTGTTGTGTTTGTCTTCCATTGTGATACAAAGGCAAGACCACTTTTTCTTTATTTGTTGTATCCCTGCAAAGCATCTCTGCACACACGGGCCTGTGTTCACCAGAGTTGGAGCCAAGACAAGATCGCAGAGAAAAAGCAGGCTGTGTTGATAACACTGTGTGCTACAGCTGTCTCCTCACAGGCAGAGATCGACCATCAAGGGAAAATCCTTTAATCAGAGAAAGTAGTGCACAAATGAGCTGTGGCCTAAAATCTTGACTGCGTGTGTGTGTGTGTGTGTGTGTGTGTGTGTGTTTTTGGCTGTGCTCCTGTCTGGGCAGACAGAATGGGCCTGCCTGCAAGGATGGCAGACAGACAGTGAGGTTATTCACAGTTCCAGCAGGTAGAAGGCTTTGGCAACACTTGAACGACCCATTTTCACAGAAATACTTACTGATTCCCAGGAAATGCAACAAAAATAGCTGTGTACCCCATTTATCTAAGGAAAAAACTCACAATTCCCCATAAAAGGAACATTCTAGGTGTAGAGACAGCTGATAGCTACCACTCAAACCAAAGCATGCTGGGTTTTTTTTAGTTTTTTTTAATCCACACAATCACAGCAGCACAGGTTCCATGCTAAACCTGTGGGATCAGATCAGTTTCCATGTTTGTTTTCAGTGACTTGGCACATATGAAAACAACAGTTGTGTTTGCCTGAGTAATCTTAATGGCTTGTTGGCGGCTTGTCCCAACGTGTAGCCGCTGTCTGGGAATCCCAATTTATTAGTGACAGCAGCCAGGTACACGTTAGGCTAGTGTGTGATTACGAAACCAACAGTCTTGTGCCGTTATCCTCTTATGTCCCCGGAGCATCTTTTAATACCCTGATAGGAATAATGAGATACTCTATGCACCGTTGCTCCTGTGACAATGTACACCTGTTGATCTTCATACGGGGGGGTACAAAACAGTTGGCCTACGAATCATATTCTGTTGTCTGGTGCAAGTCATTCACAATATTTTTGAAACCAAGTCATGCGCCAATGATGTCTCATCCAGATGTGACCTGACAGCCCTGTATATTAGAGAATATCAACCCAACACCCAACAACCTTCATTTTTTGCCAGCTCTACATTGGAAGATCTTCCACACGAGACATTGGATTTTGATGGAGGCTGTTCAGAGTGGGAGCTTTAAGTTCGAGGAGTCTTCAAACTCCTCCCTCCTCCATCACTATGTAACATCTGGACACAGGGAGACCATTAATCCAACTTAGATGCAGAGGGGTGGGGATGAGGGAGAGGTGAAGCGAAATTCAAGAATCGTTCTCGGGTACTCTCTGTAGTTACATCACAGCGGAGTCAGGGATGGAAATGAAATGTGTGTGTGTGTGTTATGTCATTATAACAACTGATTTAGCAGCCTCTCTCGTTTTGGAGCACAAAGTGAGCGGATAGAAACCCTGAGGCCAGCCACTTGGAATGGATTTGTCTGGATCACCACTGGTCCGCAGCATGAATTAATGAATAGGAGAGGATTAGAGACAGCAGGGTCAAAAGGCCGCAGTTAACAGTTAAACATTGGACAGGCCATTTTGTTGGTTATTTATCTTTAATGCTGGTTTAAGGTTATTGTTGCCGCAGTTAAAGTTGTCGTCCGTTAAACCGACAAAATCCAGTTCAGTTCTGAGCAGTGAACCCCCCTTTGTCTGTTGCTGGTTGTATGAAGGGATTTAATGATACATGGATACAGTTTAAACTGATGATTCTTGGCATTTGCAATGCAGCTTGAAATAATTTTCTTCAATTCATCAGTAGATTCTTTTGGCAATGTATTACCTCCACCAAGGAGGATGTGTTTTCACCCCTGTTGGTTTGTTGGTAGATTTTTGTGTCTGAACAAAAAACATAAAAGCCATTCAATTTAAGTACGGATAGGCCCTGTGATCGAGATACTGCATCCTTTCACCAAGTGTCTTGGTAATCTGTCCAGTTTATTTTTCACTTGTCTTAACATTGAGTTGATTTCTCAGGAAACAGTTCATGGATTTTGATGGGAAAAAATCAGGAACATTTGGGAACTTACTAGAATGTATTGCTACTTGATTGAATCTGTTGGGCCTTGGCAAAGGTTTTTTTACGTGTTTTGTCAACAAAATGCAGGAATATTGCAAAAAATGCTGCACACAGTTAAAGTGATTATGTACAGATTGTCCAACCAAGAGTACAAAACTAGAAGATATTCCATTTTTTGATTAATTTTTTCCAGATATAAATTATTTTCGCTGTATCTGTTGTGTTGAATTATGTATTGCAGGATCTCAACAAGCTTTAAAGGCAGAAAATTCCTGTTTGTGAAAAGTGTTAATGTGGGTCAGAGGCTAAAGAGGTTGAATTCCTGAGAAGTCTACACTCTGTTTGCCTGACCTTTTTATTGAGACCTGGCTATACATTTTCCTCAGAACTGTCACTGGAAACATCTGCTGGAAAAATTCAGCATCCTTCATACAAATTCAACAGATAATGGAAACAGGATTGCCCTTTACAGCTCCTCCAAGTGGAGGTCACTGGGGGGAGCGGTTATTGTAACTCTGCACACCTGAGGTTATCTGTCGACCACGTGCTTATCAGATAGCACAGATAATCCTCTGAATGATTTTCTGCCATTCAGAGTCTTTTCACAAAGAAAGAGAGGATGAAATAAACTGTAAAATATTTGGAGTGAAACGGGACCAAGTGTCCAGTTTTGAAACATTCCTTGGCTCGGCTTTGTGAAACCTGATGTAAAGCTCATGTGCAGGTGTTTCGCATTTAGGTCCCAATGTAGTTAAAATATTTGTGAAATGATAATAGCAGACAGTGGGATTCTTGACCGACGCTGCAGAATAAGATCCCTGTTTTATCCCTCTGCTTCCTGCACTGCATTGCAATGAACTGAGTCTAGAAGGTAAAAGCAGAGCAACGTGAATGTTCCCCACACATTGAAGGCGTGAGACAAGCAGATGAAAGAGTGTTTGGTAATTGTGAATGGCAGGGGTGCGCGCTGTAATTGGTGTTTTCAGCGAGCTACATCACTGTTTACCCTATTTAGCTTCTAAGACCCAAAAAAGGAACAGAGCGGCTTCTTAAACAGAAATAGGGAGTGTGTGTGTGGGAGTGCGTGTTAATGCTGCTTTGCAGGATTCATTGGGTTTTTGTAGGTGATTAAATCTGTCTATGCATTTCTGCTTCCTGTCATTAATATAATAACATCTCTTAGAATGTAGGTTTTGCCGCATATGAACAAAACACATTTTAGTTATAGAAATAAGAAATAGACTTGTTTTTCTATGCCCTTCAAAAAGGGGGTACACATAGTTGTTGAAATGTTACAATGGGCTGCAATGTTTGCCTGATACCTGGCACAGCTGTGAGAATACTGCCTTTACCCACTCGTGCTCACGTACGCCTCAGATGTTGCCGATGTCGCCGGTTTCGCGCTTGACTGGAGAATCGATTTGATCGCAGGGACCCTTGGTTGCTGTCACACCTGGTCACAGTGGAGGATCTAATGTATGGAGATAAGATTCCAATTTCGTGGATTGCTGCACAGCGTCATAGCTATTTACTCTCTTCAGAGTCACGGCCATGGCTCCCAGTCATTGGACTTTGGTTTGATATTTAACAAACATGTATACTTTCTCTACCACGGTAAGTGGTGGTGCTAATTTATTATTTTTGGTGAGTTTTCCAGCTGTTTTCCAGAGCCACATCCCAGATTCTCTCTGAGGTAATGATGGAGTTGAGTTTGTGATCAAGTTGCAGTACTGGTCAGCCGGGTGGTGCATGATGACTGACTGTAATTATACCATTGGTCAGCTGGGACTTCCCTTTGGCTTTTGCTTTTTAAAATAAATTGGTGCAAACAGATACTTTTATTGTAACTTCTAGCAAAGAATCTATATTGACTTTTTGGACAAACACCAGCTCCCTTCTGTAGAAGAGAATTGTTGGCACTGCTCTGCAAGTGAGAGGGACACCTCTCTCTAGCTGTTTTCAGACATTAAGTCTTGCTATTGTCTTGCAGCATCCAGAGATCTGTGTCGTATTAACCTGCTGCATGTCCTCCCTCATCATTGCCCTGCTGATCTGCGCTCACTTTATATGTTAACAATAAACCCCATCACTAATCAGAAGTTACTTATTAGGATCTGAACAGTAAAGATTACTTTGTATTTGTTTGATTTGCTCCAGAGTTTGATAGACACATATTTAAACACATTGAAAAAAGTCTCACATTTAATGTGGGACGATACAGGCTAAATTTGATCATACATAGCTCTAATTGGAAGATTATGTTGTCATATTTTTATGAAATGTATGAAGTTCTTTTTAAAGTAACTAACTTGCTAGATTAGCCTCAAATTCTCAAAAAAATGGTTGTATTACAAACACACACGATCACATATTGATCAACTGTGCTACAACTTCAGCCTGAAATCAACAATGAGATTCTGGCTTTTGGTACAGCCAGCTGATATAACAGGTATCTGTATATGAAATACACTATATGTAGCCTATCCTATATGTGCATACACTACATGTAGTATAAGTACTTAGCCACTTACAAAATGTAAGGCAAATGTACCGTTATGTTATACACTGGATTTATACCATAAATGTTTATGGAACAAGCACCAGTCACTTTCAGAATGTTCAAAGAATTGTCACGAATGGTTCATGAAACACACTCAGGTTGTAGGATTTCTCACCGCTGACCAAAGAGGTCATCTGTGAAGTGGATGATGTCCCCCTGCCTCCCTCAGAGTGAATCTAATGAAGGATTCACAGAGATCCCCTCATAGTAAATCACAGAAACATTTCATCCTTCAACATAAGTAAAGAGGTAACTGAAGGACAGATGCGAGGCATGGATTTACAGTTGTCTCAGTTGCAGTGAATGCCTCAGTTTATGTGGTCCAGCCTTCATTTTGTGGTTCCCATATTCTGTTTTAGTAACAGCCGGCTCTGGGTTGACTTTTCTGCTATGGATGCAAAGAACTGTGCTATGTAGAGACGGCCGGGTGTGTGTGGACGAACTCTTTCCTCTGGCAGCACCATGGCCTATTTACATGTATCTTTTTGTCCATCAATCACACTCACTCAGTGCCATGTCTTTTAACTGCGTTGCATTTTACTGCTGTGGCCTGTGACATCCTGCAGAGCCTCATCAGGTTACCTCCGAGGTCAGAGCTGCACCCTTTTGTTGAGCGACGACACAAAAACAAGGCTTTTTCAGGCACAAGAGTGGGCACCAACTGGAACTCAGCCTTTTGATGTTAATGCATGTTCAACCTCTTTGAAAATAGCTATTGTGAATCAGGGCTTGAGGACATTTTATGTGCACTGTGAGCTGGTTAAAGTGTTCGACTGTGGCCTGACACAAAGCTAAGTAGCTTTTTCCACTATATAGATGCTGCACAGCACCATCATTGAAGAAGTTGATTCAGGCTACATCCACATTACTACAATTCCATTTGAAAAACTCTGATACGCCTGGCGTCCACACCACTCCGGAGTCTTACAGCCACTAAAACTGAGAATTTGTACGCACGTAGCCTAAACACGAGAATTCATAGTTATGTGTAGGTGTGTGTGAGTTAATGGCGGTAGAGTTTCTATACTGGTGTTAAGTGTCTTCTGGTTTCTGGTCCGCTTATTTGCAAATTCTCTGGCGTCTCTGTTTTCTTCTGAACAACGGGGAGTGTTACTAAGTGGATCGTGCCAGATTTCGAGGAAGAAAAAAAAGAGGTTTTTTGTGCTCGTTTCTTAAACTCAATTAAAAGATGGCGGCGAGTCTGCCCTTTATGCGTAGTTACATTTTGGTGAGTGCACGTCTAGGCTACGACAGTGATTAAAACTGATACAAAGCCAAAACGATCATGAGGACAGAGATTGTTTAAGTAATAGTTTTTCAAATGAAAACGTAGCAGTATATCTAGCCTCAGTGGTTTCAGCATCAGGGACGATCTGACATTGGAAAAACAATTATCTCCATTTTTACATATGGGAGTATTCTGCACTTTCTTTCCTCTTTTACTCCACATTTAACATCTGGAATGTTTTGGTTCAAATAGTCACTCTTCTTCTGAATGATTAATACTGGGCAAAAATTAAGGAATAATGACTTTGCTCTGCCTCCGTTCTCTTCCCCGTGGTCCTTGTTTGGTTTTAATCTTGCTCATAATGCATGGATTCTTGCTTTGAAATCCTGCTAAACTGAGCACAGAGAAATCACTTCAAACTTGACCTCAGGGGTCTTATTACATGCTGTAGTCTGTTTGCTTTTTTTCCCCCCTTGCTCCCCTGAAGACTCTGGAAGACCTGAGTTTCACAATGGAGGACCAGGAAGGGAAGAAGTGGTGTGTGATGAGAAACAGGCGTAGCCCACTTTCTCCTGACCCTGCTTTCATACCCAGCAAGACCACCGACAACCATTTATTTATTTATCCATTCAAGTAATTTCACATCCTCATTTGTACTGTTATCTCTTAACTGTATTTAATAGAATCCATGCTCTGTTGCTCACCATAGAAATTATCCACAAGGTGATCGGGTTGGTTGAATACTGAGATGTTGGAGGCATACTTCAGAAACAAAAGTAGATTTCTTATGTAATGTTTGGGGGTAAACCTTGTAGCTGAGGCTGTGTTCCGTGTGCATAACTGTTGTAAACATTCTTCTGTGTGGTGTTATAACAAACTATGCAACACATATTTGAAGCAAATTCAAATGCTAAGCTGCTCGGTTTCTTTCAAACAGAGCTGCTCGTTTTGTAACAGATTGTCTTTTTGGAGGCGAAGCCATACACATGAAATCAATTAGAAGGCGCAGGAATGTGCTGTGTGGATCTGGAGTTGATTTGTAGAGCACGGATGGCCATATTGAGGAAGACAGATCGCCGATGGGGGGGGGGGGTCAGTTTGGAGTCCCAGCTGGTGATAGTGTCTGGAGGCCTCCATCGCTTGGCTGCTGAACTGGTGCCACAACACAATTAACTCACTGTCCCATCCTGCTCGATCACACAGACAGCAAGTTTTTTACTTATTGCATAAAAACAAAAGAAGGCAGACGAAAGGCAGACCTCGAAACTAGTGCATTGCTTTTATTAGACACTCAAGAGGACTTTTCTATAAGATCCCAGCTCTCTGCACATTTATGCATTAGCTCACTCGCTCGTGTTTAATGCTTTTTACCATGCACAGTGCTCAGGGGCAATTCAGTGTGCACTGTTTATACAGCATAGAGCTCCAGTGGCCCTGAATAAGGAAATACAGTGTGTGCTCCATACAAGTGGCAGTATGCTCGAAGTCAAACAGTGTCAGCCAACTGGAGCCTGGACATTCACATACCAGGAAGCAACTCAGTGATTCCTATCTTTTGTCTGTATGTCAACTCAGGATTTTAATATTTGTTCAGTAGGAGTGCATCGATTCTTCAAATGCATAGTTCATGTTCAAATTGTTCAAAACGGACATATCAGCTGTCATATTTCAAAAAGTGATAATAATTCGTGAAATATTTTAATTATCAAACCCTTATGATGTAATCGAGACCTTAAATTTTACAGTCTAATCATTAACTTTATTCTAAACAACCATGAATAAAAAGTAAACCCAAATACAACCAAATATTTTGTGCATTTTGTGTAAAATAAGTTTTCATAGCTTCCTTCTGATTTTTTAGTTTGTCTCCAGAGTTCTGTCACATAAAGAAATGAGTTTGTTTAATCTTTTAGCGATAACACCTTGGCGAAGTCAGTTAAGCTTCTCTTACAAAGTCATGCTCAGCGCTCTGTCGAATTTGAATTGTTGAAATTAAAATATAGAAAAAAATGAAGAAATAAATTGCTTCAACTTGCTGCAACCATGTTTCAGGACTTAGTAACCAGAGGAAAAGCTTTTCATGGAATCTGTCAAACAGCAACATTTCTCAAGAAAATGAGATTATGAGGAAAGCAAATTGCATTTGTGGGTTTTTATTCTGAACACCAACATCTAAAGGCAGTGTCCTTCAAGTAAAGGCTTGTAATCCATTAACAAAACTTAATTTGATGTTCAGTTGAGTGTAGAGAATTAAATAGTTGAATAAAAACACTAATCCATTGTCTACTGGACAAACACTGCCTTCAGACACTTGTGAGCAGACAGTCAGACTTTGTCAGTACTTACTGTATCACTTTCCGATAAGGATATTTTACATCAGACACACAGTGAAACATATTGTAACTACATCAGAGTGTCAGAGATAGACAGTTTGGTTTTTGTGGAAGGCCTCTGTTTTTCTTTTCTTTCTCTTTTTTTCAACCAGCCAAATAAAGATGCTGTAATTTCTCAACAGAAATAGAAACTCTTTCCTGAAGACCATCCAAAGTTGTTTTTACTGAATAATGGTGTGAAATTCAAAACTCTTGAGGGTTTCAACTGAGGCTGCGAAAGTTTGTTTTCTCATTTTCATCTCTAATTAGATGCATTTCTTGCTGTAATAGATACCCACAGGACCATTGTTTTTATCAGATCATCCCAATGCAGCGAATATTTGTTTAATATTTTACCATACTGATGCACTTTAAAAAATCTCAAACAACAGACAGGAAAGTTATAAATTTAGTTTTGAAAATGTGATTTCCTGCCTCCTTAATGGGATTTCCTACTGTTAAGTCACAGCAGCGTGATCAAGTTGCCATTCAGCTGTGGCAGGAAATGCTTTGGTAAGGATGGTATTATCAGCAGGGAACTCTGCTGGAGGCAAACACAAGGGGCTTATAGCAGTTCCTGTAAGTGGAGTATGTACTTTGATTCAATGGGATTGGTGTTTGCTGTTGGGCCAATCCCAAGACACAAAATAAAGGCTGTCTTCATACCCCTTTGTAGGCAAAGACAACTCAAATGGTTTAACATTTGATTTGGACCCTGCAAAAATTGTCAGCATTTTGGCAGTAACTTTGGGGAAAAAGCGACTTTGCAAGCTGAATTAACAATTCACATCTCTGTCTGAGATATTTTAAGTGGGCTTTGAAAGAGGACTACTGAGAGGGAAGGATGCCAGTATTTGCCCCAGTCTCTAACCCCTCCTCAGCCACAACCTCCAATTAGGCTCAGAGGTTCCCCCCTCTGCGGTCATTTCATGCTGGTGTGTAAAGCGATGATAAAATTAGAAACCACAATGTTTTATTTCCAGTTTTATGCCCACTCACAGGGAACAACTGGCTCAGCCCAGCTGCTTCACATGGGCACCGGAGAGAGCGAGGGAATGCCTTCACATAGCAGAGGTTTAGGTGCGTTTGCCTGTCTCAGCTCAGGGCCCAGTCAGTTTGGCTGTTTGGTTGTTTAGGCAGATTACATGGGAACATAAGTGCTGGAGAATCCAGTGTTTATCATCTTACCAAGCGTACCGGCGCATTGGTTAGATGAAAAGAGGCATAAGTAACAAACTGGCTACAGGCCATGGCTAGTCGCTAAGTGTTTGGGTGTGTGCATGTCATCTAAACTCTTTTACAGCTCTCTCTCTAACTCTAATCTCAGTCTTATGACATTTGATATGGCCTTTGTCTTTTGGCATCTTGTTCTCTTGCATCACTTGGATTTTGTATTGTAAGCTTTGCCCCTGTCATAATGTGAAGAGGAGAGCGGGTCAACAGCTCTGCATTTTAAAATCATGTGTTTGCTCCTCTTAATCTCCTCAAATATCAAGGTCTTGTTCATATAATGGGAAAGTTTTGATCTGATCCCTAAAACTCTTTAGCTTCTAATAGTATTTACGAAAAACATGACGCTCAGAAGTCTCAGTGTTAGACTTACACGTAGGCTTCACCATCACAAGGAAGAAAGAAAAAAAGACTAGGGTCTGAACCCTTTAGTCTTGACAGCCAAAAGCTACGTGATTGCAATGATACAGGAGCCTCATGCTCTCTTGTGATTTCAGTCACATCCCAGCCCCCTTGCGGTGCACCCCCACGCAGCCCGACTGCCCACCCCAAACACCTCCCTGCCTGCCAAGTACGTAGGGAGGCAAGTCATCCAGGACGAGAGAGTGCTAAGTCCCTGCAGAGAATCACAATGAGACCTTTGGCGTTGTCCTTCCCAGAGCATTGCTGCACAACAATGCAGTAACAGCAAGCAAGCAAGCATGTTTCTTCCATATGTTTAGCCTCTATTTCCACTTTTCCTTGGAAAGAGAAAAATGTTGCCAGAGAAAGTCAGCTTTCTGCTATAATTTGTATTCAGGACTGATAAGGCTAGTCCACTGACAGATGATATCATTAATGAGCTTGAAAACATAGACTTAGCTCTCTCCTTTCTTGCGTACTATCTTTAGGTATTTGAAAATGTTTTTCCATTTAAAGACTCATTCGTGGTCAACATTAGATATGTCGATGGAGCTTTCTATTTGTACTCTGGGTTCCTTCTGTCCGTATTTTCTCTACTGAAAGCTTACGGATATGAACAAAACAGAAGTACCACTGAAAACAGTGGGGGGGACAGTGTGGCCGATAAAGTTAGATGACCATAAGACACAAGGAAGAAAATTCAATGTTGGCAGGACTTTTTGAGGAGAGATTTTTTCTGGGCACAGGGACTAGAAGAGGTACATTATCACAACTTAGTAATTTTGTGTTATGGGAAGCCCAGTTCTATTCACCTCAATCCTGAGGTGGCGGCGCAAATCTCAGACACTGACCTGAGACAGCTCTCATAACATATGTTGCTAGCTTTACGCATGGTGTCCACACTACTCCAGAGTTTTCAGATATAAAATTGCACAGGCAGAATCAGAGATCATTGGAAACGATGAAGTTGTTACTTGAATTTGCTCCTTGATTTGACCACCGATGTTGAATGCCATTATAGCCAACCTTGTTGTCAGTCCAAGAAAAGAAATACCTGCTCTTACTTCTCACTATTTCTTGTTCGTAGGTTTTTCTGTAACTAAGCAACCAACTGCAGAGTAGGCAAACTGCTTCCTGTTTACACCTGCATGCACATGCTCAGTGTACGTGACTGATCATGTGATAAGCATTTTCAGTTGTGTAGCATGGAAGGAAACTACGTCTGACATGGATTACTTTAAAGCTAGAGTACTTGTCTGTACAGCGATAGTTTTAAAATGTAGCTGTAAAACTAAAAAGTATTGGTGTGTATGTAACCTAAGATACATTTGTACATGAGCGACAACATCTCCACATGAAGTGGCTGAGTGAAAGCACATCAACACTGTTGCACAGCTGATGGGTCAACAGCATTGCCTCAACAATCTGCGCTGACTTACTGCCCAGAACTACCGCGCTCTGCAGTTTCCCATGGGCCAGACGGAGATTGAATGCCCTGTTATGTCTGTGCCACGACACATGAAAGAGCCTCTGTGGTGAGAGTTGAAAAACACCTTAAGAGTAATAAAAAAGAAAAAAAAAAAGAAATGAGATGTCCGTAAGAAGAGGGGAAACAACAAACAAACCAGAACTAAAAGGCACCACTGTTGGTTGTAAACTTGTAGAGGAGGTTTTTTTTCCTGAATAGAGTGCGCCTGTGGGTCCTTTGATACAAAAACATCATTGTAAACTTGAGTTGACCCTTGCATGTTGCTTTACCCCGCTGAGTTGAGATCTGTGCTGCCTCAAACTGGAAATTTCCTACGTGGAGTTTGCAATGGAGAGAACTTTCATTTTGCTGTTGCTCAAATTGGGTACTCAGAGCATCGCATTTCTTTCTAATTGCATTTGTGATTTTAAAAGCATTTTCAACAACTGCTGCTTTTAATGATAACAACTGTCGTGATTTGTTTCAGAACCCAAAGCTGACGACCATCCCAAGACCTGCAGCTCTAAGCAGTTTGTGTGTAAGGACCAGGTGACCTGTATCTCCAAAGGCTGGCGCTGTGATGGAGAGAAGGACTGTCCAGATGGCTCAGACGAATCACCAGATATCTGTAAGCATGCCTACATGAATATACTGTAGCTGCTAAAAATGTCTCTCAGCAGGGTTTGTGTCCTCATATATCCTCCTGGCTGTTGGTTCAGAGCGATGAGGATTATCACTGGATTTACTCCGTTTTTCTTTAATTTGCTATTCTGCAAATCAACCTATTTAAACAGTATTTGTTCATTCTTGCTGCGCATGATTTTAAAAGATCAAATTCAGTTCTTCTGAATGGCTCGGAAGAGATGACGGCACACTGTTCTGACGGTTTAATTTTGGCCTGAAAAAAAGGATGGGTTATGGCCTGATCTAAGAAGGACACAGGCTCACAGTGTGTGCTCTGGCTGCTCTGCTGAATTATAGCTCTAATTATGTGGCCATGTTTAGTCTGAATGTTCGGGGATGTGTCTGCTCTTGTCTGGACTCTTGCGGGATCTGTGCAGTCCCTCTGAGTCTTGTCCCAGCCACTCGCCTCCGCCGGCCGCCCCATCCTGCCATTCCATCCATAAACTCTCCCTGGTAAAAGCCTCCCCTCTGTTTATGTGCAGGCCCTAATGGTGATTTTACTGTCTGCCTGTGCCACACCTTACATCTGTCATGCTACAAGTATTCTCACAATAGACTGGCACGCAGAGACAGGCAGTGGACACCATGAGACCTTCTGTTTTTGGGTGAAAACACAATTATGTATTAACTCACAGGATTATGGATTAAAATGTGTGATGTAGCTGAGGGTAATGTGTTCATAAAATATGAACTGTAGGTGGTGAAATGATTTTCCAGGTCAAGTCATCCCCCATGCACAGATTTTTGCTGTGTCACGTATCCAGTCGCTGAAATGATTTGTTTTGAGGTACTGAGTAATTCCTGGTTCAGAGCTAAAAAACAAAGGTGTAGCTGAACAGAAAAGTCTCTCATCTACTTTATGTCTCTCGTCTTATGTTTGATTCATACAGGTTTCACTTTGAGAATTTACTGCTAACAGCTGGACTCTTTATTTATGAAGCACACAATACATGTAGCTTAAATAAATAGGATTTTTTCCAGGAGGGGAAATAAATTAACTGAACTGTAGTTTTGGAAATGACGGCAATCGCCAGCATGAGCAATTTTCATTCAAGCGAGCTGCGGCCATTCGATTTCTTCACCTTTTTCATATCAATTGAACTCAGTGAATTTTTTTCATTTCTCTTGTAATTTGGTGACACGGTGTGAATGGTGTGATTCATCTCGCGCATGTAGAGACGGAGAGCTGTGTTTTACCAGAACATCAAGATGCCTTCTGCTCAATTACCTGCGTCATATGGGCTCTTCTCTGACTGTTGATTTACCTTTTAGTGAGATCGTCCCTCTATTCATTCAAGTTTCTCAGCCATTCATAATAAATATCCGTTACTGCAATTAATGCACTTATTCTTCTGTGCAGCACTGTGTTGGGTTCAAAGTCAGCAGAAAGGCAAAGTATCTCAAACAATGAAAGGCAGCCTGACTGTGATTCTATTCATATTCGTTGATTTCATCCAGCCATTAAAAAAGTGGACAGAAAGTGTGAGGAATGTGGGGCTGCAGATAAAGCTACAGAATGAATGTGCCTGAGCCAGCATAGGTGGAGTATGAAGGTTATTTAAAGTCCTGCTCTTACTTAAGGGAATGGAAAGTATTCTTCCTATAGCTTTCCCCATTCATAGGCTTAAACAGTGTGGAGGTCATCAGCCCGCTCACTCCCCTGCTGGAAAGCATCACCAGAGACATGCTGTAAACACTGCTACTCTCAGTTAAGCTGGTATGAATATGGCAGATCCAGGCCAAACATTGATCCATCTTACAGTGAGCCAGTTTTGAAAAGTTCCAGGTAAGTTCCTGAAAAGTTAGTCTGACCTCCTCTTTTCAAACTTGCTTAATGAAAGTGTGACATTTCCCCCAAAAATTCCCTGCTCTTACGGCTTTTGCTCCAACATGCATCCAGACCACAGTCTTGGTTTGTGTGTCAATGTTGATGGGAGTTATAGTGGTGCAGGCTCCTATAATTTTGACATTATCTCCAGTTCAAGTTAATTACTGACTACAGGCTTGGTTTACAAAGAGTGCTCACTGACATTTTACATTTTCCTCTTACTTTCTTTCTTGTCTGTTCTTTGTCTCTCCCTCCTGTGGACGCTTGGCTGTGCTTCCCTCCCTGTGTGGGACCATCCCTCAGTCTGGCCGTCCTGTAGATCAGAGACTGTGACCGTGCAGGCAGCGCATGCGGCCAACACAAGCTTTGTTTCTTAATTAAATGTGTTCATCGTTTGAAAATTGGGAAAACCAGAATCTGCCTGTATACTTCAGTGTGTTTTAGTGAATGCCACCTCTTTTGTTTATCCTGAATTCACTCACGTTCGGAGTGGCGGCTGTTCTTTTGTCTGATGGCGATCTTTGATCTGCACCTCTACTACCCATGTTGGAAGAAAGTGTACTCCTCAGCATCATTCTGCCTGGAGGTCTAATTGCCTGTCATTTCCAAACCATTCATCTGGGCTGTAATTATTTTGAGCTGCTAAAGACAGGCATCTGCCAGAGTAGTGGGGTTGTAACTTTGCATTGCATGAGGCGTTGACATGCCGTAGTTGAGATGGCAGAACATGGTATGGGAGGTCAGTATAGTGCATTAGCATCCTTGGCCTGTGGGCTTTTGATTTTTAGTGGAGCACTGAAGCAGAGTGATGGGGAGCTGCGTGCATGGAAGTGTGTTTTGCGCATGGATCTGCATGAATTGTCACGATAAATGGATGAGTGGAGTTGTGGGCAGGCTGCCAGCTGTAGGGACATCACAGACCCCCCACCTGTGCACCTCCCTCATATTGCCCCTAGTAGACGCTCAGATAGCCATCAGCAGGCTGCCTGTACAGGCCCCTGTCTGCAGGTGTGACCCTGTCATCCTCTCCCAGGGACTGCACTTGCTCCCCCTCACTGCGTGGCTTCAATTGGTCTCAGACAAACCATTTCACCTCAATTACATCCAGGCTTAGGGCTCCGGAAGTGGTTGAAACGTGGCCTCAGGGCAGGAGTTTATGCTCTGAGTGTCTCAACGATGGTGCTCTGTGCAGGACTGCTACTCTTTCATGCTCCTAAAGGTAGTTGTGGTAAGCTGTCAGAGTTACCTTTGTTTCCACTGGTCAGAGAACCCACTAACATCTGGATTTTATCTGCAGCGGAAATGGATGCAATCGAAATTTACTCCCTGCACGACTCTGTAGTAGATGCTTTTTTTTTTTTTTTATTTACTCCAGCTCCGATCGGCAATGATGGCCACATGGGGGAATGTGCTAAATCCTTTTTCCTTTTTTTCCTTACAGACACTGCACCTTTGCAAGTGCAACTTTATGACACGCATTGAACTTCAGGCAATAGGCATGTAAAGAGCCATGAACGTTTGTGTACTTACGTCAACATGCAACAGTGATTTATTTCTTCATATTATTCAGAATGTAACCAACCATAAAAAAAAGTAGAAAGACAAACCAAGAGGCTTTCCACTAACTTGGGTGTAATAGGCATAGCATTGATAAAGTGGTGAGGGAGAGTGTCTGTGAGTCCATTAAAGCTGCTCTCAGACATGTACTGTCTCCAGAGATCATTTGGACATTGTCCGGGGCAGTATGTGTTAACAAAAATGTCAGAGTGAGAGCCTCCTGTCTTTCTGCTGACTCTGTCTGGCCGGTCCCCTCTGTATACAGTCTGCAGAAAGTCTGGAGGAGCTGACGTGAGAACACAGCAGGAGATTCTCTGTGGGATTCACCGCAAGAGAGAGGGGTTAAAAAAAACAGGAAGAAAACAAATATCTCTCTGTGAAAAAATGTGGTGCCATACACGACACCAAAGAAGATGTCAAGAGAGCTTACCAACAGCAATGCTGATGTGCTGTAAATAAAACACACATTCTCTGCAACAGAATTAATGTTACATCCTACTGCTTTCTGTGTCATTGTGAGCAAAGAACCTCCTGCACGGCTTGGGTCAGTGCTGGGCTTTTCTTGCAGATGTTTAGCAGACACTACACAAGCCTGCATATAACTGATTACACATTCAGTTTATTTACAGTTTAGAACCAGAAACTAAAGTAAATCCACTGAGACACCTCCCAATAGAAGGTTCTCTGTCACTCTGTTTTTGCAGCAGAATGCAGTTTATTTTTAACAAACCGATTTTCAGCCCTTTGTTTCTGTGCTCTTTAGTTACGCAGAGATGGGTGTGGGGTTATAATGAGGTCATGACATGTTATAAAAGTAACTGGATAAATGAGCTGGTTTTTCAGTGAAATCTTCCATCTCACTGTATCATTATTGCTTTGACTTCTGACAGCCATAGCTTTAATTTCCAAACCATTTTAGTAACAGTACTTTCATGGGGCTGTTGTTAAAATTAAAAGTGCTGTGTCACAACTCGCATGGCCTTTCACTGTTCTTTTTGAAAAGTGCTGTAAAAAAAACAAACCTGACTCCCTGGCTGTGACCCGAGCCTGTGTGCAATTATGATTCATTATTGTGGTTGAGCCAGCGAATGCGAGCAGATGTTCGAGTAAGCCATAGCATGTATGCACTTTCTCCGTCATGAGAAGCCCTTGCCACGAAGGAATCCTTTTCAACATACGAAAACCTTATGCAACAGCTGACTGCTCCTAATTCTCTGTTAGACTTTTTAGCCCCCGATTTGGCATGAAAATGTCCACAGGAGGACTTCCAAGCAGGGGGTGAGAGGCATCTCAGTCATGCAAATACACCGCCTTTCTATTCCCATGCAGTGTTATCCACTTTCATTCAGGGGGAGAAAATGAGCTGATAACTCGAAGTAGTTAACACTTGCAAATCACAAGCCGCTCCCTGCTCTCGCACTGTCAAGTTGTCACTTAACTTACCTCCATGGGCTTGTAGAGCTAATACACACACATGTATGCACACACAAATGCATTTGTTTTCCTTGTTGATGCTAAAAAGTAATTTTGAGGGGATATACCTGGAATGCAGTTTCATAATGAAAGTGAGGGACCCATGGCTGAAGAGGCTAAAAGTATTTAACATAACAATGTGGACCCTCGAATCCGGACACGCTCCTGATTTCATGTCAAGTGAATGGGACTATTTGCACTAACACACTGAAACTGCTTCAAATTGTTTGTCTGATGGAAAAGTGGTGGCACAACACTGAGGTGAAAGTACATGAAACCACACCATGTCCAGTGGCCCGCAGGTCAGTGGATGTGAAGGTCTGAGGGGAAGATTGAGTGATCTTCTCCGTGCAGCCTCCCGAGGCTGTGGGCCACACAGCAAGGTTATCTGTCCATCTTTTCCGTTGAGCCCCCTCTGGACGCTCACCAGCCCGGGCCTTTGTCGAGCATATGTGACTGTCATGCCCTGGCAGCCTCTCCGAGACAACCAGGAAGAGCAGACTGCTGAGGGATAGAGTGATGAGGAGAGGGGATGATCTTACAGAAGAAGCCTTTGTAAAAGAGAAAATGAGCAGATTACTCCTTTAGTCTCAGGGGGAAAATGGAAATAGCATTGTTAGGCTCTGATCCTCTTTCTATAGTAACAGCTCCTTAGAGTAGAGTTTAGGGGGAGAGATCCTTTCAACACCCAGGCATGTAGCTGTACTTGCAGGGGGCACCAGGCAGGGGCAGGAGGGTCTGTAGTGGCAGTGGTTGACACACTGCTTCCCCAGAGGAAGGAGCAAAGCCCTGTAAATCCCTCTGGTCTGTGGCCCTGAGCCTTCCTCACAGGCCTATCAACAGACAGAGAACACAGTGCTTTCTCACGCCACACAGGCACCACTTCTCCTTTTCTCCTGTCTCCTCCACGCCCCGTTTCCTTCTCTCCCTCTTCCATTCTGTCCCGTGTCCCTCTGTCTTCCTCCTCTGTCTGTCAGAGCAGCTGGAGAAGCTAGACTCAAGTCTTGTCTGTTCCCTCTTCCTCATCTCCAGTCTTTCCTCTGGTGTAATCACCTCACAGTTTCCCCCCTTGTTGCAGACACTGACTTGTTTTTTTTGTTGGCTGTCTCTTGTCTGTGGGGAAATGGTCTGTGGTGGACTTTATGCAGCGAAGTGAGATTGTCTATGATGCTAGACACTGCACTGTTTCACTGTGGCAAAAACTTTAACAGGCTTAAATGTCTGAATAACAACCAGGTACCCAGATTTAATAGTTTTATTGCTGTTTTACTGTAAGAATTCTGCCTTAAGTGATACTTCCCCCAAGCCCCATCTTTTGAGGGTCCAACACTCGACCCCTGTGGGCGTGAAAGGTGGCTGTAAGACGTTCCCACTTTGTTCAAAACTGTGGATCTAGTCGGATCAAATAAATGTAAGTTGATAATGATGCAGATTTTTAGAAATGTTCAGAGTTAGTTTAGCTTTAGTTTAGTATTTAATTTGAAAATGCATCGACTCTGATAAGAGTTTTAAAGCTGCTAAAACAGACCTTTGGCAACGCTGCTGCCCCCGTTGTAGTTTGAAAACACTGGAGCCATATTTTAGTCTGGACGGGCAGAAGCTAAGATGTTTGATGATGGAGCAGCAGCTCACTGATTGGGTCTTTTCTGTCACGATGTAAATTTCGCTGATTCGTCGGGCTCCTAATGAGGATGTAGCCTAATTAGACTTGAATTCATTGTGACATGAGTTATTTTGGCAGAGAGATGAAGGATCTCTATAGTCTGCTCCTTTCTACAGTAGAGACACTAGATACAGTCAAATCCACAAACATTTCTGTTCATTATGTTTCAATATGTTATCTCAGTCATCAGATTGTTCTAGTACGAGCAGAATGTGCTGTGTCGAAAGTCCACTGTGCTCCGGCTGCTGGTTCGGCGTGGCCATGTGCTTGTTGTACATAAAGTGTGAGTGGGGGGAGTCGGTCAGTGGGCAGGTCAGCCTGTCACCCTACACAACATATTCATTTGAGCTGACAGTAGACTTTATGGAAGTCAGTCAGGGGCTGCCATGGAACCCAAAGAGCAGGAAGAATAGAAGGCTTTTATGCTCAGGACAAAAGATCGACAGGGGATCCAAATTTAAGGTCATTGCATAACTGAGGAGTGGGGGATGGTGGTGTGGTGAGGTGTTGGAGGGAAGCACACACTGGGAGAGACCGTCCTCCTGATGCCTTGTGTGGGTCTGACAAGTTTAGCCGAACCCAAAGCAACATGCAAGGGATATGTGCGATCTGTGTTTGGGGGATTATTTGTAGCTGAGACAAGCAGTGATACTTCCTAAATAAACGTGTAATATTGTATTTGCACCGAGTGCACGCTGCAATAAGAGTTTTAATAAATGAACATTAGGTACGTGTTCTGACTCATAGTTTATGTTTTAATCATGATGAACCCCAGCGCTCATTTCTTTAATATGCGATTCATATAAGAAACGTAAGAGAGAGAGATATCACGCAGCAGGTTGGAGAAAGGTTTCAACAGTTCAGATCTCTGAAGACAGTGAAGATAATCTAATGCCACTGTTAGCTGATCACACAGTTTAGTGCAATAAGATAATTATCCCCCTCTGCCCTCCATTAGGTGTGAGGGTTGTAATTTCCCCCTTTTCTTTGCATGTTAACCTTGTCGCTGCTGAGTGTCTCGCATCGTTCTCAGTTACAGTGCTGTCTCCGAGGCTGAACATTTTACAGAAGAGTCTGCATTAACACATCAAATTATTCTAATATAATGTTCAGTGCTAATTATATCCCTGCACTCCAACAGCAAGTTCCACAGCTGTTAATGATACTTGAGAGCAAATACTAGTTTCATTGATGCTAAATTCCAGATTGTCTTTTTTAATTCATATATGGTGGTTTACATGGAAATAGTAAATTTGAAAATGCTAAATCTGAGACTGTTCCAAGTTGTTTTTAAGGAAACCAGTTAGCTTAATCTGGTTTAAAACACAACTTTAGTTTGAACAAAATATGGAATTGGTCACTGATGGAAGATCAATATGTCACAGAGCGATGCTATAATACCTGAAAGGAAAATAGTATTATATACAGCAGCTTGGAAATGAACCTGTAGTTTTAAAAAAGTGGTCACGTCTTATTTCTTGGAAACACGTGACACTGAACATAAGAGGTCTGCAGAACGTTGTTAAGAAACCTGAACTGAAACACCCACTGAAATCGTTGCAGTGAAACTAGTTCCACTCAGCATTACTGAGGAGGGGCTGGGGGGGGGGGCAGTTTGGGAAGTTACTGGTAACTTCTCAAACTGGAGCAGAGTGTACTCCTCTCCATTGTCCTGCCTGCAAAGTTAACTAATCCTCAATATTGTCCTTTTGTATTTATTTTTTTATTTTTTTGCGGCTGGTCCACATTCAGCTCCTGCCAAGGTATTACTTTGTTGTGGAGCTCAAACAAATCTTTTTGTCTGTGTAGTGGTTTGCAGCTTTTGTAGTGTGTTTCTAAAACATCTATTCTGCCCGCTGATTGGCCAGTGGATAGGAAAGCGTGTGTGTGAGAGAAGAGGCCGTTCATGTTGTGTGTGCTCGTTTTTGTGTGTGTTTTTTTTACCTCTTTAGGATCTTTTCCAGTATAAACACTAGGACTAGAACCAGTGGAACTCATGGGGACCAAAGCTTGGTCATTTCTGAGCTCCTTGTTAAGTTTGGGGTAAGACAGGAACTGTTAGATTAAGGTTTAAGGTAGAATGGTGAAGTGTGAGGTTTTGATTATAATTGCCACAATAAAGAGAAGTCAATGCAAAGTCTGAATAAGGATGGCTGTGCAAATGTCTGTGTACTTTTTCATCCCCCTAGAACCACTGTGTGTTTAAGGTATGGGATAGGATGTGAATTGTGATTAGGTTATGGTTAGATATGAATTGTGAAAGGTAATTGTGGATAGATAACTGTGCAAACCTGTGTGTTTAAGAGAGAAAGTAGAGGTTCCTGGAACAGACACACAGTTAGTTATATTAGTTAATCTGTCTGGCAGCTCAATCCTTAACATGTCACTTGTTGTCAAAGATACTGGTGTGTCATAGCCACAGTGAATCATCATCATCATTCAGATGACATTCACCCTGTCTTGTCCTTTATAAGAGGAAAAACTGTTGACAAATGCTAAATCCTTGGCAGAGGTTTTCATTTCCAGTGTGCGTGGCAGTTTATTCCTGTTACTGCAGTTCATGCAGAAATCCCCAGGTTGTTCATTGAATGTAAATCAGGCTGGCTTAGGGGCTGAAGCTGTTGGGGGCTACTAATATTCTTGCGTCCCCCAGATGGGAGAGCTGTTCTTCTTCTCCCTAAGCCAGATGCATTAGAGGCAAATTCTCTGTTCGAATGTGGCGCATTTTCCACGCAGGCCGCTGTGGTGGTGGGATTATTATGGAAGCGCTTGTCACTTTAAGGGACTTGTTTGAACTGAGTAACATTTTATGTTCTGTGTGTGGTTATTAATCCCCTGGAATGGATTGAGAGGACTCAGAGGGAATGCATGTGGTTTACTTGACATGTAGGCAAATGGTTTCCATCATAGTATTCTTCATGCATATCCACGCTTTTATTCATGAGTTTACCTATCAATAATAATATACATAGTCTTAGCTATTGAGAGATGTGCTTTTTTTTGTTTCATAGTTGAATAAGTTCCCACATCTCAGCTGTGCATGGCAAAGAAAATAAAAGATACTATACATCATGTCAAGTCAATAATATTTATGTTGGATATTGTCTCTTAGCCGGCTTCACAGTCTCGACAGGATACAGTGCGACACCCTGTATCCACAGGCCCTCAGTTCAGAGAAGTAAAAACTCCAGATGGATGAAAGCAGAAATAAGGGTCAAAGCAACTGCATTTTTGGCAGCGACGGGTTCTTAATATTCAGACACCAAAGACACTGCGACTGTGAGATTCTGAAGGAGGCATCTGAAACAGGTTTTACACCTCAGGCTGCGCATATGCAGATATAATGCCCTAAGAAACCCAGCGTCGGGAACCACGACCTGCAGAAGTCTGCAGACCATTTCCTGTGAAGGAAGGTGAACTTTATTTTCTCTGCTTCTAGTGTTTTTCTAAAATGGGTCAGCAGATGTTAGTGAGAGAAAGATAGATAAAGGGAGAGAGAACGGGAGAGTGAGGTTGAAGAAGGAGGAGGAGGAGGAAGAAGAAAAACAGCCAAAGCAAACTGTTTGCTGTGCAGTGTGGGCTGAGAAGAGAGAGAGAGAGAAGAGTGGGACAGAGAGCGGGGAGGAGACTGTATCCAGTGTGTGTTCTGATCTGATACCAGTGGAAAAACATCTCTGCTGTTTTTGGACCAGAGGAGATCATGTTCTGTCCTCTGTCCTCTACATCCCTTCAGATTCCATATGGCTTAGTTTGCTTTTGGAGTTTTCTAATATTTCTCCTTCTCTATATGCCAAAAGATCATATTTGCAAAGAGCGGTTCTTGCCATACTTCACATATTGAAGACATACACTCTAACTGCACATGTGCACATAAACATATGTTGATAATATTTCACTGTCTTTCTCAGGAACATTTTGTTTTTCACTTGTCAAAAAGTCTTACTCAGACACATTAATAGAACATGTACATGTAAATCAGCCCCCTAAATATGAACAACCAGAAATGGTTTGAGGAACAGAATAGTGAATTTTTAAAAGTGGAGGGCTCTGATTCAGACTGGCAGCCTGTTGACCCCAGGTACCTTGGTATTTTTACAGGTAAATCTGATTTGTTATCTCTCCTGATGGTGGATGTACCATGACCTCATCAAAATGTATGGAGGACAAAGTGAAACTCTGAACTACAGTAGTAATTGCAGGTATTACAATGCCACATGTGGAGAGAAAAAGAAAGCTTCTTAAAACCCAATGACACCTGATTGAGGTCCACTACAGCCACACAACCTGTTAGGCTGGGTCAGTTTGTTCAGTTCAGAAAAAACAGCCCAAGTTACGACAGTAATTAAAATATTGGCTGTTTGTTGTAGCTCCACCCATTATGGCTTTTAAGACTCATTTGGACATTTACAGTTCACAGCTCAAGTGTCAGACCCACTGTCACTAAAGGTTAGATGGTTGACCACAAGGAGTCCTGTATGTAATTGTGTTAATAACCCTCATTCAAATCGAATGCACACATTTTGAATTTACTTTGTTGGAGTTTGACCCTGTTGCTTTGTGCTATGTTTTTCTCATGTTACAGGCACACACAGCAGAGTGAACCAGTGTCCTGTTAATGAACACGGGTGTCTGGACCTGGACGTGTGCATCCATATGAGCAAACTGTGTGACGGCGTCCTCGACTGCTCCGATGGCTGGGACGAGGGTCCACACTGCAGAGGTAATAACCAAACACAATGTTAATGACTCCAAAACACACGTAGAACGGATGGCACAATCATTGTGTCTCTTTTCTGTCATATACAGACAAGAATGCTTGTTGTTGTTGGTCAAAAAATACCTAACAGTCTCTGCTCAGCACATCTCTTTGTCTTCCCATTCATACTATATCTATCCAATAATCTCCTGTATTAGGCCTCTTAATGAGCTGCTCGGCTGTGACTTGTGCAGTTACAAAGGAATTTCTCTTTCTGGGGAAAATATAATTAATTAATCAATCAGCTCAGCTGCGAGGATGTTTCTCCAACCCCTGGGGGAATGATGAGCATTCAGCCCAGATGCAGCTTAAGAAGAATCCCATCCAACTGTTAATTGGGGACGACAGAAGAATGAGAGATAGAACACGTTGGGTCCATAGTGTTGGTCTTTGTTGCAGCAGACAAAGGAGCCAACCGTGTTTGCCTTCAGAGGGTTTGCCTCAGTATTCAGCAGTACTGCAAGGCAATGCTCAGATAAAGCTGTCTGAAGCTCTGCCTGTTTGCAGCTGCATCAATAACTCTTTCCTGGAATAGGAGATTGTGTTATCATATATTTAAAAACAGGACTATAGATAATAGTTGGTGCTGCCAGCTTTTCATCATTGTAATCTTGAATCATCTCATCTTTTCTGCTCATTATCAAAATATCAAAGCTTCTCCTCTGCATTGCTTCTTCTGTAATGGTACCTTTTTTGTTATTTTCAGAACATTCATCTTAGTCCGAACCAAAATAACAGGAGTTACAGTTTCCTCAGATCACGGTCCAGGCCAATGGACCGAAATTTGGTCCGAACAAAAGCAGTAGTCTCAGTATGGATCAAACTGACCCATGGTTTGGTTCATTTGCAGTGTGACATTATTTGGGGGATTGTTCAGACTTTCTGATCAAGTACAGGAGGTTGAGATGGTAATAAAATACTAGAAGAAGAAAAAAAAGCAGCTCACAGGATTGCTTGTAGTCTTGTATGTCAAGTATAGATAGATGCAGCCCAACAGGACATACGTATGTCTTACAAAAGTCTTTTAGTCTGCTCTCTAAATTAGTGTGAAGCCAAAACTAATGGATGATGGTCCAGACTTTTAAGCATATAATTTACTGTCTATCAATCGCAGCTGTATATCCTTAATGATTCTTTCTTATTAGACCACCCTGTATATTTGCTAAATCTACACTCAGTTGAGTTATTAGATAAGAAGTTGTAGAGATTTCATCTGAACATTTAAGTGCGATAAGCCCAGAGGAGCAGGATCACTGTTGGAAAGATGAAGTTGACAGAGTGGATGAGTGTGAGCATCCCACACACTGGTCATCACTGTTGGACGAGGCCTTTACACAACACAGCAATGATGTCATCCAGTCACAACATGCACCGGCTGTTCCCGAGGACACAAGTCCAGCTGTCCCCAGTGAGGCGATGCTCAAGACACACCTAAATATACACACACCTACACGTTCATATGCCTGTAGTGCCTGCATGCACTCACTTACATTCGCACACAAACATACGCTCACACAGTCACATTATTGCGAGTACACTCCCAAACACACCCATCACCCACACACAAACACAGTGTGTCCAGAACTTTTGGCATTGCTGTTTGTGAGCTCCCCTCTTTTCAGGGAAAGGTCTGGCCTTTCACAAGCTCTCTAGTGTTTACTTGTACAAACTGCCGGGTTGTGCAAGTGTACCTGGGTGCTGATGTCTGAAAGCACACTTTGTCAGTCAGTGCGTCCGAGTAATTCTGCCCAAGCTGTTGACAGGAGTAGTTAGAAAAAGGGAGTGTAGCGAGGTAGGTCAGGCAGGAATTTTATCTGGCTTAAATACATTTCCTCAGTGTTTTCATAGTGTGTGGCAAGGTTTGGATTAGTTGGTGTGTTTTATGTGCATGAATGATAGCAGGGAGTAATCAGGTGGACATTGTGGTGATGTGAAAATAGTGATACTGGTAGCTTGGCTCCAAGGTTCAGCATTTGCCTCCAACTCAATTTGTATTTTTTCTTCTTGAATGTCTTGATTCTGAGTTTGCAAGTGTTAGTCTCTGAATGGTTTAAAAACATATTATATTTTTCCTTTAGAATGAACTGTGTTGTGTAGAAGAAAACTATATATTGAAAGGTCAAATAAAACAACCATATTTTCAGAAACAACTGACTTTGCAGTCATAAGAGATTGGCCCCTTGCTTTATATAATATGTGACAATTCTTCATTAAATTACTAGAACTGTGGTATATGTTTTGTTGACTTGTGTTCTCATATTATCTTAATTGTTTCCATCAATGTGCAAACCCAAAGAAATCAAAATTTTTATTTAAGGTATCTCGATGTTGCCTTTTGGTGGATTTTAATTGCATCATATCCACTTAACATTCATGCGTTGTCTGGAAAACAACATATGACAAAGGAGAAACACACCTAGCCATGTCGACAGTCAGCCAGTTGGCACTTTTGTATTGGTCATTCTTAATGGATCACGATTATTCATTGCCGTTTGCTGCCTAACGTGAATAAAACTCTTATACGTTACCTCATCCGTGAACATGATTTGGCCTGCTGATCAGGTAGATTTTAATTGGCAAAGGTGGTGAGGACAACAACTCCCATTATCCCAAGCTGCTTAATCATCAAACATCTTTTGTTAATGTTTTGATTTGGAGATTCCTAGCGGCCAAAGATTTTTAAAAAAGGATTATAAACTATATAATTTGGATTTTTTTGCAGTTTTTCTAATGTGGATCAATGAGCACCTGAACCAGTGACACTGGAATCCCAAGTTTGGTTGTCTAACTCAAGATCTTTGCCATCTTTTGGTCAAAAACAATCCAGTCTGTATTTAAAGGACCTCATCTAAATATGCTCTTTACAGACAAGTGACAGTTATTCCGTTTTTCTGTCACATGAGTGAAAGTTTAGTCTATTCATTGATGGCCTGCATTTGTCCTTTTCTCTGGCATTTTGGGGGCTGATGGGTGTCTCTTGGGGGGCAAGGCCTTAGACCTGCCTCCCTCAGAAGTGACTGATTGATAGAGAAGAGAAAATGGGGTCATGGCAACACTCCTGAGACCTTTATCCTGTTCCTCGCAGTCCCAAAGGGAACCCTGATTATTGTCATGGCCTGCTATTGTTTATGCATGCAGTGGGCTTTCATTGTCCTTCATGTCCCACTAAACATGGAATAAGAATCAGTCATAGGCGGCTTGAAGCTCCCTGGTGGAAACACCACATTTTCATCTTTTATTCATGAGTGGGTCTTGACCAAAATTAGTTATGGACTCCAGTTAGAGTTGTTTTGCATGATAAGACTTGTTTTATTGCCACTCTTCACCCAGCACTGTATGCAAAGACAGTGTAGTGTTTGCACATTTCATGGATTTCTTTACTCATAAAGGAAAGTTACTCAGTCACGTGTGTTGGAGTGTTGGTTGCCACACTGTGTGTATTTAGCAAGTTTAGATTTACGTGCCTGGGTCAGCGTGCTGCCACTGTTTGGGACTACGATAGCTACTGTTTGCTCATTACTCAAGCTGCTGCCTTTCTTCTGTTTGCAAATGGTTACTTTGCCCCTTTTGACTATGCAACCTGCAAACAACGTCCAGTAAATACGCTTCAAAGAAATTCAGCGCCTTCCTGCCAGTCCCTTTCCCGTGCACATGCCTGCATATACACAGCGTTATCACCTCTATCTCTAAATTACCTTACCCAATGGTACTCACTTTGCAGTAATGCAACATTTACCACTAAGTAGTATTATATGCGAGGGTGTGCACCATGAAACCATATCATTACAAAGCAGAATGAAACAGCTAAATTGTCTGAATGTCATTCAGTGCTATTGAGCAGGGATGTCTGCTAAACTTATTTTATCATTATTAAATATTATGTGCAATGCTAGAATATAATCGTGAAAGCTATGGCTGTCCATACAAAATGAACACAAATAAAGAGCATATATACAGATAGACCTCCTGGAAGTCTTTTGAGGGGTGTTGTGCCATAGAAACAACCTGGACCGGGGCATACGCACATTTCATATTTTAGGAATAACAACTAGAAGTATGTGTATGAGCCATTAAGTTTAAGAAGTAGAAATTGGGTAATTTGATGGAACCCTGTAGGGAAACAGTCTCCTGTCAGCTGCAGGTAGAGGACAGCGGCATGTGTGGACATGTTTCCAGACAGAGAGCACAAAGGTAGGAATGTCCTGGGAATTACCACTTTTCACACACACTCCAACAGCCTGTTTACACAAGGGAAGGTTTAGTCCCGTTCTTTTACTTCAATCACAGTTGCGACAGTTGGAGTTTGGCTTTATTTGATTTCTGTTAGAATTTACCAAGAAAGGGGATTTGTCTTCAGTTAGTTGATGGATAGATGAGCCGATCTTTCTAAGGAGAGACGTTTATGAAATCATTCAGTCGTGACAGGTTTGTTACGTAACTACAAACATGACCCCAACACCACGTGGTCTCTGTCTCATTCAACCGGCGTTACCCTGTTGTGCCGACCCGTCAGCCCCATGATTGGATTTCAGAGGAAAAATATCACTTCTGGTTGGGGACAGACACCAAGAGTATTTTATTCCTTCTTCTGCCTCAGTCTTCTCTCTAATATTTCATTCATCCTCGTCTCTTATTTTTTTCCTGTTTATACTAAACCCCTCTTTGCCCTTTCCATTATATCTGCATTGTGTCATCTAATCATCTTAGAATCTAAAGGTAAAGAGCTCACTGTAAGGCCGGTCTGCATTTTCAGAATATTTGTGTTGGCCGATTTCCCCTCTTCATTGCAAGGGTCACAATATGAACAATTACTATTATTATTCTGGCATTCAAAAATCAGAGCTTATGTAGGCTTCGGCATAGGCTAATCATACACAGAAATATGAACTAGGCTTTACAAAGATGTAGAGTCAACTCTATGACTGCCAGGTGGAAGAACTACGCCTCCCTATTCTGTATTTGAAGGTGGAATAAAGGTGCAACATTCCCACCTTAAACAGGCTGTGTAAAATGGTCTAGGATCAGTGGCTTGGTATGCTTGTTTAGGATTGAAGGCCTGCAGTGTGTCACTGTGTGATTTGTTTGCTTCTTTCATTAACCCCTGGTCAAATGTCTGTCACGCTGCTGTTTCTCGTTTGCTTTGAGCTGGAACTTTCTAACTACTCCATATCCTGAAGCCCTGCATGCACTCGTTTCCACCTACGTTTACCCTGCCTTACCTTTCCTCTCCAGCCCTCTGTTCTTCTACTCACATTATCTACCTCCACTTCTCTCCCTGTGTGGCCTCTCCCTGCTACCACACATTCACAAATGTTCTCGGTAAGAGTCAGCAAAAGATTCACTTGGCCAAAAGCAAAATACGTAATTTTTTTATAAGAAAAGACCTAAATGTGAATCGAGAAATTTGTATTTTAATATTTAATATTTTCTTTTGATATCGTTTCAAATGCATCTGGATACATTTTCAGTTTTTATATCTCCATATAATAACACAGGTCTTATACTAAAACAAAAAGTTAATGACTTTTGAAGACATTATATGGTTATGATACACTTTAAGAACAGAATTTAATAAAATAGTATTTGACCCTTTAAATACTTTGCATAATAAGAGATTGACTTTGAAATAATGTTTTAATCATTTTAGCAATATTAATTTTGTCCATATTGACCACCCATAGCCAGAAAGTTGGACGACGTGACCTTGAACAGAGGTGCATTTTGTGGGTGTTTTAGCTCCCTGGTTGCCTGTGGTCTCTCACAGCTTGGTGAATAGATTCGATATGGGCCACAGTGTTTGCTGGGGGACTCTTCCTTTCAGTGGGGCCACAACAAAAGGGTCATTGTGGCCCAGAGTGCCAAAGGCTTTATATAATAAGCCCCTCACTGGTCCGGTCTCCGCTCTTCACAGCCATACTATCACTTGCTACTGTGCGTCCATGACCATAACCCCCTTTTTTGGTGGCCACTGACTAAATTTTATTTTCCTACTGGAAGCTTCTTTTCTCTTTTTACTTAATCAGTCTTGTCATTCTCACTTTCATCATTAAATGGGAACTTTTCTCGCCCAGATCAATCTATTTTAGTAAAGTTTGACTCTTTAGATCAGTGAGTGTCATGAAACAGCTTTGGCCATGCTCACTGTGGAGTGTTGTACTGCAGCTTCGAAGCTCAGCTATATGTTTTTGCATTGTAGGATTGCACCATGAAAACACAAGTGTATTTTATTTCATGCCAGCGTCCTCACTCATAGACAAAGGCTTTCAGACAGTGAGGCAGGAAGTGTGTGACGTGGTGACAGGGAGCGACTGAAACGCAAAGAGACAAAGGGAATGTTGTTGAATAAACGAGTGCTGATCATCATCAGAATAATACCAGGTTCTCTGTGACTTCATGCAATTGATGATTGGACTCAGGGACCTATGGGTCACTGCCTCGTTTTTGGTGGAAACACACATGACCCAAGTAATGAAATATTTTATAAACCTGAGCTCAAGAGTATCACAGGACTCTTTATTAGAGCTTTAGAGCTGATAGTGAAATGTAAATTGTTTTGTAACATCTGATGTGAGCCCACCCCCTCTCTGACACATCACTTCAACCTACGATAAACACTCTACTCCAATTATCTCTGAGCCTTGACACACATATCTGCATGCATGTGCACCCCTATAGAGAGAGAGAGCGAGTGATGAGAGCATGTGTGGATGCCCCTCTTTCATTTCCTGCCAAAAGGATGTGTCCTTGAGTTCCCTCTGAGGGCGGGAAATAAGAGGCCCTTTAACGCGTGTGCATTCAAATCACCCCCATCTGTCACATGCACAGATGAACACGTGTGTGCGGCCCTGCTCTCTCTTTCTCTCTCTCTCTCTCTCTCTCTCACTCACACACACTCACCACAATCGTATCTGATCTCCCAGTGGAGATGTGATAGGATATGACAGAATGCCTCTGTGAAGATTAGCATAAACATTTGAAAGCTTATCTGTGCACAAACCTGATCAAGGAAACAATTACTTGAGCAGATTTCACTTAGCCTTTATTGTTATCCAGATTTCTTTGCCCTCTAAATCTAAGTTACTTCCCCCATCAATGTTTGCTTCCTCAGTATGTAACGTTATCTCTGTCTGTTTTTCTCCGGCACAGAACGAGCACCAGACTGTGCCTCCCATGGGTGCCAGTTTCACTGTGCTGTGACTCATGATGGGCCTCAGTGCTACTGTAGAAACGGCTTTGAGGTCGCTGCAGATGGAAAAACTTGTAAAGGTGAGTGGGTGACTTGGCAGATTTATTCCAGCTTGGCCAAAGTAACACCAAAAGTAATCATCTGATTAGTCTGACTTTCTGCCTGCTGATAAAAAATCTCCTCATCAAACCAGAGCTCCACACCAGACCTGACCCTCTACTTGCTATAATTCCCAAGTCACATTCGGACTTTCCCCGGAGCCATTAACATATGAGTTGCGACCCCACGATCACCTGTGATTAAACATGCTGCATACACAGTCACTCACATCAAATGGGCTTTGGCCTCCTTGTCCTACACGAGGTACCTAGTTTACCTAGTACCAAGTTTGATGCACTAGCTAGTATTTGAGCAGAAGTGAAGGTGTTATAGGTTTGGACAATGAAGCAAATCCTTGCAGCTGACAAAGTTTCAGATAAGGTGATTTAGATTTAAAAAAATACTGCACTAACATTTTAAGTTGTGATTTCTCTGGAAAATAAATTGTCACCCGCTTCATCCACATTGAGTAAATTTTTACCCATGCCTGTATGAATAAATGTTTTATTTGTTACACAACCTTTCTGTGGCTGATCTGACCCGCTGCAGGACTCTAAATCAAACTCCTCCTAACCTTGATCAGTGCATGTTCCAGGGTTTGCTAGTAACCATTGGTTTTTGTTCTCTACACCCTGAAAAAAATCTAAACACACCAAGTTCAGTAAGCTCTGAATAAGTATGGTTTAATCACTATGTATTTCATCCCAGACTTTGTATGTTAATACATTATGTTCTTCTCCTGAAGATTTCAATGAGTGCAATGTGTATGGGACGTGCAGTCAGACGTGCACGAACACTGAGGGCTCCTACACCTGCAGCTGTGTGGAGGGCTACCTGCTGCAGCCAGACAACCGCTCGTGTAAAGCCAAAAATGGTAGGAACACACAAACACACACACACACACACACACACACACACACACACACACACACACACACACACACACACACACACACACACACACACACACACACACACACACACACAAACATACACGTACACACAGGTATCACAGATGCAGCTTTCAAGCTTGTGTACTGTGTTTCCAGGTGTGTATTAAATATATGACCTATGACTCTTCACAACCTCTTTCTTTCCTTCTACACTTCCTCACTCATTCTCTCACACTCTCCACTCCACTGTCTCATTCGCTGTCCTCAGAGCCAGTGGATCGTCTGCCCATGCTGTTGGTCGCCAACCTCCATGACATCCGCTGCACTTCCCTGAGTGGCTCCACATCCCGGCTGGCCTCCATCGCCACCAAGCAGGCCATGGCTATGGACTTCATCTATGCGGCAGAGACCGTCTGCTGGATCGATGTGGGTGACACCCCTGCCGCCACCCAGCTGAACTGCGCCAGCATCCCTGACCTCAAGACCGTCACAAACATCCGCACCATTAACATCTCCCTGAGCCTGCAGCGTGAGTAGTAGTTTGGTTTTCTGTGTATGGCAAAGCTAAATTTCAAATTTGACTTGTTCCTTTTTTATTTAGTGTTGGTGTCTTGGTCACAGCTCAGTTATAAAATCCTTCAGTGTGTTAACTCTTCCGCTTTAGCTGTAACAGTATCAGTCTCAACTTCCAATGGTAAATGCGTTGTAACCGCTTATGTGGTTGGCGATCACTTTCAGTTGATAACGCTGTTTTAAATGAAATCCAATATGGATGTAGACTCACTGACTCACTCACTGTATTGAATTGAATAAGCTCTGGTTTATAGTAATGGTCCTTTCTGCTGACACAGTGTTCCTATAAAAAAGTTGTCAGGTACACTGAGGACATGACGGTTTAGCTGTAGTCTGCCAGCGAATGAAAAATGAAGGCCTTGCGTAAGGGCACACAAGTAGCTCTTGTGTAATCAGTTCCAGTTGTCAGCTCAGCATGCGTGAAATGTGCACACGTTGCCTCAGGAATCAAATTGTCGATTTTGCAATGATGTGTAGCAATGCAGCTTATTCCGATACCAGAACAAAAGCGCCACGATTGACATAATTTAATTCAAATGTTATCAAAAAGTGATCAGATAGGATAAAACCTTTATTTAATCCAATTTATTATGTGGCTAATAACAAAATTTGCTCTTTAGTTTGTATTTATAATGGACGACATTACAATGTATTCAGACCCAACCCTAGTCATCGGATGCATCCGAACTCCCATCATTGATTTCTGCCACAAAGACACTCACTGACTCTCATCTCTTGAGCAGCACACATGCAAACACTTCCCTTTGAGTGGCTTTCTCATGTAATGCTGACATCTCTGATTACGAGAGACAAGGTTTGTCAGCCAGGCAAATAAAAACAAAGTCATTACTCTCTGAGAAAGGGGGAGCAGAGATGTAGACAAAATATAAAAAAGCCAGGCTGTGGGTTTGTGCTGTTGCTCATACGCGGGTGTGTGTGGGAAACGTTCCCTTGAGAATTAGCCCCAGGCATGGAACAGCAGATGCGAAGAAAACAAGTGAAGACGTTGGGTGTGTAGACTCTGAAAGGTGGCTCAGGAAAACCTGCGACACGGTTAGAAGTGCCTCGGCTCACATCCACTTCAAATGAAGCTTGTGTAACTGCTGTCACCACCGACAGCCGGGGCTGAGCCGAGGCTACGGGGCTCACTGAACCCCAGCGTCCTAAAATGTTTTTTTTTCCAGCTGATTCACTGCACTCTCATGAGCTGACCACATCTCATCTCACCCCTGATTGTGTTGGCGTGCTTCTGTGGCTTTTTTTTTGTCCCTGCTCTGTTAAGTGTTCTGATGGGTGAATGAGGGCGGGGAGGAGGAGGAGAGAGAGAGAGAGAGAGAGACAGACAGACAGACAGACAGACAGACAGACAGACAGAGAGGGGGACCCTGAGAGAAACACTGAAGAGACAGGGGACAGATAAAATGAGAGGGAGAGAGAGAGAAGGTAGTGATTTTCTGTACCTGTGTGTGTGTGTGTGTGTGTGTGTGTGTGTGTGTGTGTGTGTGTGTGTGTGTGTGTGTGTGTGTGTGTGTGTGTGTGTGTGTGTGTGTGTGTGTACGAGTGGTCATGCAGATGGTATTTACATTCCTCGGTTGGGTTATGTCAGCCTGAACAGCCTCTACATTCCTCTGGCCGTCTCAGGTCCTGTCCAGTCAGGTCACTTAAACACGCTCATAGCTGGGGCTCAGAAACACACACACACAACCGAAATACCTTTAACTCATGCATTCATTACTCAGTGACACATTGAGATTCAGATTATGTTTGTGTTCTCTTTAGAATATGAAAGGCTTCCACTAGATGTTTGTGCATTTGAGTCAATTAAGAGACCAGTTAAAATAAAAATCATTGCATTTATTTACTTTCAGCACCCTTTGTTGCTGCAGTGATTTATTGTATTATCTTACTTTTTACATTTGTCTTTCTCTGATGTTGAAAGCAGAATTTAGGTAAAATTTATAATTTAATATAATCGAATGCTGATATCAGAAAGTTAAGACAATCAGGTAAACGACTTTCTGTTAAATTAGTTTTGCAGCGTGCATGATTGGATCTTGACGTACATTGCACATGCTGTTTGATTTCAGTGTGTTCCCTTTGAAGGGTGTTGAAGTGCTCATTTCAGGTGAGGTGGCTGTGGGAACCCCGACTGTGTGAGTGCACTCGGGTCAGTTGTGGGGTTTCAGCTCTGCTAAGTCACTCAGGAAGCAATCAGACTAACGGTCAAGAGGCTCTTTGCATTTTGGCAGTGACTCCACATTTTTCGATGTTGCGTCACTTTGGGCTTTCAGCTGCGATAAGAGAGCAAAGACCTCCTTACTCTGGTGGAGCTGAGCTGAGTCAGAGCTGTTTTATAAAATGATTGTCAACCTTGACCCGTGTGAATTCGGCCTTGTTCCTGATTTACTCATCTGCCCTCCCATCACTCAAAGATGAACCTGCTCTTTTCAGAAACAATAATCCGATAATGAATGCACCAACATGGGGTTTGTGTCAGTTCTGTTCTCGGTTTTATAGCCAGCATGGGCTCAGGTGCACTCCCTAAAAGTGTGATGGGCAGACCTGGGGATTGTCCTAAGATGGATATTGATGAAATTGTGGAGGCGAGGGGGGTTTGCTGCAGGCTTCTCACAAACCGGGTGATTTATAGCTTGTGGGAGCCCAAGAGAGAGGAGGGCAGATAAGTAGACGAGGGCTGCAGATGTTGCCTGCTCTGTTTGCGATTCCCCGACTGGGAAGATAAAAGGGGAGCAGATCCTACTCATCCCTTCCTCTCCACCCTCCGAGCAGAACTCCACAGCAGGGACCAGCACTTCTCCCCATATCCCACTGTCCAACATTCAGTCCTTCTTCCGATCTCTTTCTAGTCTGTTCTTTAGGCACTTTTTTTTTCAACCAGAATACATTAACTTATATTTTCATGGAGAAAAAAGGCCCAGGGCTTCCTGTCGCTCTTTCTCATTGAGAACTAGAATGTTCCCCAGAAGACTGCACACCCCCGCAAACGCCCAACAGTTATATCCCTCATATTTTTCATTTAGATCCATGTATTATTCCCTGGGAAAACATGGAGAAAAAATTCAAAAACACCATATCTTACAAAAAACAAATAAAAATCCTGGATCCGCCCCCTGATCCGGATCAAAATTTAATCATAATTCGAAACTCCCTTCACCAAACTTAATGGAAATCTGTCCAGTAGTTTTTATGTAATACTTGGTGAAATGTGATTTCAGTTGCTGTGTATGAATATCTAACACAGTCTATTGACCTGAAGGACCTGTTTTGTTTTATCTACATTTTATTTTCTCCACCCAATAACCTCTATTTTTCACTGGCTGCATGTGGGGGATTTAAAAGTGGCCCAACGTTTATCATTAAATTACCTAAATCACTGCCTCTTCTATTGAGGTCACGTGTCAGATCCTTATGGAAAATCATAATTGCTAAATTTTGAATTTGAGCCCTAGAGAGGTCAAAGAGGCTTCCTCCCAGATTAAGAGGATCTTCATGGCAGAGGGAGAATTATAGAAACAGCATGATGATGCTTTTCTGCTTTGCTCCAACAGGTACATTTTAAGAATACTTGCAAAGTAGGTGAACACATGCAAACAGAGTCTGGTCTTATATGTGTTATTCGGGCAGAATGTGTGTTTGCTGTTGCCAGTGGCCCCCCACCCCCACCCGGCGGTCTGTGAAACGTTTCCACAGTGTAGCGTGAGCTGGTAGGTGTTTAGGGCAGGAAGTGAAAAGAGGTTGTAAGGGCAGGGGTTGTTACGTGAAGAGAAAGGGGTGGGGTCATTTGGTTTCCTAGCAAACTGTCCACTTACTAGAAGCTGAATGAGTGATGATGTCGTAAGACTGACTGACTCTCTGGATAACGGGGTCCACTAGTCGCTGCATTGCACAAGCGGCTCTCCGCTGTCTTTGTGAGTCTAATCAATACCTTGTGCAGCCAGGCTTCCAGCTGGATTTCTTTAGAGGCGTATGGGTTAAGGGCTGATACCAATGGGAGTATCACTTTCCCTCAGAGCTGCATGACAAACTTTCCCCCTTAGTCACAACTTGGTACTGATGTTTATGAAACATCTTGGACTGGTTTTCACTCTTTCCTTTTTCATTTTTTTACTAGCTCATGTATTTACGACTATATCCATTTTTTTCAATGTGAGACGACTGTCGATAAATTACTTCCACATTGGCGGCGAACCAGAACATAGAATGTTTAGATATGAATTTATTTCCCTCTCAGAATTTCTTTTGTTTTTCTTGCCATGATCCCATCCTCCATGCTGCTTATAACACCAAGCATAATAGAAGTCCCATGTGGGGCAGGCCTTTTGAAGCTGTGTGAGCGTTTGGTAGGTGGGGTAGAGAGTTTCTCCATTGGGCCCAGATGTTTGTTTTATGTTCTGTTGTGCAACTTGCTTCAGTTCTGTCTCTGTGCAACATGGCTGTCATTGTCAGGGGCTCAGGATCTGACATCTTTATTTATATCTCTAATGAATAGTCAAAGCCTTGAGACAGGCTGTCTGCAGACGTGTGATACCCCACTTGTGTACCTCAACATCAAAGTTGTCCCTCGGAATAACCGGAGAAACACCTGTGGTCACTTTGATAGTGCATGTGTGAGTGGTGAGCTTGTGTGATATGCATGTGTGCATACAGTGAACTGCTTTGAAAGGAGGCACTGCGGCAGCTGTTAAAACACAAGGCTGTATGTATCTCCATGCCCCCCCTTCAAGCTCGGTCTCCCTGTGGTCTGGGACCTCTGCATCTACAGGATGGAGTTCTCAGAGAGTGAGAAATGTTTCCACTGCTAACTTAGCACAACTCCCAATGCTGGTCATACAGTATATCTAAAAAAACGGTGTCCATCTGCAACTGCTTCCTCTTTTCAGGTTGGCTAAGTAAGCAGCAGGGGTTACATCATTTCAAGTTCCTTTTTGTGAGAGGCCTTGTGACAATTCTTTTACATCACTTTTTTGAGTTAAACCTGGATTGACTACTAAAATGCATTCGTATGTCACGTTTCTGTGTTTAAAGTCCGGAATAAAGACAGGAAGTACATTGCACAAGTGAGAACTAGTGATTTATGAACAATGTGTTTTCCAATACTATCAGCAAAAACACCACATAATAAAAAAATCTGGAGAAGAAAATTGTTCTTGACTTCAGTAGATGTTAACCAAGCACCACTTCCACTGATTTGGCCGAACACCTTATCAAGACATCTTTAATCCGGCTTAATTCTTTTAACCAGTCACTTGTCTGATTTTCATTGACAATGGTGGTGAAGACCACAACTTCCACGATCCCACGCTGCTTCACAACCTCATCAAACTAGGTCTTTTTTTTCTTGTTTTGATTCATAGATGCCTCGTGGCCTGAGATATATATGGCACATTTTAAATGTTTGTGAACATTCAAAGAAAACCCTAGTTTAATATTAGTGGCATCATGTGCTTCCTTATTTTTGTGAAGGAAGTTGTACTTAGGTCTTTGTTCGACCAGTCAAAGATGTGAAAAAAATCCTGCAGCGGAAACACCTTAATATGTGTTGTGTCATATTGGTTAATTAATCCTGTGCAGGTACAATAGGTTCACAGCTCCTTTGACCTAATGAAAACTACCTTCATCTGATTTAAAGGGTGTTAGGCAGTATATCCAAAACCCAGGCAAAGACAAAGTGTTGACTCTCCCTTACTGCTGTGGTCCAGTGACAGGCCTTCACCTCTCGCTTTTTATCTGTCGCCTTTTGTGTTTCTTTCCCTCCCCCATGCACCGCTCACCTTACTCAAAGACGAGTGAAGGACAGAGGCTCATTAATTCACTGCTTTTATTTAGTGTTTCACGAGAGTGGGCACTTGTAAGGAGAAGGTCACAGTATCATAAAATGATGCCGTTTTGTCCGGGTAAATGGCCAAGACCTGTTTGACTGTACACTCATGCTGCTCTGTTTTTCTAATGCTTCTGTTCTGTGCTCTCCTCCTCGCTCCTCTGCATCTCTCAGATGTCGAGCAGATGGCAATCGACTGGCTGACCGGAAACTTCTACTTTGTGGACGACGTGGATGACCGCGTTTTTGTCTGCAACAAGAACGGCCAGACATGTGTGACCCTGCTGGACCAAGAGCTGTACAACCCTAAAGGCATCGCTTTGGACCCAGCCATGGGGTCTGTACTTCTCTCCAGCCCTCTTGACCTAACGCTACCCTCTGTGCTGTTTTAGCAACGCTTGAGAGGAAAAAGCTGTCTTATGATCCGGCGACGTGCTGACGAAGCAGGCAGACAGAAATAAAAGCACTTCTTCCAGATGCATAGAAGGACAGATACTGGTCTGCCACATAAACGCTTTGTGGTTCCCTTTTTTTGAGAGTATCACTTCTCTATTGTAATGACTTCATTTTTGGTTAATTGTGTAATGTTTAGATGAGTTTATACATCATTTAAATTGCAGTATTTTATTTGAAAAATTCTCTCTTGTTATTGAAATTCTTTTTCCCATCTCCTTGCCTTTATCTTAACCTCCCCATCCTTTCCCTCTCCTTTCTGCTGCTACAGTAAAGTGTTCTTCACAGACTATGGGTCAACGCCGAGGGTGGAGCGCTGTGACATGGACGGCCAGAATCGCACAAAGCTGGTGGATAGCAAGATTGTCTTCCCACACGGCATCACCCTGGACCTGGTCAACCGGCTGGTGTACTGGGCTGACGCGTACCTGGACTACATCGAAGTGGTCGACTACGAGGGCAAAAACCGACACACCATCATCCAGGGCCTGCTGGTGAGCTTTGAAGCATGGTTGGATTGGTGTGCACCCACATATGAAATTGCAACTTCAGAGCATGGTCTTTCAGTTGGAGAGCGGGACTTAATTGATTTCATGTTCAGATTTGTAATGCTCTTACTCAAATATACCCTGCTTGTGCTTAGATTACTACGCTCCAGCTTCAGTTCTTGGACTGTTCTCCCATGATGCAGTCAGGGAAGCGCTTCCTCTCCATGATGAGAGAATGGAGAGAGCTTCTTCCTGCAGGCCATCCAAACACCTAGGGCACAACACCCACCCACACCACACCCCCTAAATGTCTTAATATTCCATATCCTTTCTATCATATTCATTACAAGCTGAACACCACAACTACCCCAGCCTGATGTTGCACAGCTCATGTTTGCACATAAACTGCACATGCCTGCACGAAATATCTCAGATTTCTACTCTTCTCCTGGATTTTTTCTTGGGCGCTCAGATTTTTGTGTGCAGCCTGTCAAATTCTTCAACCAATAGAATGCCGGGGGAAATTGTCCCGCCCTCATTGTGGGTGAATTAGCTTTATGTCTTTGAAAGTGGTTACTTTTATCCGAGAAATCTGAGAGAACAGAAGCAGCATGACCACGAGGAGAAGAGATAAGGCTGGAGCACAGGGAATCTAAGCACAAGCAGGGTTTTGAGTGAGAGCATTAGAACACCTGAACGTGAAATGTATAAATTCTGCTCTCAACCTGAAAGACCATACTCTTGAACAACGAAAGGAAAACTGGTCAATTGTTCAGCTTTCATTTTAAAGGTTGCATGTCACCAAACAGCAATAATCTTGTCTTCGAGAACACAAAACATCTGTTTTCCGAATCTGTACCATCATTGATTTGATCTCATCATCTTTAGAGGCAGTGCTGTTTTCCACTTGTCTCCTGTGAATCTGGACAAAGAGTCCGCCTGTCCTGGGCACAAGTCCTTTTTATTGCCTTGATTGATATTACTAAAGGAGTGTGTGATTTTCCTGGCCAGTGCCTCTCTAAACATATTAGTGTCCTCCTCGGGAAGCTTGGCTCAAACTTATAGTGGAGTAATGATCTTAATGAAATCAGGGCTGATTGGTGGTGTGTGTCTGTGTGCGTGTGTGTGTGTGTGTGTGTGTGTGTGTGCATGTGCGTGTGTGTGTGTGTGCGAGAAAAAGAGATAGCCCATACATCTTTCTGACAGTAGAGGTGAGCAGAATACACCAGTATAAAAGTTAAACCTCTGTTTAGCAGCATACAGGAAGTGGAGCCATGGTGCTGCCCCGTGCCGAAGTTTACATAAACCCTATATCTCTACGTCTGTGTTTGTCTGTCTCTGTTTGATGCTGATAAATAGTTTGTTAAGAAAGTTTCATTTTGCAGAATTTTGCCAGGCAGCGTTCAAGATAAAACATGTACACAATGTTATCACGCAAGCTATTAGTCATGCACCATGAGCTGCTCTGCTGAAAACGTCAGCATTTTCAAAGGCAAACTCAAGACAACGTTTTAATTTGCTTAATTGTCTCATTGCCTTATCAGATTGAGCACCTATACGGACTTACTGTGTTTGAGAACTATCTGTACGCGACAAACTCAGATGAAGGCAACCTCAACCCCAAGACCAGTGTGATCCGAGTGAACCGCTTCAACAGCTCCGACTTCCAGGTGGTGACGCGGGTAGACCGGGGAGCTGCGCTGCACGTGTATCACCAGAGGCGCCAACCACAAGGTGCGCGCTCAACAGGGCATAGCTGAAATCTGAACTTCTCTGATTCATCCACTGACAAATCTTACCATTGCATGACTGTTGTTTTTGTGTCCTGTTCTCCTTCCTCAGTGCGCAGCCATGCATGTGCCCTGGATCAGTTTGGGAAGGCTGGAGGTTGCTCTGACATCTGTCTGCTGAGCAACAGCCACAAGACACGCACCTGCCGCTGTCGCTCTGGATTCAGCCTCGGCAGTGATGGAAAGTCCTGTAAGAGTGAGTATCAAGCAGAGGAGGGATTTTGATATTGCAAAGATGAACGCTTTCACCATTAGCATTTCTGATTGAATAAAGATGAAGTAATTAAAGGAGAAACATTATGCACATAATCAAATTCATTATTTTGAATTGTGTTATTATTTGAAAGGGAAAAACTGAAAAAGCATGAATATCAGTGGTTCCAAATTTGCTTGCAGAAGTAACGACATAACTGAGATTGTTTTCCTTTTCCTCCCCCCCTAACCCAGAACCAGACCATGAGTTGTTCTTGGTCTATGGTAAGGGTCGTCCTGGAATCATCAGGGGCATGGACATGAATGCGAAGGTGCCTGATGAGTACATGATCCCCATTGAGAACCTGATGAACCCCAGAGCTCTGGACTTCCACGCCGCCAGTGAATACATCTACTTCGCTGATGCCACCAGCTACATAATTGGACGACAGAAGATAGACGGCACGGAGAGAGACACCATATTAAAAGAAGGTGAGAGCTTTGCACAGGAATCTAGAATACATTTCTTCTTTCTAACCAAATCCAAGCTGCTACAAAGAAGAGGATAAGAATTCAGTCAGGTTATTCCATATCTTTTCCACTTTATTCTCTGCGTTATCCTGAATTGGCCAGCTAACAGTTCCTCTTTCACACTGGCTTCTTCTACTTATCTCAGGTATCCACACAGTGGAGGGGATAGCGGTGGACTGGATGGGAGGTAATCTCTACTGGACAGATGACGGGCCTAAGAAGACTATTAGCGTTGCCAGGCTGGAGAAGGCTTCACAGACCCGCAAGACTCTCATTGAGGGAAAGATGAGTCATCCTCGTGCCATTGTGGTAGACCCCCAGCATGGGTGAGACACTGGAGGGGGAGCGCATTGTTATTTTAATGGATTCTTCATTAATGAGAAAAGTTGTTACTCCAGTTATAATTTCTGGCTGCAGCATCATTCACTAGTGGGATGGTTCAGTTATTTGCAGCTATGTGGGCTGCCTGTTCTGTAGGTTTTTGTTGAACTCTTCGGTTACATCTGTGTGTGGGAGCTGGTGAGTTTTCAAAATATTTTCTTTTGGTAAGACCATCCTTTTTATTTTTGTAGGATGCTCCATCAAAGAGCATGAAAACTTCAGAGCTTTATTTTGAAGTCTCCAGCTCTCACAGAAATGTCTTATCGCACTTCTGAATGTGATGTGGTCTTATCTCCCAGATGGATGTACTGGACGGACTGGGAGGAAGACCCCACGGAGAGCAACAGAGGCAAGATCAAGAAGGCTTGGATGGATGGGTCACATCACCAAGTGTTCCTGACAAGCAAGACGGTTCTGTGGCCCAACGGCTTGAGCCTCGACATTCCCCAGGGCATTCTGTACTGGGTAGACGCTTACTACGACCGCATTGAGTTGGTTTACCTCAACACCACTGAGCGAAAGGTTGGTGATGCTCAGGAATAAGAATAGATATAAATGTGTTTACAGCTGATTTAGGGAATATTGCTTTTTCTCAAAATCTCAGAATTTTGTTCTTCGGCATGTCCCTAAGACTAATTGCTGATCAGAGTTGCTAATTTACAGGATCTTAAACAAGATTCAAAAACGATTTTAAAAGTGCTGAATTCTCTTGATGCCTCAGGTGGTGTACGAGGGGCAAGAGCTGAACCACGCCTTCGGCTTATGTCATTACAAACAATTCCTCTTTTGGAATGAATATCGAGGAGGCAGCATCTTTAAACTGGACCAGGCTACCAAGACAGTCACCCTACTCCGCAATGAGAGGCCACCCATATTCGAGATCAGAGTGTACGATGCACACCAGCAGCAAGGTATTATGTCCCTCCATTCTAGTTTAAAATGAGAAAATGTGTGTATCGTGGTTGCTGTACTCAGTCTCTGTCCTTGGTTTGTCTTTGTGTGAAGGCTCCAACACATGTCGAGTGAACAATGGCGGCTGCAGCAGCCTGTGCCTCGCTATCCCTGAAGGCAGGTCCTGCGGCTGTGCTGACGATCAAATCCTGGATGTCGATAATGTCACCTGTAAAGGTACTTAGCTGCTTCACCAGTCGAGAGGTTATAAAGCTCAATGTGGAAGGTCATGGAAAATTCATTACTCAGCAGGAGTTGAAGCGAGTAAAGGATTCTCGCCTGTACTTTTGCAATGTTCTGTGTTTGCTCCTCTTCTCCAAATCTGGGGAATAGTTTTGAACCATCTCCACCGATATTCGTGTAACTTTAAAGGAGAGACAAAAGCTGACCTAAGCACTATAAAGATTTGCTCTTGTCTCAGTGGTCCATCTGTTTCTGCTTCTACCCCTGATCTCATCTCCAGCCAACCCCTCCTACGTGCCCCCGCCGCAGTGCCAGCCCGGGGAGTTTGCCTGCAAGAACAACCGCTGCATCCAAGAGCGCTGGAAGTGTGACGGCGACAACGATTGTCTGGACAACAGCGACGAGGCCCCTGAGCTGTGCCGTAAGTGAGCCACGTCACCGTCGTCATTGGTTACGCAGCAACACACGGATAAACAAAAATTCAGTTAAAAGGTTTTAGTTAATGTGAACCGACACAGCGCAAACTATAGTTTCCAAGATTGTCTGTTTCCATGCTGTGTAATGGGGCTGTAATTTTACTGGCCAGCTTTCTCCTCATCAGGCGATTGTGAGAAACAGGGACTCATATTGGTCTTGGATGTTCTTTACTATTTTATACTTAAAGTGACGTACTTGAATAGTTAAATGGTTATTTATCAAACATTTTCTGTTTTTTTCTCTATCCCAGACCAGCACACGTGCCCAGCTGACCGATTCAAATGCCAGAACAACCGCTGTATCCCTCTGCGATGGCTTTGTGATGGTGACAATGACTGCGGCAACGATGAAGATGAGTCCAACACCACCTGTTCTGGTGCGTATAAAGTTGTATAAAATCTTCTGTTACTCAGAGATCATGTGAGTTCTTCTGTCATCTTTTAATATGCTGAAAATGAACATCCTATATAATGTGAATGGAATCATGATCTGCAACTTGAAGCAATGAGGGATTTAGTTTTACTCAAGAATCATGTGGGGATGTGACGGCAGAATTAACAAATATAGCAGCATTCAGTGGAGGATTTTTGATAAAAGTGTTTCTACTGAGAAGAAGTATGTGTTGACATCAAGAGACAAATAAAAAGCAAGTTGCATCTGCAGCAGATAGATTGGAATCGTAAAATCAGTGTGGTTGATGATTCAGAAACTGACCAGGAGGACATATTCATCTACTGTTTCAGTGACACTGGGCTGAAATGCAGCGGTGGTCCTTGGCCAACTCAATTTGTTCCTTTTCATAAGAGCTGTGTCAGTGTCTCACATAAATTTACACATTGTCTTTAGCTCAATTAAGATAAAGGGAACTTCCAAGATTGTTAATCACTTTTTGTAGAAATAGATTATGGGAAATGAAGTTAAGCTCTGATATATTTGGTCTTTAAGATGTCTTCTTTAACAGTCATCACTTAATGCAAGCTGAGTCAGGGATGTCATAAAAGGAAAGAGGACTTGACTGTTTTATACATTGTTCCCCTTCCAGCTCGTACCTGCCCACCAAACCAGTACCCCTGTGCCAGCGGGCGCTGCATCCCCATCTCCTGGACATGTGACCTGGATGACGACTGTGGAGATCGCTCAGATGAACCAGACTCCTGTGGTGAGTCTTCACTGCACATACTGTTGATTTTGCAGGATTTGCACAGATGACAAACATGCTTATGATTTTTTCTCTTCCCTCTTCTCAGCATACCCAACCTGCTTCCCTCTGACACAGTTCACCTGTGCCAACGGCCGCTGCATCAACATCAACTGGCGCTGTGACAACGGTGAGCATCATCTGCTTTTGCTTTTCGTGCAGCTGTACTTAAAAACAACCCAGCAGCTGACGATGAAATCTTGTGTGACTGCGTGTGCACAGACAACGACTGTGGAGATAACAGTGACGAAGCAGGCTGCAGCCATTCCTGCTCCAGCGTCCAGTTCAAGTGTAACAGCGGTCGCTGCATCCCAGAATACTGGACCTGCGACGGCGACAATGACTGTGGAGACTACAGTGACGAGACTCACGCCAACTGTACTAACCAGGGTAGGCGGGAGTACTGTGTCCACCAAACTGCCATAATCTGTTTATTGCATTGTCTCCTCTATCTCAGTGATGCAAATAAAACTTGTTTTCGTCCTCAGCCTCTTCGAGCTCTCACCACATACATGCCCTGTCTCTCACATTGTTTACTGTACATGTTGCAGTTAAATAGAGGTTATCATAATGATCCCATTTCCTCTCCGCTGCATGCCCCTGCCTGCTCCGGGCTTCCACTCATTTACAGAGAATCCTCTCTGTTGCACTGTTCAGAATGTGATTATGCTTTGTGGTTAGATAACAATTAAACTCTTTCAAGCCACACATGTTTTGACTGCTGCGAAGGACATGAATTTACATGTCCAGAGTGGAACGATGACTTTAGCTGGTTAACGGCTCTTTGTGATGATGACTATGACACTGTCATATCTCAGTGTTCTGCTCTTTCCTCAGCTGTCAGTCCGCCTAAAAGCATACGCTCCTGCACGCTGTCCGAGCTGTATATCCTGTTTGATCCATGCAGAACTGCAGCCAACTGCTGTCAAGCCTCAGCATGCAAAAACCGGGCACAGCCTGACCTGTTGGTTTAATAAGCAGGCTGTGCTTTGTGTGTGTGTGTGTTTGTGTCTGGCTGTGTGTGTGTTTGTGAGCTCTCTCAGCCTGCCGTCTGGAAGTCATTAGCTAAAATAAAAAAGCAATACTATCACCTTCCCCTCCTGTATATTGTGTTCTGTGCTGAAAGGTCCCCGGTCCATTTCCTGCTCTAGCCGTGCCAAGCGCTGACCTTTGCCATGAGGGGATGTCATTGTGCCACCTCCTCAGTGGGGCCTTTAATCTGCCTCTGACATCAGTCAGTGAGCTGTGTGTGTCATTGTTGTTTAACTTGGCTCAGCGTCAGGTTGTTAACTCAGCTTTCCAGCAAACCTACACATTAATTAATGTCTGGAATGGCCTATTCTTTCTCTTCTCAGTTTTGGCGAAGTATATGTGTGTGTTGTCTGTGTGTCAGTGTTGTCTGCTGGTTGTGACTCCAGGATGATTATTTTTCAGTTGTGGATATATGGTGGTATTTTGTTGCTTCTTTGACGTTGGCTGAACTGCACACTCTTTTTTTCTTTTCTCACTTTCACTCATTGTCTTTGCTTCTTTTTCTGTGCAGCGACTCGTCCTCCGGGCGGCTGCCATGTGGACGAGTTCCAGTGTCGGATGGATAGCCTGTGCATTCCCATGCGTTGGCGCTGTGATGGTGACACGGACTGCATGGACCTGAGTGATGAGAACAACTGTGAGGGGGTCACTCACATGTGTGACCCTGCGGTCAAGTTCAGCTGCAGGGACTCTGGTAAGGATGATTTAAACTGTGCAACGTACAAGACGTCGGTTAAGAGTGTTGAATCTTCTAGAACTTATTTCCTCCTTGAGTTGTGACAAATTACTGAACAAGTTAATGCTCAATCACACCACAAAGCGTCAGTGGGAAATGTATCTGTATGTGCGTCATGCAGTGGCTGCTCTTTATGACAAACTGAAAACAAAGAGGAAAGTTATTACCATTGCATCTCATTTGGCGAGTACATATAAAATTTTGGACTCAAATGTCAGCTCTGTCATGATGGTTTATCATTGTTTAACAGCTCAGATTAAAATCAGTGAGTTCATTTTTCCCTCCTGAGCAATTCTGCTGATTGTTATTTCATTTAAATGAATTGATTATTGTTCCAAACTGTAGCTGAACTCTGATGTGACAGAGCCCTGAAACCTATTAAAACCGATTTCTATCAATATATCAAGATTAAAATATGAAAACAAATAACGTTGACATTTCCTGGTGTTGTCAGCTCGCTGCATTAGCAAGGCCTGGGTGTGTGACGGCGACAGTGACTGTGAAGACAACTCGGATGAGGACAACTGCGAGGCGTTGGTGTGCAAGTTGTCTCACCACATGTGTGCTACCAACGATTCCATCTGTCTGCCCGTCGAGAAGCAGTGTGATGGCACCGACGATTGTCCGGACGGATCTGATGAGAAGCTTTGTGGTAAAACATTCTTTACACACAGAAACATTTCTGTACATCAGGCACAACACGGAGATGTGTCCAATACCTTGTTATTTTGTCCTGTGATATTTACAAACACCACAAACACTACACACAGCTCACAGCCCTCCTGTCTTGGACGCTCTCCAGCTCTGTCATCTGTTTCTTGCCTGCAGATTTGTGTTCATTGGACAACGGTGGTTGCAGCCACAACTGCAGCATCATTCCCGGGGAGGGCTTCATGTGTTCCTGTCCCCTGGGTATGGAGCTGGGAGCTGACAACAAGACCTGCCAGATTCAGAGCTTCTGCGCCAAACACCTCAAGTGCAGCCAGAAGTGCGAGCAGGAGAAATCCAGCGTAAAGTGTTCCTGCTACGAGGGCTGGGAACTGGAATCTGACATGGAGAGCTGCAAAAGCACTGGTGAGGAAACACTTGGACTTGTGGCTCAAGTTTTTTCACCAATACAAAGTGAAAATTGAGGTTTTCAGATCTACAATATTGATTCAGCTTTGTATATATTTAGTTTGCAATGGAAAATGCTATTTCTGTATTCCTACATTTATTTATTTCTCTATTAACACCACTATAACCAATCAGGCTTCAGACTGAGTTAAGCCCACCTAATTAATTGACATATGGACACAGAAATACATAAATAAGTAAATGCATAAATAAATAAATGAAGAAATACAGAAATAGCCCCTTTCATCATAAACATTATTTATTTATTGATTGAATTTAGTGGATCGTGGTTTTTGAAGGTATTTTTCTCCAGTTGTTTTTACTCCAAAACCAACAAGGGTGAATTTTTTAAAATCTGGACTCGGGGAAGAGATTCACTTTGTTGCGGCTCTTTCACTCCTCTGGGTTTTACCTCTCTGCCTTCAGATACGTTCAAGCCCTTCATCATCTTCTCCAACCGCCACGAGATCAGACGGATTGAGCTTCACAAGGGGGAGTTCAGTGTGCTGGTGCCAGGCCTGAGGAACACCATCGCCCTGGACTTTCACCTGAACCAGAGCACCCTGTACTGGACTGATGTGGTGGAGGACAAGATCTACCGTGGGAAACTGTCTGACAATGGAGGTGAGGCATCCAACCCAGCTGCAGCTCTCTGTAATTTTAGGCTACGGTGAAAGATCAATGGGGAAGTGGAATGAACGGCCACTCAGAACGGTGTAATTTACATTGTAATGAGATAATTTTTCAGTGTCTTCCCTTTGAGAATGAAATAAAAACAGTCGAGGGGATTGTTCTTTATGAGATAGCAAATCATGTTTGTGCTATTAACTGTGCATTTCTGGGAAATTAACTTCGACTGAGCGAGTACACTCTGTAATTTCTCTGAGCCAGAAAGAGTCTGTGGTCAGCAGCGGCGGTTCGTGACCCTGAATAAATCTCCCAGGTCATTGTTGGCCCTTTCCTGCTCCAAAACCCCAGGTCTCCTTGCCAATCAAGGTTGTGTTCCCTGCACAGCACTTAGGGGGCACACGGAAGGCTTTGTCTCTTCCCATTTATCTCAGTTCTTGCTGTGCGTGACTGCAGCCAGAACACTGATGCAGCGTAGGAGGCACAACACATTCTAGTTCCCGTTCCCAGCCCTCCAACAGGGCTTCTGAGCGGAGACATTGTGAATAACTCATGCATCAGCTCCTGCTGCTTGTTATCGAAGCAAATTCAGCATCTCCAAAGTTATTGGCATTCACCGGTTAGTGCCAACTGCTTAATAAAGATGCCCCAAACCCACACATCCTCACAGGAAGCCAGTCTAACTCCAGCATTCCTTTAAGACAATGGAAGTAGAGCTATCCCTCTGCCTCTAATTACTACTGGAAGGACTTGTGAAAAACTTGTCTGATCGCCCTGAACCAGAGATGATCACACATTTTGGTTTACATGAGAGCCAGTGATTTCTGGGAAATAATAAAAAGAGAGAGGTCTTTCTTAGAAGTGGGGCAGTGAAGTCACGCTGACAGGCGTGGCAGCAGTGCATGTCGTTCACTGACAGATTCCATAGGAGAAAAGAATTCTAAACAGTTCAGTGTTGTAGTAATTTGTTGTTTTTTTACTCTGAACCATATGTGCTGGCTTGAGATCTGCTCAACCTGGAGAGTGTTACATGAGCCAAGCTATTAAACTAAATGAGGGGAATTACAGCAGCTTTTTTTTCTACTTAAAAGACCAAAATGCTATGAAATAAAACAAAATCCAATTTTCTCTGCGTTGTGTTTGGTTCAGCTCTGACCAGCTTTGAGGTGGTGATCCAGTACGGACTGGCTACTCCAGAGGGCCTGGCTGTGGACTGGATCGCAGGAAACATCTACTGGGTGGAGAGCAATCTGGATCAGATTGAGGTGGCCAAACTGGACGGGACCATGAGAACCACCCTGCTGGCTGGGGAGGTGGAGCATCCCCGGGCTATTGCCCTAGACCCTCGTGATGGGTAAGAGTATTATGCTAATTTCAAAGTGGCATGTAGCCGACAGTATGTATATATTAAAATCTCTGTACTGTAATAATCCCTTGAATTGATGATTTTTACCATATGTCTGCAGTATTCTGTTCTGGACTGACTGGGATGCCAGTCTGCCCAGGATTGAGGCAGCATCTATGAGCGGTGAAGGTAGAAGAACCATCCACAAGGAAACAGGCAGTGGCGGCTGGCCCAACGGACTCACTGTGGACTACATGGAAAGACGCATAGTCTGGATTGATGCCAGGTACCACTTGCTTCTCGTCTCTGCATATGCAGAGTGCTCTCATCGCGCTGCATCCACCCACTCACTGATTGCATCACTCACTCGCTGTTTTTTTCCCCATTTCTTGTCATTATGTAATTGTTTTAATAAACATGCAGAGGTGCTATGCTTATGTAACACTACCAACACACTAACAGACACATGTGGTCACACGAACAACATGCACATACTTAAGCTGATGCACATGTTACCCCTGTTATGTAGAGTGAACACCTCTGCTTTTAACTCCCATCCAGGTCTGACGCCATCTACTCTGCCAAGTACGACGGTTCTGGGCTGATTGAAGTGCTGCGAGGTCACGAATATCTGTCCCACCCATTCGCGGTGACCATGTACGGAGGCGAGGTCTACTGGACTGACTGGAGGACTAACACTTTGGCCAAAGCCAACAAATGGACAGGACACAACGTCACTGTTGTCCAGCGCACCAACACGCAGCCCTTTGACTTGCAGGTCTATCACCCGTCCAGACAACCCCAAGGTACGTTGCACAGCAGAGTCAAATGCTCTGAAGAAGATTCACTCCCCTGCTTGTCAGCACAGCCGACTAATTTGGACTTTAACTCAGAGGCTAGTGGTGACAAGCTCGCAGTTCATTGCTGACCATGTTGTTTCTTAGCTCCTATTCTCTGTAGACAGCTGACCTTTCCAGAGCTGTGAGACGCGTTGTCTCCTCACACCAGGAGCAATCTGGACACCTCCCGCTGCCTCGCTGAACAAAAAGTCACCTCACTGTTTGGTATTTCCCACCATCTGGGTGGGGAATAAAAACCCTCCCCCTGTGACTTAAATGTCATGTGTTGATCTCACAGACTTACAATGATTGACAAAATGGCAGTAAGACTTGTTGGAACTGTTCTGCAGTGTTCCGTCACATTGAGCTGTCACCTTGATGTTTAGTAGCCAATGGCCTGTGGGGATCCCAGGGGTGTGTGGGCAGCAGAGAGGCACTGGGTCCTGAAATTGGAGGCTTCTCACAGAATGCTTGATTGACAGCTGCAACCAGTGTCCATAACAGTGATGAGGCAACAAGTGACGTTGACAGGTTTTGCACCCTCGCTTTCCCTTTGGGTCCATTACACTCTAAAAAATGAGGAAATAACTTTTGACTGTGATACTCTGGAAACTGCATCTCAAATTAAAACTATTAGTTACTACAATGTATGTTACTTTGGTGCTTTTTTCGACAGTTTTGAGGAGATCGTATCCAATGCATAAGGACAAAAAACTGGGAAATAACTTCCCTCTCTCTGTGTCTTTCACATGCTACAGCTGTATCCCAATTCAGGGACCACCTCATTTGGAGGGTGCAATCTGCAGCTTCTGGAAGATGCAACCCCTAAATTGAGAGACCCCCTCTGCAGGTGTACACATCTTATTCATCTTACTCACCTTTTCTGTCTCTCTTTTAGCTCCCAACCCATGTGCCACCAGTGACGGTAAAGGCCCGTGCTCCCACCTCTGTCTCATCAACTTCAACCAGACCTTCTCCTGTGCCTGCCCTCACCTCATGAAGCTGCAGCCTGACAAGCGAACCTGCAAAGGTAAGAATACACAAGCACACACCTGCAGACTTCTTACCCTCTTGCCGTAAAACCACTCTTACAGAGAATGCCCACACAATGCTGGAACATATAATCCACATCATCAAGGAGCAAGGGAACAGCTCTTTGTTTGCAGGGATCTTTTCTCACAGCTGTCAAGACTTCAGCAGTCCACTCTGCGCCGAGTGTGACACCACGAGCCGTCATCTCTCGTGACTGATTGGATTTCCCCTGTTTGTGCCACACTTTCATTCTAATTTCACTTCATATGAAAGACTGTAACAAGTGATGTGCTGAAGTCTTCATTTAGTGCCGTGGGATTTCCTGATGTTTTTGAGGGGGAGTTGTGGGACTTGACGTGCATGTGTGCATACGCTCTGATGTTGAGTGTCTGTCTAAATGTTTTGCATTCAGCAGAACAGTCCTCAGCAGTGTAGATGGAAGGATAGGGAGTTTTCAGTAAGTCTCAGCTGATTTAACAGATTTTTTTTATCACTACTTCAACTGAGTTTCATCTGGAGACATTCTTGATTGAGGGGGAGTTACCTGTTATCTCCACCTCCTGTCTCTCAGAGGGTAAACAACACCACATGTTACTGGTTATTTTGACCCTCTTGAGCATCTGTCTCCTGGGATCCGGCTGGCTGTCTTTAATGTGTTGGCAGTTGAGTAAGAAAACACATAAACTTAACTAAAGCTTTAATCACAGTGTGCTCATAACAGTGTAATGGGGCAAATTAGAACGTGAAATAGGGGTTTTCTATGCAGCCTTTTTACAAAATCTTATGTTAAATCTTTGTTGATGATATTAGACTTCAACATTTTGTTCATTTTGTAGATACCACAGAAATCATCTCTAAAAAAGCAACAGAAGTGATAAAATCTTTCATCCTCTGCGTTTCCTTTTCTTTTCCAGAGTCTCGCAAGTTCCTTCTTTATGCTCGTCAGATTGAGATCCGAGGTGTGGACATCGACAATCCTTACTACAACTACATCATCTCCTTCACTGTGCCGGACATAGACAACGTGACTGCGGTCGACTATGACGCCGTGGAGCATCGCATCTACTGGTCAGACGTTCGAACGCAGACAATCAAGAGAGCTTTCATCAATGGCACAGGGGTGGAGACTGTGGTGTCTGCTGGTAAGAACAATCTGAGGAATATCTGTGGCATCCTGTTTTTATTTAATTCTTTCTATTTCTCTTTTTGAAGTAATTATTCAAAATGATATGTTTTTGATAACACACTTCATGCCCTGGAAGCTCTAACCTTTTCCCTCCATGGTCCTGACACTCCTCAGACCTTCCTAACGCTCATGGGCTGGCTGTGGACTGGGTGTCCAGGAACCTTTTCTGGACCAGTTATGATGCCAATAAGAAGCAGATCAATGTGGCCAGACTGGATGGGTCTTTCAAGAACGCTGTGATCCAGGGATTAGACAAGCCCCATTGTCTGGTGCTGCACCCTATACTGGGGTAAACATTATTTCCAGTTTGTTAGGCCTGTATGAGATTATGTGAAATCTTTCTGGTGGCCATTTCTTCCAGTAACAAGCAATTCTCTATGTCTACTGACAGTTTTCTTCATCTGCTTCTACATCTCTTAATTCTTTTTCTTCATTGATTCATTGATTGATTTTCTTTTCCACATTCAATGCTCCTTTTGCTGTAATGAGACCTTTGTCAGATTAGAGTCTTCACCACCTCTCTGCATCTAATATTATTCATATCCTCAGGAAGCTTTACTGGACCGATGGTGACAACATCAGCATGGCCAACATGGATGGTAGCAACCGCACCACACTTTTCACTGATCAGAAGGGACCAGTAGGTGAGCATATGTTTTCCCTCCGTCCTGCAAGAAACTGATTGCAGAATAATACTGAATTTCTATACAACTCTACAGGGTGAAAGCATAGATCCAGCTGATCAGTGTAAGAGTTGTTTAAGTATAATTTTCTCTCCACACAGGCCTCTCTATTGACTTTGAAAAAGAGCAGCTGTACTGGATCAGCTCAGGGAACAGCACCATTAACCGGTGTCAGATGGATGGATCTAACCCAGAGATCCTGGAGGGTGTAAAAGGCAAACTTACAAAGGCTACTGCACTGGCTATCATGGGTAAGATAAAAAACAGATAATAACTTTTATTAATTTATCCTCTTTGGTTTCTGTGAGTATATTTTATGAGATAGATCATATTGTTATTATTAATATTCTGGACAGACCCATATCTCAGAATCATTAGCCCATGATAAGGGAATAAAGATGTGAATCAATTCCCCTCACTTTAGGAGACAAGCTGTGGTGGGCCGATCAAGGAACCGACCAGATCGGAACCTGTGACAAGAGCGATGGAGGAAACTGGAAGGTTTTGCGAAACAACACTTCTCCTATGATGCACATGAGGATTTATGATGAGGATGTACAGAAAGGTAAGAAATATCATTTGAAAATATGATCACTGCTGGTGCTTTTGTCTTTTTCCCTTTCAGAGCCATTTCTCTGAATTGTGTGTTTGTTTCTCACTGATCTTTCTTTCCTGCAGCAGGTATCAACCTTTGCAGTAACAACAACGGTGACTGCTCCCAGTTGTGCCTCCCCACCTCACCAACAACCAGGGCGTGCATGTGCACCGCAGGCTACAGCCTCAAGACGGGACAGCAGTCTTGCGAGGGTGAGTCGCTGCGTCACAGCTACATTCACACATACAGCAGGAATGCAATGTGTCCTCAGAACAAAAAGTGAATGTGCTTTCTCTGAGCAGGAATGGGCTCGTTCCTTCTTTACTCTGTTCATGAGGGAATCAGAGGAATTCCACTGGACCCCGCCGACAAATCTGACGCCTTGGTGCCAGTGTCTGGCACCTCTCTGGCTGTCGGCATCGACTTCCATGCCGGTGAGTGATGCTGAGGGACATTAGTGACTACACAGCCGCTCTAAGTGACATTTTAAAGCTGTCATTATCCCAGTGAATCGAGTATTTATAGAGTGACACAAATTGCCTTTTCCTTTTCAGAGAATGACACCATCTACTGGGTGGACATGGGCCTGAGCACCATCAGCAGGGCGAAGAGAGATCAGACGTGGAGAGAGGATGTGGTCACCAATGGCATTGGCAGGGTGGAGGGCATCACCGTTGACTGGATAGCAGGTTTAGACATATTCTGTAACATCTATAATATTTCATATTTGCTCGAGGACAACATAGCTGATTTATGTCCCTGTACTTTTGTAGGAAACATTTACTGGACTGACCAGGGCTTTGACGTGATTGAGGTGGCCAGGCTGAATGGCTCTTTCCGCTATGTGGTCATTTCCCAGGGCCTGGACAAACCCAGAGCCATCACTGTCCACCCAGTGAAAGGGTAAGACTTCCTGCCGACAGTTTAACTCTGTAATAGTGTGGAACGTACTTGGAGTTCAGTTGTTTTTTCTCACTGAACTGCACCTTCAAATCATCTGTGGTGTGTCCCTGTGTGCAGGTATCTGTTCTGGACTGAGTGGGGTCAGTACCCTCGGATCGAGCGCTCTCGGTTGGACGGCACCCAGAGGTTGGTCATGGTCAATGCGAGCATCAGTTGGCCAAATGGAATCTCCATCGACTATGAGGTGCGGACTTCAGCTGATAAAATGCTGCCGAAATGTGTAGTTTGTACAAATATGTGTTTTTTGAGACTCGACTTTGTTTTGTTTGGATTCAATTATTTATTTTATGAATCTCGAGTTATTAAATTATAGTTTATTATCACATGGATCAGAAAAGTTTTTAATGAAATTCTTTCTAATCTTTCCTAGTACTGTATTTGCAAGCTACATGTTGCATCATATTTAAAAGTCATTAGCGCAGCCTAGTTTTTATAAAACTTCTATTACAACGTATATTAAAAATTCCCCAACATTGAAAAAAATTAGTTGTTAACTTCAAGTGCTGTAATAAGGGTACATTTAAATTAAATATATCCTCGTAGCATGATACCACTAAATCTATACTTGACAATATGACTTAAATAATCAGCACTGCTTCATGTCTGCTCTGTTTCTGCAGGAGGGTTTTCTGTACTGGTGCGATGCCAGGACAGACAAGATCGAGCGCATTAACCTGGAGACTGGAGATAACAGGGAGCTTGTGCTGGCCAACAACAACATGGACATGTTTGCTGTGTCTGTTTTTGAGGAATACATTTATTGGAGCGATCGGTCAGTCCAGTGGATGAATAAGTTTGTTTCCTAAACCATCTTTCTAAATGATCTATCCATACTGTCTTATGTGTGATAGCGTTTGAATCATGGGAACAATTTCATATTGTAACGTGATGTTTATTAACCCACAGATTTGTTGTCTTTTGTTTAGGACTCATGCCAATGGCTCCATTAAGAGAGGCAGCAAAGACAATGCTACAGATGCAGTGCAGCTCAGGACTGGTATTGGTGTGCAGCTGAAAGACATCAAGGTTTTCAACAGAGCCAGACAGCAAGGTAGAAAAACACACAACCATACACACACCTAAACTTAACATGAACATCTTAGAATTTCACTAAAAAAGTCCCTAAAAATTAGTTTTCAAGAAGAGTGAGCTGCCATGCATGTTCTCGTGTGTAGACAAAACAACTCCTCACACGCACAATGATAAAGTTTTACCACCTAACTTAATGAAAACCCCCCAGGAATCGCTGAAATGCTGCGTTTAACAAAACTCATTATTTGTTTAACAACACACCTCATAAACGTGTCGCGCTCTCCCCAGGCACCAATGTCTGCAAAGACAACAATGGCGGCTGTGAGCAGCTGTGTCTGTATCGTGGCAACGCGGAGCGCACCTGCGCCTGTGCTCACGGCATGCTGGCAGAGGACAACCGCAGCTGCCGCGACTATGACGGATACCTGCTGTACTCGGAGCGTACCATTCTGAAGAGCATCCACCTTTCCGATGAGACGAACCTCAACGCGCCAATCAAGCCATTCGAGGACCCCGATCACATGAAGAACGTCATCGCCCTCAGCTTCGACTATCACGGCGGCGGAGGGAAGGGGTCCAACCGCATCTTCTTCAGCGACATCCACTTCGGCAACATCCAGCAGATCAACGATGATGGCACAGACCGCAAGATTGTGGTGGACAGTAAGTGTGGCGTTATCAGTTGCTATCTATTTTGTACATCAGGAAATTCAAAGAATACTTTTAAACATCAGTCATGACTCCACGTAAATATTTCCCACCGCTCTGTCTGAAAACACATTCCAGATCTTTCTGTTATCAGCACCCTTAATAACTGAATGTTGTCCCTCATCCCTCGACACTGAAAACAGCTGTCATCACACATTCTGTCAACACAAACACCCAGAAGCATCCCCTGTACAACACGCACACACACACACACACGCACACACACACACACACACACACACAAAGCTGCAGCTTCTCAACCAGAGAGACTGACATCACTTTGTGCTGCCGCTTGAAGAAAATGCACACACACACACACTCAATGTGCTTTTTGCTTGTTTCAACACTGAAGTGTCGTCTAAATGACTCTTTTTAAACGATTCAAGAGTAGCTTGTTTAACTCCATCCTGAGAAACATGGCATTTCAAAGCTCTGGCCCAAAGCTGTTGTTGGAAAAGCAATATTCTTTTATTGGAAAGACAGGAAAACAAGTTAGATACATGTGTTTATTGATGTTGCTTGTGATCAGAGTATTGATCAATTTTGAAATTAGTTTCTCCACATGAGTTTTTTTTCATCAGACTGAAAATGAGTACACATCAACTTTTATTAGAATTATAACGTGATCATATGATCATATCGTGTCGCTGTTTTGCTTCATTCTGATGACCAAATACTAACAAAGTGATCTATGGAGGTTGTTTGGCCACACGTCACCTTGAATATTTCTTTATACTTTGCACATATATCTGTGTAGTGCTAGTATTTGATAAAATGATAAAAAAAAAAATTATAATAATAATAAGTAGTGAGGTAGCACTGATTTCCCTCCTGGTCAAACACTCAGCTCTGTCCTCTGTCTGATGTGGTGTCCAGCTCAAAGGGCTGTACCATGTCTCTGCTCAGGACCTGAGGACAACCAATCAGGCAGCTTTTGCACCAGGCCCAGCGCTCTCTCCCCAGCTCCAGTAAATCTCGCCTGAACTTCTGAGACATAAATCCATACAGCACAGGGTTCACCACGGCTACTGAGGATGCCAGCAGTCTGGCCAGGATGGCAACGATATTGTAGCCTGGCGAGTCTGTTATTGTTCCGCCGATGAAGGAGAACATGAGGGCGTAGGAGGGCAGCCACAGCAGAGTGAAGACCAGCACCAGGAGAGCTGAGGTGTGAGTGACCTGACTCTGGTAGCGTTCAAGCTGGAGAGCGTTCCCCAGCAGCCGCGCATGTCGAAGAAAACAGTAGATCTTGGCGTACATCAACACAATAATGCCTAGAGGTAGGGCAAAGCCAAACAGGAATAGAGCGATGCTGTAAACTAGCTGGCTGAAATCAGACAGAAAGGCGAAACAGTAAACGCCACTGGACACGGTAACAGTGCGGAAGGCGAACTGCGGCGCCGCCAGGGTCGAGGCAGGGACCCAGAGCAGGGCCACTGTCAGCTTTATGCGTCTGTGCATTCGCAAACGGTACGCGCAGGCAGAGTGTACCACGATGAGGTAGCGCGTCACAGCCAAAGCTGCCAGGGTGAAGACTGAGGCGGAGGAGCAGGCCACGCCCAGGAAGCTGATGGCTTTGCACAGGAAGCTGCCAAACGGCCAGAAACCCAGGGTTATGGCGGAGGTGTGGAAGGGCAGGCAGAGCAGCAGCAGCAGGTCGGCAGCGCTCAGGGCAAGCAGGAGGGTGTCTGTGCCATGCGGGGGTTGACTTTCTTTCCTCCGCCTGCCTGTGAGGATGATGATGACGAGGGTTTGGCCCACAAGGCCAGTCACCAGGATCAGCCCGTCTAAGATGGGCACCACGGCTTTAACCAAAGCCTCGTCTGCCCGGGTGATTTGGCCAAGGTTGCTGGTGTTTACCTGCTGCCCCAAAGTCTCCATGCATCCACACACAAGAGTCCGATTAATGTAACGGCCTGGTAATGTGAAGCATCAGAGCAGCGTTTTCACAAAGTGGGATTCCGTTCAACAAAGGCATCACCATACTCCATTGAGACAATCAGTACTCTCACTATAATAGCAGTTAGATAAGCGGTGTAGATCGCACTGGTGAGTTGACAACCTCATTGACATTTAGAGTCAGAGTAAATTGAACTTTGAAAGATAAACATTTCATTATTAAGTGGTGGAAATTCATTTTCAGGTGCAAAGAGATAAATCTCACATTGTTGTGTTGCTATTTGAAGGAATTAACATCAGGTGATAATAATATGGCAATGTCCTTCTTCTGAAATCAGAAAGCAGTCTCAGATAGAAACTGCGCTGTCATCCAGTTTTTCTTTTTTAACATGACCTTAAAGAGCACACAGGCTTTCCCTGAGCTGCATCAGCATCTTCTTTGTAATCCAAGGAGGAGCCGCTCCAGTCAAAGTCAGAGAGATGCTGTATTGATTTCTTGAAACCAGGCAACGGTGGACGAATTCATCCCAGTAGCCGCTGACGGACGTTCCACTTTGAAAACCAGTCAATGCTACAGTGAGCGGCCACCGCAGCAGGAGGCACGTTGTCCATTTAGAAAGCTCCTCGGTGACTTAGCTGCATTCAGTCATCGAAGAAAAAAAACATGGGTATAAGTAGTGATCAAAAATGAAGTAATTCTCAGGTGGATTTCAGTGCGACTCCTGCGATTGTCAGAGAGGCTGCTATCTCTGAGTGGAAATGTTCTTCCCTTCAGGTTGTCCCCATTGTTTGCACAGTAACCAGGGGCTGAGCTGATCTCGGCGAGGGGAGGGGGAGGCCGCGTTGAATCTCATTACATAAAACTGCGTTGAACAAACTTAATTTATTCCTGTTCAGACTAGGAACGAGTTTTAATCTGAGTTATTAACTGCACGTGCTCATCTTTTTTTCATATCTGTCTCCTGCAGCCTGATGCATAAAAAAAACCTTGTTCCCATCACTCTGTGTTTATTCTTAAACTTCTCTTAGTTGAGGTTAGTGAGGTTGGTTTCCAGCGTATTCGGCATTAAAATTGTCCTGCACTAAAGTTGATTATGGCCCTTTGTTATTAATTTGAAACATCTATTAAAGGGCAATTATTGACTTTCAGCCAAAAGCAAACAGTTGGGAGTGTTCAGGTTTTTATTGGTGGGGGTAAGTGCTCATAAATGTGGTTGCTAGTGTGATGGAAAACAGATGGATGCACACACCTTGCGAGCCAGAAGACTGCAGTACAGTAGGGCGTCCTTTTCAATGATGTCGTGTGTCATGTAGGCAGCACAGATATGAATAATGTACTGCTTCGATGTGTGCTGTGAGTGCAGGGGGTCGCAGGGCAAAAATGGACAACGGATATCCAGCACAGTCGCTTTATCTCTGCCGTTCACGGCTGACTTCCTCACCGCGCCCTCTGTCCCTAAAGTGACTCAAGCTGTTCTATTTGCAGTTTTCACCGTGAATGCGAGCGTCCGCAGGGAGCCGTGTTTGCATGTGCAGGCAGTCGGCTATAAAATGACAGGATGATACAAACTCTAAGTCTTTCCAGGAACAGCAGGCTTGGTAAACACTCAAATGAGTTAGGTACCGCTGCCATTTTACTCGCTTCTTCGTTTAACCTTTTTTTAAAGTGTTTCACCTTTCATGAAATGATGAGGGATGATGAGGAAAAAAGCATTTTCGCTGCCTCTTTAATGAAGTCTCACTAACACGGGCAACTTGTTACAACCGTGACAGTGATTAATGATTTGTTAAGTTCTCACTTAAGGTCCTCATTAAAGCTGCTACCAACACCCCTGAGAGGTGATATTATTTTATACTGAAATATAAACTTTGTTCTTTTCAACCCTAAAGAGCCAGAGGTGGAAAAACTCTCGTAAAAGGGTCCATAATATTTACCAACTTCTTCTTCTCTGTTCCGCAGATGTCGGGTCAGTCGAGGGCCTGGCGTACCACCGCGGTTGGGATACATTGTACTGGACCAGTTACACAACCTCCACCATCACTCGCCACACTGTGGCTCAGAGCCGCTCTGTGGCCTATAACCGCAACACTGTGGTCACTATGTCTGGGGAAGACCACCCCAGAGCCTTTGTGCTGGACGAGTGTCAGGAGTGAGTCATTGATATTGAAACTTGGTGTTCTTCTCTCGGGGCCCAGATCCAGTCGTATTTCTTTCTGTTTTCCTTTTAAACAGAAGATTTATTTTACTTCACAAAACCGTAACTTTTATACCCAGACGTTTTGGGAGCTTCCACCTAATGCTGGTCCTGTGTTTGTCTCCCGCTACAGTCTCATGTTCTGGACTAACTGGAACGAGCAGGCTCCCAGCATCATGAGGGCGTCTCTGAATGGAGCCAATGTGCTAGTGATCATCGGCAGCGACATTAAGACTCCCAACGGCCTGGCCATAGATCACCGTGCTGAGAAACTCTACTTCTCTGACGCCACCTTGGACAAGATTGAACGCTGTGAATATGATGGAAGCAGCCGTTATGTGAGACATAATCTTTCTCGTTTTTCTTCTTCTTGTGGCTGTAAAAAAGAAGCATTGAGACGTTCGGTGAAATGATGCCTGTCATTTCCTCTTTCAGGTCTTGTTGAAGAATGAGCCCGTCCACCCATTTGGCTTGGCTGTGTACGGGGACTACATCTTCTGGACTGACTGGGTGAGGAGGGCTGTGCTCAGAGCGGACAAGTACACTGGAGGAGACATGAAGGTGTTGCGTGCCGACATCCCTCAACAGCCAATGGGCATCGTCGCTGTGGCTAATGACTCCAACAGCTGTGAGTATTGTTGATTGAATGACCACATTGTTCTGTCAGTTAGTTTGACAATCCACTGATTGAAATACCTCAACAAAGTTATTTTTAATGGATTTTATGGTGTAGTCATCAAACCTTATCACAGAAAAATGAAACTGAAGCTTGATATTTTACAGTTTGCAGTCTGACAAAAAACTTTAAATACTAGAATGTCACTCAGTGCAGTGTAACCCTTTGCCAACAGTCCCATTAAATTCCATCAAGCTGCACCTCATTTCACTCTTATAGAAATCAGTCGCTTAAATGTGGCTTTTTTTATTTATCCATTAATTAAAAAGAAAATTTGGAAAATCAGTAAAAAAAATATATTGAAAAACGCTATCTCACAGTGTTAAAGAAAGTTATAAAACTTCCTGGATATGACCCCAGAATACTGCAAGTTTCATGGTAATCCATCCAGTAGTTTTTGTTTAATCTGGGTTACAAACAAACCAACAAACATGTAGAATTTGAATTAAGAAAATAAATAATGCAGATACCAGTATGTCTGTGAAATGCTCATATTGGCAGTTTTTTATTGGAGTAAGTCAGATATCAGTCAAACCGTCAATAACAAACATTGGATGTATTGATATCTGAATTGATATCTGATATTTCTGTCCCCGTCAGGATGACACATTGGTGATTACTAGTGCATTGTCATGAAACAATGTAGATTTTACCTTTATGTCTTTTCTTAATGGACACATGCATAATCAGAAGCCTCAGCTGTACTGTGTGTTGATTTGAAAATGTTGACATGCTAACACTAAACTGAGATGGTGAATTCAGTAAACATATGTTTATATACGTGTTATTGCACAATTTTCTGTTTTAATGACTCAGTTTAGTGACTTCATGTCATCACATTATCTGATGTTGGGCTTTTTTGTCATGATAAGAGAAATCATTCTTTGACACATCACATTATGCATCTTTCAGGTGAGTTTTCTCCTTGCCGAACAAATAACGGAGGCTGCCAAGACCTGTGTCTGCCCACATCTGACGGACGGGTCAACTGTAGTTGCCGTGGAGATCGACAGCTTCTGGAAGACAACACCTGCTCGTGTAAGTCAAACAGACAGTCCTCCGTCACTATTTCAGGGTCAAAGTGAACTGATTTTCCTCTTGATCATAAGATTGGTTGCCATTTTAAATCAGATGTGTCTCCCTCACCAGCTCTGAATATATCATGTGGAAGTGTGGATGACTTCGAGTGTGGAAACGGTGACTGTATCAACTACAGCCTGACCTGCGACGGCATGACCCACTGCAAAGACAAGTCTGATGAGAAACAGTCGTATTGTGGTGAGTTTCCTCATGGAGCATTCTTAGCTGATTATCATGTTCAAACCAATTTAGAATGAGCGGGAGAACAGGTAATCAGTTTCAATCAATATATACAGAACTGATTATCAGTTTCATTGATGAATTGGTGGATTAGGTCGTGTTTAAAAAAATGACTCTGCATTTCAGTGATCTCTAATGAACTGCTCTTCCTCCACAGCCAATCGTATGTGTAAGAAAGGCTACAGACGCTGCATAAATGGTCGTTGTATCGGTCATCATTTCTGGTGTGACGGCACCGATGACTGTGGTGACCATTCAGATGAACTCCCCTGTAACAGTAAGTCATTTCTGTCCATTTTATTGGTTCAACTAACTAAAAAAAATCATGAACCAAACTTTGAAGAGGAGCACAAAGAGAAACCGATGTGTAGTTTCTTTGAGCTTTGTTAAAATAGCTTTCTAAATAGAATGTATTATTGATAATAATAATAATAAACCATAATCAGATTCCTATTGAAAGATTACATGATGTCAGATTATTGCACTTTCATTTTAACACAGCAGTGTTATGCTCAATAAATTGCGTGATCTGCACATTTAAATGTCACCTTAACTGCATCTGTTCTGCGTGAGAGGAGCTATAGAGTGCAATAATTATACATTTTATATCGAATTTGTGAATTTTAAAAACCGCTGTGCTTCTTGCAGTGACCCTGTGCAAAGTCGGAGAGTTCCAGTGCAAAGACGGAAGCTGCATCTCCAACTTCAGCCGCTGTGACCAGGTGGTCAACTGTGAAGATGCAAGTGATGAAATGAATTGCCGTAAGTTATCTGCCATAATTCACTTTCAAAAGTTCCTTATCTACCAAATTAGAATGACAAACCAGAGAGCAAACCTCCATCAAGGCCCAACTGTACCCTAATAGAACCGCATTCGAATTCACTTGATCCAATTTTTTTATTTGGACCTGCACCAAATTGCAGACACATAAAAAAAATCCTGGATCCGCCCTCTGATCCAGATCTGCAACAAAATTTAATGGGTTCTCCCCAGACCCACCACATATTTCCACCAAACATTGTTGTAATCACTTCAGTAGTTTCTGCGTAGACTTGCTGACAAACCTATGAAAACATAATAAATCAGTGGTTCTTAAATATCCGTGTCCTTTTTTCTCAGAGGCCACAGATTGTTCCCGTTTCTTCCGCTTGGGAGTGAAAGGCGTGTCCTTCCAGAGCTGTGAGAAAACCACTCTGTGTTATCTGCCCTCGTGGGTCTGTGACGGCAACAACGACTGTGGAGACTCTTCTGATGAGAAAAACTGCCCAGGTTTCGTGCTTTTTTCCCCCTCTGAGAGATTTCAACTGTTCTCAACATTTTCATCGACCTTACATGATGTTTTTTGTCTGTTGTCCTGCAGATAAAAGGAAGCCTAAATGCCCAGTCAACTTCTTTGCCTGCCCCAGCGGTCGCTGCATTCCCATGAGCTGGACCTGCGATAAGGAGAACGACTGTGAGAACGGAGCTGATGAGACTCACTGTGGTCAGTAGTCATCCTCAATAACACAAAGCATACCAGAATAACCAGTGTTTTTCTTTAGACTTCCTGCCGCACATGGAAAACATGAGCTATGGTCGGAGTGAATTAAAATAATTTCTCTAAAATGCTGAGCTCTCTCTCTTCTTTCCTTTGCAGACAAGTTTTGCACATCCACCCAGTTTGAATGTGGAAACCATCGCTGTATTTCCAGTCACTGGGTGTGTGATGGCTCTGATGACTGCGGCGATGGTTCTGATGAGGACCAGAAATGCAGTAAGTGACATATTACTCACACTCACCGATGTAAGAAATACGCCCAAGCCTGTTCAGGGCATTTGGCTTTATGTGAACTTTCCTATAACTTTGTCACAGAATCTAAGACCTGCAGTCCCGAGGCTTTCCAGTGTCCTGGTTCCCACATGTGTGTGTCACAGCGCTGGAAGTGTGATGGAGACAAAGACTGTCCTGACGGAGCAGATGAGAGCGTCAAGGCTGGCTGCAGTGAGTGGGACACTTTCAAATAAAACCATGAAAAATATGCAGAAACCTTCCATGTCCATTTACCAGTGTGTATGTGTTCTTCCTCCAGCGTACACCAACAACACGTGTGATGCCGAGAATGAGTTCATGTGCCAGAACAGACAGTGTATCCCCAAACACTTTGTGTGCGATCACGACATCGACTGCTCCGATGGTTCAGATGAATCCCCAGAATGTGGTGAGTGCCTGTGATTTTTGTGTGAGATGGAGGTGAAAGAAAAGAGAGAGTTTGTGAGAGAATGTGATCGATATCTTAATAACTCTTTGTGGGAATTTCTTCAAATTTTGTGCAAATATTCAGTTTGAGTCAAGGATAAACTGATTTGACTTTCGTGGTCAAAGGTCAAAGACACTGTGACGCAACAGCTGAAGAATTTCTCCAAACTTGGTATAAACATTCACTTGGACTCAAAGATGAACTCATTAGAGCTTTGTGGCCACAAGTCAAAGGTCAAAGTCACGTTGGTCTCACAAAACATCTTTTGGCCTCTTGAACATGATATCTCAAGTCTGCCTTTAGGTGGTTTCTTCACATTTTGACCAGTTGTCACTTAGACTCGAAGAGTCAAAGGCTCAGGGGTCACGGTGAGCTCATATGAGTGGGGGACAAAATGGAGACTGAAACTGCACTAGCTGGCAGAAGCATACAACAGCAATGTAGTATTTCTAGTTTATTTTTGATTTATTCTTTATTTAACCAGGAAGGTCCCAGTGACTCACAGATAATGAGTCATGCTAAAAGCGCTGATGATCTTCTGTAAAGGTTAACGCTCTTGTCCTGTTGTAGAATATCCAACCTGTGGCCCAAATGAGTTCCGCTGTGCCAACGGTCGCTGCCTCAACCAGAAGAAATGGGAGTGTGATGGAGAGTTTGACTGTCAGGATCGCTCTGATGAAGCTCCCAAGAACCCTCGCTGCACTGACTCAGGTAGACCTCATAATGACCATTTATACAACGTTGATTTCTCTACCGAAATAATGAAGCATGTCGTGATACGAGTGATGTCTTGAAAAGCTGTGGCTGCACCCTGTTTGAAAAAGACACAAATGTTAACGAGCCACTCTACTGTGATTTCAGAGAGGACGTGTAATGATTCAGCCTTCATGTGCCATAATGGCAAGTGCTTGAACGAGACTCTGCTGTGTGACCGCAATGATGATTGTGGCGATGGCTCTGATGAACTCAACTGCTTCATCAACGAGTGTCTCAACAGTAAGATGAGTGGCTGCTCGCAGCTCTGTGATGACCTCAAGATCGGCTACAAGGTAAGCCCTCTAATTGGTTGTTGTAGGGTTTTTATCTTTCTATTTTTTTTAACGAATGTCTGCTGATGTGAAACTACAGCTGCTTTCAGACAGAACTCTGTTTGTGCAAATGTCTGAGTCTGTTCCTAAGAACAATCACTGGAGTTATTCCTGCCAGCTCCCGATTTAAAAACTGTGCATAATGTCCGAGGAAGTGAATGCGAAAATAACGCAGGAGATAATCTTGAGAATTCACAGCAAGTGAGTGGGTGTGTTGATGACGGTTCTATGAGACAACACATGCAAATTTGAGAAAAACACAAAGAACATAAATATCACAGGAAGAAAAAGATGTGCCATATACGTAGAGGATGCAGACGAAGATGCCATCTTATAAAGAAAAGGAGATTCAAAAGCTGATGCTAAATGTGCTGTAAAAAAAACCATGTGATTTCCGCGGCATAATTTCTGCTTTACATCCTTCCCCCTGCATGCTGTGCCACCCCTCACCTGAACGCTCCAGAGACTTTCCTGTTTTGACGTCAGGAGAAAGTCTGGAGCCAACTGTGTGGACATTTCATGATGTCTGAAAACAGCTTAGAGCGAATCAAATAACTTTGACGTCACTTGTTTTGATTGGCCAAGAAATTATACCTCCAACAGGCACAGACAATGGGGTGTCTGCTATTATTGGTGAGTGAATGAAAAAAAATAGAAAATAGAAAAATTTGGAAGCGCTCACTGGTTATGTAAGACAAAAACATGTTTTGGCTTCTTGAAAGTTGGAGGCCCGTCCTGGAACAGCTTGAACTCTGTGTGAACCCTCATGTCTGTGGTGTTGAGGCTGTGGACTGAGCTTCAACTGAAAATGTTATGGGACTATTTAAAAGTTGAGATATAAGTACCACAAAACTAAATTAGGCTTTTGGTATGAGAAAACACATGTCTGTCAGATTGATCTTTTTGAAAAACAGTGGTAGGCCTTTGTAATTGGTCCAGAGTAAAGGTGAAAAGTGCAAGAGAGATTTTGACGTGTCTTCTGTTCTCTCGTCTCTTCAGTGCCGCTGTCATCCTGGTTTCCAGCTGAAGCGAGATGGGAAGACTTGTGTGGATATAGATGAGTGCACAACCACTTACCCTTGTTCTCAGCGCTGCATCAACACACACGGCAGCTTCCACTGTCTCTGCGTGGACGGCTTTGAACTCAGCCCCAACGACCCCACCATCTGCAAGTCCACATCAGGTAAGACATTCACGTGCATGTTATACGTTTTGCAGTTTTAGCCTGTAGCCAGTTCAAACCTGGAGCCTTTGTTTTCTGTTTGGTATTTATGTGCAGAGGAGGAGCCCTATCTGATCTTTGCTAACCGCTACTACCTGAGGAAACTCAACCTGGATGGGTCCAACTACACTCTGATCAAACAGGTGAGCGTCTCATCTTTTCTGGTTCCAGTGGTGGAGGAAGTACTCAAACATTTTACTTATGTAAAAGTACAAACAAAGAAACCAAAACATTGTTAAGTAAAAGTGCCTAGCTGACTGTAACACTCATCCCTCTATACACTTGCTTATTTTAAACCTACTTGTGTTTCAGGGTCTGAATAATGCAGTGGCACTGGACTTCCACTATGCAGAGCAGATGATCTACTGGACAGATGTGACCACTCAGGGTAGCATGATCCGACGCATGCATATGAACGGTAGCAACATGGAGGTGAGTGAGGAAATGGAATGCATTTTTAATGTGAGCTATATTGTTTCTGAAGACCACAGTAAAAAGTTACAGCAGACACATGTTTTAACCAAAGTATTTACTTTTGTGAAAGTATTCCTGTCCAACCCTGTGACTAACTGACTTGGCAGGTATTACACCGAACCTCCCTGAGTAACCCAGATGGTTTGGCAGTGGACTGGGTCGGCGGAAACCTGTACTGGTGCGACAAAGGTCGGGACACCATCGAGGTGTCTAAACTCAACGGGGCCTATCGAACCGTGTTGGTCAACAATGGCCTCAGGGAACCTCGTGCTGTCGCTTTGGACGTACGCTATGGGTGAGATAGTTCATCTCAAACCAGGCTCATTTATTTGTATTATTTTAACTTGTTACCTCTAAGATATGTCAGGAAAGAGTCATTAAAATTTGAACGCTCGATCTTTAGGTACCTGTACTGGTCTGACTGGGGAGACAACCCTCACATTGGGAGAATTGGGATGGACGGCACCAACAGAAGCGTGATCATAGAGGATAAAATCACTTGGCCCAACGGACTGACCCTGGATTTCATCAATGACCGTTTATACTGGGCTGATGCCAGGGAGGACTACATTGAGTTTGCCAGTCTAGATGGCTCCAATAGACACACAGGTAACTTTACAGTGTTATTGATACTACACACTCAGAGCATGATGGGGTACACTTCCTGACTCCTAGTTGATAGTGTGAGACTCCAGGTATATGTATAGGTGTGTAGAAATATATGATATGTAAAAAAACATAACCAACTTTGTAAACTCACACTATAGTGGAACAAGGAAGTTAACCGAATTAAGTTAGTTTCCAAATAAATACATACTCACTTATTTGGGAGCCACTGAGCATAAGTAGGCTGCTCAGATTTGTTTGTCTCTCTGAGTCCTGCAGCAAAGGCCCATGGGACAGAGACACTGAATAGGGGAGATTGTCCTCATCACTGAGGCCTCCAGCATGTATGACGTCTGCATAGCTCCCAGTTGTTCAGCAAACTCGCGACAATAGTTGATATTGTCAGGCAGCCGGGTGCGCAGAGGAATTCTGGAGCTCAGCGGGCGTCTGCATGGCAATTTCTCACATTGGCTAAGCTCTGCTCAACGCATAAACAGCTATGGCATCCCATCATTCCTTGGCCGGACAAAGTACATAATGTAAAAATGTGGGTGTATGGGATTGTATACAATCATTGTGTTGATTGTTTGGAGCAATTTTATCATTCAGCTCGATGAGAAATCCAGTGCAGATGGAGGCATGTTGGAGGAAAAACTACTGTTTATATGAAATAACAAAGGCCTCTCATTATAGAAAATCACAATTTCAACTTGGCTTGGTGGTTTTAGAAAACCAGTAGTATGTCCAGTGAGTTTTGCACCCCTCCCTTGGCACACTCTGGCACACGCACACTACAAACACCAGTGTGGCCTTGTGTGTGTTTGCAGAAGACTTGGCCTTTGAATTCAGATAAGAACTGACCAAAGGGCACTTCATGCTAATCTGACTAATATCTCAGTTCAACCAGATGTTGTAGAAACAATACGATTAAAACATTTACATTTTTCAAAGCTCATTGTTTGTTAAAATCAACTGAAATCCCACTTATTTAACAACAAGGTGTGTGTGTGTGTGTCATGTGTCTCGCTGCATAGACCTACTCATGCATGTGGGATGTTTTTGGGCTAAAAATAACCAGCATGTTTCAATAATGCACCAATGTCAAACACTGACAGCAAAAACATGATATGACAAGAATATGGGAGCAGGAAAAGTTTGAGTGTAAAGCCTAAAGAGGTGCAGAACTTGTTACATAACACGCAGATATAGTGGAGTCACTGTAGCTGTTTACCACACCCTGCTGTTTTACAGTTACACTCAAGGAGCAAGAATCACAGCAGCAAGAATAAGAAACAATCGATTGCTGTTTTTATGTTGTACATACACTTCACGTTTCAAATTGTTAATAATGTTTCTAACAAATCAGAAAAAGCTAAATTTTTATTATGAAAGACACTGATAGTGTTAGAAAGTCATGAAAGTTTAATCTTCAGTATGAATGATTCAGTTCTTTTCTCGTGATTTATTGATTGTATGCTACTTGGCAGTTCTCAGCCAGGACATCCCGCACATCTTTGCCATGACTCTGTTTGAGGAGTATATCTACTGGACCGACTGGGAGACAAAGTCCATCAACAGAGCTCACAAGAGTCTGGGGACCAATAAGACCACCCTGATCAGCACCCTGCACCGACCCATGGACATCCACATCTACCATCCCTATCGCCAGCCCGAGGGTAAGGGTAACCTGACAGACAACGGATATATCAGTCACATTACTACATTATAACACATAACTGTACTCTCATATATCTCATCTCATATAATATAATAAGTATACGCTTGTTTTTTGTTGTTTTATTCAGCTGGGGCAAAAAGTTCATAAGAAAAACACTGATTTGACCAAAAAGTTTATATGGTATCCCATTGATTTAGAGATTCATTTTTTATTCAAGCCCGACCAATTTATTGTTTGGTCTATATCAGCCACTATGAGCCACTCACAGATATATCTGTATAAGAGTTTATATTTACTGATATGAAAAATGTTATTTTACAAAATACACAATGCAAAAAAGATGTGCATTTATACCTAGCCCCAAATACCCCTAATTACTTACCTCTTCATATCTACATCAGCCCCCCTGTTGCCATTAGTGTCTTACCTGATTCTTGCAGTATTATGTAAACCAAGTGAACATCTAGTCCAGGAATTATCTGAAGCATTTAGGATTAGGGATTCATTAAATCTATTGAAATACAAACATGCCAAAATACACAACACACACACACACACACACACACAGAGAAATGCATAAGTATAACTCTTGCTGCTTTCATTCAAACATCATAAAATCTAAATTTCCTATGTTTCTGTCTCCCAGTGCTCAACCACCCGTGCCAGATAAACAATGCCGGCTGCAGTAACCTCTGTCTCCTCTCACCCGGAGGAGGCTATAAATGTGCCTGTCCCACCAACTTCTACCTGGCCAGCGATCAGCGGACCTGCATGTCCAACTGCACAGCCAGCCAGGTAGGAGAGGCTGTGTAAACACCTCATCATAAATGTGAATATGACTTAATGACTGCTGTGGATAAGTGGCTTTTCATATCTCCATGTGTCGCTGTGGCTTGTTTGAGGAACTCCTTAAATGTGATTGTCTATTGACAGCTGGCCGATGGCCCAGTGCTACAGTAGTTACCCTCTGGTTTGTCGATGGCAGTGAAGCTCTGTTATGTCATGTCCTGTCATCACTTTGATTAATTTCTCTTCTCCTTTGTAGTTTGTGTGCAAGAACGACAAATGTATTCCCTTTTGGTGGAAATGTGACACTGAGGATGACTGTGGCGACCGCTCGGACGAGCCAGCAGAATGCCGTAAGTGTTAGAGATACTTAATTAGAAATTCTACAAACACGGTACAGTCCCTTCAGTGGACTGTCAAAATATAATACCTGCTCAGATGGACATTTTTTTATTGTAGATTAGTGGTTACATCCCTAAATCAAACTTGTCATAAAAGGGAAAGTTCTGCAGGGAGGAGTTTGATGTAAAAAAAAAAGTATTTTGATGTAAGTTCAGAGTGATCCTGAAAATGTATGACTCTTTCTTCCAGCTGAATTTAAATGCAGGCCGGGGCAGTTCCAGTGTGGTACGGGCATCTGCACCAACCCTGCCTACATCTGTGATGGAGACAATGACTGCCAGGACAACTCGGATGAGGCCAACTGTGGTATGTCTCTCTGTGTAGATACAACTATTAACTCCCAAATTATATTTCTTTAAATAAGCTGCGTCCTGCCCTGCCTATATTTTCTTATATGTCACAGATACCACTTAATGGATTTGACTGATCAGCATCATATCTTCTGCTTGTTTCATTGTTTTCCGCAGATATACATGTTTGCCTCCCAAGCCAGTTCAAATGTTCCCACCCAAGTCGCTGCATCCCAGGTATCTTCCGCTGTAACGGCCAGGACAACTGTGGAGAAGGAGAGGATGAGAAGGACTGTCGTGAGTTTGAAACCTTTATGTTTTTTTTCTGTGCCAAATTTGATCTGCTATTTTTCCCATTGGTGTTAAAAAATAAATGAATCTGTTCTTCCCTCAGCTGAGGTCACGTGTGCTCCCACCCAGTTCCAGTGTGCCATCACCAAACGCTGCATACCTCGTGTGTGGGTGTGTGACCGCGACAATGACTGTGTGGACGGATCTGATGAACCCGCCAACTGCAGTAAGACTCCCAGCTTAATTTTCTTTTTTGTTTCTGAGTCATCCCGACCATCTGTTTATATAACTGCACCTGAATGTTTGCCTCTGCAGCCCAGATGACTTGTGGTGTGGACGAGTTCAGATGTAAAGACTCTGGACGCTGCATCCCTGCTCGCTGGAAGTGTGATGGAGAGGACGACTGCGGTGATGCATCAGATGAGCCAAAAGAGGAGTGTGGTAAGAATATCACTTTTTAAAATTAGAAAAACTATTGCAGTGCCCGTTCTGAACATGTCTGGACTGGGCGGTTTACTTGGCCTGTGGTGATGCTGGTTGCAGTTTTCTTTCTGAAAATGTAAAAGTAGCTGCAGGGCTCGTCCGCAAAAACGATAAACAGTTCTGGAGATATGTTCTCCACATAAAGACAGAGATTTCTGGAATTAGTTGAAAGATGCACAAGTGTCACTGACAAATGTTTTTATTTTATTATATTTCATTTTCATTATCTTCTCTTTCCTTTAGCGGAGAGGACATGTGAGCCGTACCAGTTCAGATGTAAGAACAACCGTTGTGTCCCGGGCCGCTGGCAGTGCGACTACGACAACGACTGCGGGGACAACTCGGATGAAGACAAGTGCAGTACGTGTCACCTTCAGCTTCGAAACAACACCTTCATGCTCTTAACATCTGTTATCTCGCCTCGTCCAGTGTCAGTTACATTCGCGCCCATGCTCTCTTCCACTGGTAACATACTCACTTTGCACATTTATCCTGTTAACTGTGCACATGAAGTCACTTGTTCAGCGCTAACACCTGTTCCCTGTCATTTCTAATGCATCTTACCTCATCTGGTGTTTGTTTCATTTCATACTGTCCTGTTGGCTTGAGCCAGAGGTAAGTTACTCCACCTTCATATGAGCCACTTCCATATTCAGGGTCACCTCCCTGCTGTGTCTTTCTACAATGTCTTCATTCTCCTTCTGGTGCAACTGTGATCCCCTCCCACCTGAGAGTCTGCACATTTCTCTCAATATAGGCTTTGTTTTTACTTTCTACTGTTTTCCTTTACCAATAGATGCCACTGCAAATGTATAAAAATATGTGTATAAAATACTAAAATTGAGACTTACTGATCTCCTTTCCTTCTCCCCAAGCCGTCTACAAGTTGTTGTTTTTGTGCTTGTCTCAGTTCTGCTTGCTTCTGAAGGTGTTGTCGACATTAATTAACCTCATCTGTCTTCTTCTGCAGTGCCTCGACAATGTTCAGAGAGCGAGTTCGCCTGCACAAACGGTCGCTGCATTGCCGGGAGGTGGAAGTGTGATGGAGACCACGACTGTGCTGATGGATCGGATGAGGTACAGAAACTGAATTTGTCCCTGTCTTTACGTGAACTTTGAATAACAATTAATTGGATCTGAAAATAATGCTGATTACATGTATTTAGTATTAGCTTGTATTAGTATAAAAGCTGATCCTCTGTTGCTCGCGGGCTGTTATGTCTCTGCAGAATGGTTGCGATCTGAAGTGTGACAATGACCAGTTCCAGTGTAAGAATGGACACTGTATTCCCATCCGCTGGCGGTGTGACGCTGACCCTGACTGCATGGACGGCACTGATGAGGAGAATTGTGGCAGTGCTGGTAAGTGCAGATTTCCAGTGGTATGTGTGCATAAATAGAAGTATAAAGTGGAATGGCCCAACAATCTCCCTAAATTCACTAAAGCGGCACCATATTCATGCCAACAATGTGCCTGATTCTTTTCAACAAGATCCATGAAAAAAATGCCCTATCTCACAATGTTAAAGAAAGTGGGAAAACAAATCCTGGATCCACCTCCTGATCTGGATCCATAGTAGAATTTTATGTGTTTTTCCCTGACCCACACCACATCTCCCACAAAGTTTTATGGTAATCCGCTCACTGTAATCTTGCTCACTTACAACAAACAAAGGGGGTGAAAAGTCTCCTTGGTGGAGATAATTAGATAAATTTGTGACTGTAATGTTAGACACATTGGTTTGATTGTCCAGATGTCAAGGTTTTATGCAAAGTAATAAAAAGAAAATTCTTTCCTCTTTTGTTTTTCCTCAGCCGGGCGTCACTGCCCTCAGGATGAGTTCCAGTGTAACAACACTCTGTGCAAACCCCTCGCCTGGAAGTGCGATGGAGAGGATGACTGTGGGGACAACTCTGACGAAAATCCTGAGCAGTGCAGTGAGTGCAGCCGAATGAATCACACACACGTCTCGGAAAGCTCTCAGGCGTCATCTTTTTTTGTCCTGACCTATTTCTTCGTTCACCTCTTTATCCCTTTTCCCCTCGTCTTTTTTCTCTGCTCGACTCTCAGGGAGGTTCCAGTGTCCTCCCACCAGGGTGTTCCGCTGCCAAAACGACCGTGTGTGTCTGCAAGTGTCGAAGAGATGTGACGGTGTCAATAACTGCGGCGACAACTCGGATGAGCTGAACTGCCGTGAGTCGTGGAGTCGTTTGAAATCGCTTTGAAAACCTCTGCCTTCTCAACATCGTTTGAGAAGATTGCTGACCTGTGTGTGTGGTGTTGTGCTTACAGAGGCCCCTCCAGCTGTTCCCACATGTGAGAAGGACGAGTTCCTGTGTGACAACCACAGATGCATCAGCTCCACTCTGCGCTGTAACTTCTTTAACGACTGTGAAGACCACGGCTCGGATGAGATCAACTGCAAGACAGGTGCCTCATGTCGAAGTTCATTTCTGCACCACAGCTGACCTCAGATCTTTTAAAGCAGAATTTTTAAATGCAAATGCACTGACTCCTCTTTCATTTGCTTTTTTTCAGACACCAAGCTGAATGACTGCAGGAGTAACAGGACTCAGTGTGGTGACGGAGACGAAGCTCACTGTGTCACCGGCACCGACACTTTCTGCTCCTGCAAACCAGGCTTCAAGAAGATGGGACACAACACCTGCAGAGGTACACACGCAGAAAACACTGCAACTGTCATGACAAATCATAACACAGACAAATATTTAGGATAAGTTAGTTAAGGAGGACTCATTTATTAAATATGATTTTTTTTTTTCAGATAAGAATGAGTGTCTGCAGTTTGGAGTCTGTTCCCACATCTGTAACAACACCAAAGGCTCCTACAAGTGCAGCTGCCACAAATACTTTACCAGGATCAGTGACACCTGCAAGGCAGACAGTGAGTTTTTCTCCCTTAGGTCTATTTTATAAGCTTTTCAAAATGATTATTCATTTCTAATGCTTGTGACTTTTTCCTCTCCTCCCTGCAGACATGAACAGCAGCAGACAGATTCTGTACATAGCTGACGACAATGAAATCCGCAGCCTGGACCCTGGCATGCCCAACTGGCGCTACGAGCAGACCTTCCAAGGCGACGCCAGTGTGCGTATAGATGCAATGGACCTGCACGTCAAGACCAACCGCATCTTCTGGACCAACTGGCACACGGGCCGCATCTCTTCCTACGAACTTCCCGGACCATCCACGTCGTCCTCGTCCTCCTCCAACTCTCACCGAAACCGACGGCAGAGCGAGGGCGTGATCACCAACCTGCAGGTAACAACAGTCAAATAAAAAAAACTGGATAACACCACCACTGCAGAAACACGTGAATATCGTGTTAATACTGTTCTGCCGCTTCAGATCAAGGAGCTGAAGATGCCTCGCGGTATAGCAGTGGACTGGGTGGCTGGTAATCTGTACTGGACCGACTCTGGTCGAGATGTAATCGAAGTGGCTCAGATGTCCGGACAACACTGCAAGACTCTCATCTCCGGCATGATAGACGAGCCATACGCCATTGTAGTGGATCCACAGAGAGGGTAAGAGACGGTGCTGTGCTCAGTGCAACAATCACATGAACTATGTCATTGCTACTATTGCTATTTCCTTGTGTTTTTGTCATCATATGTAGAAACTGTGTGTGTTTCTCCTCAGTACCATGTATTGGGCAGACTGGGGGAACCACCCTAAAATTGAGACTGCTGCCATGGACGGCACTCTGAGACAGACTCTGGTGCAAGAGAACATCCAGTGGCCCACCGGTCAGTAACACACAGTGATACGAGTCAGCTGACGACGCCTGTTCTTTCACACTGTGGAGCGGCTTAACACGCGCACAGTTGCTTATTGTGTTTTTATCTATGCGACTCCTCCTTTCTGCCTCTACAGGTTTGGCTGTGGACTACTTCAACGAGCGTCTTTACTGGGCCGATGCAAAGCTCTCGGTTATCGGTAGTGTTCGCCTGGATGGCTCTGATGCTGTCATCGCTGTTTCCGGCATCAAAAACAGTTGAGTTCCTGGCGCGCTCAAAACAAAACTGAATATGAAACAGAAATCGCGTTGCCGGTATATTTATTCCCTTTTGTGCCCTTTCTCTGTTCTCTTATTTCCAGAGCTGCTTCATCCATTCAGCATAGATATCTTCGAGGATTACATATATGGGGT